>NC_061509.1:28219341-28371075 GCF_022539505.1 Lolium rigidum
GCTCGGGTTAAGTCAACTCAGCTGCACATGTCAGATGCGTATGCCAACTTGCCAAGGGAGGGAAGAACACTGATCCAGGTCTAGGAATGCCAGGGAATTAATCAATTAACTAGTTTTGCGCTTCATTATTTTCTGCATTTTTTTATCTAGGGGGAACTAAGGAATAGTGGAGGGTGACCCTGTGTTTTCTCCGGTTGCTTGAAACTATTTGAAGCACAATGTGACCTGACTTGCACATTGTGTTTCTCTTTGGTTGCTTCAAACTTTATTTGTGGAGAATTGGTTTGCTTGAAGCTGGCTCTCTGTTTTATCTTCGGTTGCTAGGAACCGGCACCACTGTTCGGCCGTTGTCACTTCACCCGAACGTGTAGAAGTGGCGAATTCCCTTAGCATGGGTCTATATGGGCGCGTTTGGTAGCCTGGCAGACGGTTTTTTTTTCATGGGCTGGATCTTGGAATGGGCCGTTTGGTTGCCTGTAGACCGACGTGTTCTTGCAGGAACCGGGTTTTAAAACACCCCCGGGACAGGCCCTGGAGGAACGTCCGGAATGATAGTTTCTCCGGAACCAGGCCCGTTGCGGCCAGAAGGCTGCAAGCGTGGGAGAGGAAGACGGAAACGCCGCGTCCCTTCGAGAACACACGCCATAATTAGCCTCACCGCTCCCCTCTCCTTTCTCTCACTCGCGACCGCACTCTCACCCCCTCCCCCCCAAACTGTCACATCGCCCAGCGGTTCCCCTCCCGCCGACCAATCCGCCGGACCGCCGCACGGAGGAGCATCGGTACCGGAGGAGGAGACGTCGGCGAGCAGCTCCGCGACATCGGCCGCAACCTGCTCCGCAGTCTTCATTGGCATCTCGAGTTCGCCCGCGACCTCGAGCTCGTCCTCGGCCGGTACAATAGCGGTAACGATCTATCCTCCTCACCTTCTTACTCATTGTGCCAGAACAGGCCATGCTCGGGCAGTTGCGACGACATGCACATTAGATCTGCTAAGGTTTCCATTAGGTTAAGGTTCAGATTGATATTTGCAAGGTGTTCCTCGCCATTGCTTGCTGTTCTTGTTCAGTTCTTGTTGTTTACGGTCTCGATTTGCTTAGATATGTTACTCTAATCTCCAATCACGGTAGATCCTTCCTAGATCGGACTGTGGATTGCTGAAACTGCCGGATTTTACTGTGCATGCAAAGAGGGGAAGGGTTTTTTGTGCTGGGGTTTAGCATGTTCAGATTGCTGTGCGGAATGAGTCGCGCTAGTTTGTTCTAGAATGTGTTGTTTGTGATTAAACTAGCCCATAATTGTAACCGGGTATCATAGTGTGAGGAGATGATTGATCAGAAGCTATGGCATGACTGAACATGACCATGCCATTGGTTCCGATCAAACATCTCCTCCATATGTCCTCACTGTATGAGGCCTATGCTACCTTGCTTTCCATGCTTGTACTTCTTCAGTTCTGTAATGACCAATAATTTAACTATGGCACAAAGGAAGGCAGGGTGCTGCCCTCAAACTTAGTCATCTGTGCCATATTAGTTGCACAGTAGACTTAGTTTGCGGACAATCCCTTTGCCTGCCGTGTGATCCAATATATGAGGTCTCATTTTATTTGTCTAGTGCATTGACCAATGATTGAACAATGTCACACTGGAAGGCAAGGTGTTGCCCTCAAACTTAGTCGTGTGTGTGTAGACTTAGTTTGAGGACAGTCCCTTGAGATGCCAAATGAGCCAATGTATGAGGCATCACATGTTTTCAATGTTCGTTTTCATCTATATACTTGTGAGCAGACACACCTATAATGCCATGTGTTTTTGTGGCAGACTGAGAAGTTCAAGCTTGGGTCACCTACTGAGACCCCCGACGAGGGACCTTCGAAGAGGCGAAGGGCGGCTAACGTCGAACATCATCGTCACCACCAACACTGGCTGCAATTGGAGGATGACTACGGTGAGAGAAGGCGATGGCGCATACATCAACCAGGTGTGGGCGGGCTTCGCCGTCGCTCATCAGCTGCAGGTAGGCCAGTTTCTCATCTTCAAGAAGGTGTCCTCCTTCGAGTATAGTGTGGTCATCTTCGACCACACCTGCACTAAGGTGATGACCAGGTGCCGCTACCATGGCGATGCCACCGGGTGTGTCGTCTTCGAAAATCATGTCTGAAGCTTACCTGGTTCTATGTTGCTGCTACCATATCTGTGTCTAATTGTTGTTCGTGTCGTCTGTTGAACTATGATCGTCTCTGCTATGTCCTGAACTATGACGTGTTTGAACAATGCTGTGTCGTCTACTTGTGTCGTCTATGATCAGTGCTAAGTTTGCCTGAACTGTGATTATGTTCTTGCTTCTGATGTTGATCGCTGGTAACCTCACCACTGAAGGTAAGAGGTAAGTAGAAGCAGATTATGGGTTGCAACCAAACAACAGGGCGCCGTTCTGGGCTGCTACTAGGCATGAAAATCGACCTACCAAACGGGCAGAGTCCAAATCTCCAAGGGGCAAAAAAAAAACTCTGTGTAGGCCACCAAACAACGTGGCTTTTATGACCCATGGCCCGTCTGCGACGCGCAGGGGCTTTCTTCCCACTGCGCCAGTGGTGCAGGAAACTGCTGCAGGCTACCAAACACGCCCTATAAGGCGTGTTTTATAGCCCGCACAATCTCTAGCCAAGCCTCGGGGAGATGAAGTTCGATTACCTAGGCTACAACTAGATCTCGTTCGGGACGCAAGAGTGTTGATCGAGCGGGATACCTCGGCGACGTCGACTACTTCGACCGCGAGCTCGCCGTGGACGACGATGACTACGGCGTGGACGAGGACGCCGATGACGCCACCGCCGAGGCTGAGTACGCGGCCTCGTCGGACTGCCATGTCCAAGGCAGAGACAACGACCATGACGACAACGGCCCGACGTGGGATCCAGAGACCCAGCCGCGGGACATTAGCGAGGAGGAGGCCATTGCGATAGCGAGCTCGACCAACTAGCTATGTGGGACTGCCTCGCCATCCAGCTTCATGGGTCGTCGTTTGCGCATGGTAGGCTATCGACTCCTCCGGCCACGCCGACACGTACCCAAACACGCGTGCTGTCTGCTGCTCCTTCGACGGCCTAGGATCCTGCTCCGTCAACGGTCTGGCAGCAGTCACTGTAGGTTGCCATTCCTCCTCCACCGCCGGCGTACCAGCTCCCACGATGGACGCCAGAGTTCATCAACATCGTCAGCGACGATGAGCACTAGTCCATACTAAGTTTTAGCTGGCCTTGCTGGTCCTTTTTGTTTAGCTTCTTGATGTATTTTTACAATTATGCAAATTATGGGTTTTCAATAGAAAAAAATCATGCCTCGGGCCGATGAGGCATCTCCAGCGGCGCGACGCATTTCGGACGCCCAAATTGTCCGCGGGCGTCCGTTTGCGTCGCCTGGCGGACGGGGAAATGGTCGTGTGTCCGTTTGCGTCTGGGGTTGGCTCCAGCGGGGCGACGCATTTTGGGCGCATGCCAGAATTCAAAAAACGATGAAATAGCGTCGACTTTGCACGAAATTACAGCCGCAAATTGAGGGCTGAAACAAGTTCATCACACTTTGCAGCTCGTACGGCGCAAAGTGGAGCAAAAGGGGCACAACAAGGCCTGAACAACAATAAAAAAAGTACAAAAGGAGGCTAAGGTGCTGGGCGCATGGCGCCGGCGATCATGCGTCTCGCGCGCGGATTTCGGCGCGCCTCTTCATGAACCATGCCCTGGTGTCGTCGTCGACGCCGCTCAAGTCGGCAAGCATGATCCTTGTGTCTTCTGCACGCAATTTGGCCTCGGCGTCTGCCGTTTTGGCCTCGATGTCCAGCCTTTGGACACCGAGGACCTCCTTGGCGAGGTTCTGGTAGATGGCAGTTGCGGCCTCTTTTTCCAGACGCCTCTTCTCGTCCCTAGCAGCCATGGCGACACGGTTGTCGGCCATTATCTTCTCCATGCTCTGCGTGAAAGCAATGGCCTGCGCCTCCCGGACGAGATCGGCCTTGGTAGCCTTGTGGCCTCGTGGACGAGGTGGAAGGACTGGACGACCTTGATCGTCGTCTTCGCCGTCGAGGTTGACTGCTGTCCCATTCCTCACAGCTTCGTTGTAGGCCGCAAAGCTTATCATCCACTTGTTGTTGTCTTTGAGCACTGATACGTCTCAAACGTATCTATAATTTCTTATGTTCCATGCTACTTTTATGATGATACTCACATGTTTTATACACATTATATGTCATATTTATGCATTTTCCGGAACTAACCTATTGACGAGATGCCAAAGGGCCAGCTTGTCGTTTTCTGCTGTTTTTGGTTTTAGAAATCCTTGTAAGGAAATATTCTCGGAATCGGACGAAATCAACGCCCAAGCATCTTAGAAATCCACGAAGCTTCCAGAACACCCGAGAGCCACCGGAGGAGAGCCCCGGGGGCCCACACGTGTGGGCGGCGCGGCCAAGGAGCCAGGCGCGCCGCCCTAGTGTGTGGTGGCCCAGGCCCCCTCCGACTCCGCCTCTTCGCCTATTTAAGCCTCCTCGACCTAAATCTTCGATACGGAAAAGCCACGGTACGAGAAACCTTCCAGAGCCGCCGCCATCGCGAAGCCAAGATCTGGGGGACAGGAGTCTCTGTTCCGGCACGCCGCCGGGACGGGGAAGTGCCCCGGAAGGCATCTCCATCGACACCACCGCCATCTTCATCAACGCTGCTTGTCTCCCATGAGGAGGGAGTAGTTCTCCATCGAGGCTAAGGGCTGTACCGGTAGCTATGTGGTTCATCTCTCTCTCCCATGTACTTCAATACAATGATCTCATGAGCTGCATTACATGATTGAGATCCATATGATGAGTTTGTAATCTAGATGTCGTTATGCTATTCAAGTGGATTTTACTTATGTGATCTCCGGAGACTCCTTGTCCCACGTGTGTAAAGGTGACAAGTGTGTGCACCGTGTGGGTCTCTTAGGCTATATTTCACAGTAATACTTATTCACCGAGTTATGATTTGAGTTGGATGTCTCTATGAAATTGTGGTGTGTTAGTACCTCCTATGAATGCTCACAGTGACAGCGTGGGGTGTTTATTAGTACTTGGGAATACATCTTTAAGGTTTGCCTACATGATGAATTAGTGTTCGTTATCTTGCCAAAGAGTAGTTCAGAATAGCATAGTGAAGTGCTTATATTTATATTCAATTATGATTGCAATGTTGAGAGTGTCCACTAGTGAAAGTATGATCCCTAGGCCTTGTTTCTAAGCATCAAAACTCCGTTTATTTACTGTTCTGTTGCATGTTTACTCGCTGCCATATTTTATTCAGATTGCTATTACCACTCATATACATCCATATTACTTGTATTTCACTATCTTTTCGCCGAACTAGTGCGCCTATACATCTGACAAGTGTATTACGTGTGTTGGGGACACAAGAGACTTCTTGTATCGTGATTGCAGGGTTGCTTGAGAGGGATATCTTTGACCTCTTTCTCCCTGAGTTCGATAAACCTTGGGTGATCCACTTAAGGGAAATTCGCTACTGTTCTACAAACCTCTGCTCTTGGAGGCCCAACACTATCTACAGGAATAGAAGCGTGCGTAGACATCAAGCACTTTTCTGGCGCCGTTGCCGGGGAGGTAAGGTAAAAGGTATTCACATCCTCCGACTACTAAGCTATTTCCTAGTCTTGTTGCCGGTGTGTGAGTGCTCGAAGCTATTTCCTTTAGATCTTGCAATTGCATCTTTTTGTTTCTTGTTTTACACTAGTAAGGCATAATAAAAAACATCTGCGAGCTTTTTACACTATTTCCTGAGTCAAGACATGAATGGTTTAATGCGAAAATTAAAAAACCTATGGAACCTTATTTGCATGCTAGTAGTAATATTAGTATGAACGCTTTGAACACCATTGTTGATAATGATATAGAAAGTTCTAAGCTTGGGGAAGCTGATTTTGATGAGCATGATATTTTTAGTCCCCCAAGCATTGAGGAGAAAATTTTCTTTGATAATACTTTGCCTCCTATTTATGATGATTATAATGATAGTGGTCTTTTGGTGCCGCCTACTATGGAGAGTAAATTTGATTATGATTACAATATGCCTCCTATATTTGATGATGAGAATAATAATGATAGCTACTTTGTTGAATTTGCTCCCACTACAATTAATAAGAATGACTATGCTTATGTTGGGAGTAGTAATTATTTTATGCATGAGACTCATGATAACAATGTTTCATTTGATAGTTATATTGTTGAGTTTGCTCATGATGCTACTGAAAGTTATTATGAGAGAGGAAAATATGGTTGTAGAAGTTTTCATGTTACTAAAACACCTCTCTATATGCTGAAATTTTTGAAGTTACAGTTGTTTTATCTTTCTATGCTTGTTGCATTATGCTTCATGAACTTCTTTATTTACAAGATTCCTTTCCATAGGAAGTGGGTTAGACTTAAATGTGTTTTGAACTTGCTTTTTGATGCTCTCTTTTGCTTCAACTCTTATTTCTTGCGAGTGCATCATTAAAACTGTTGAGCCCATCTTAATGGCTATAAAGAAAGCACTTCTTGGGAGATAACCCATGTCGTTATTTTACTACAACAATTTTGTTTTATATTTGAGTCTTGGAAGTTGTTACTACTGTAGCAACCTCTCCTTATCTCTATTTTATTGCATTTGTTGTGCCAAGTAAAGTCTTTGATAGTAAAGTCAATACTAGATTTGGATTACTGCGCAGAAACAGATTTCTTGCTGTCACGAATTTCAATATGCCTCTCTCGTAGGTAACTCAGAAAAATCTGCCAATTTACGTGCGTGATCCTCAGATATGTACGCAACTTTCATTCAATTTGAGCATTTTCATCTGAGCAAGTCTGGTGCCTCAAAAAAATCCGTCTTTACGGACTGTTCTGTTTTGATAGATTCTGCCTTTTATTTCGCATTGCCTCTTTTGCTGTGTTGGATGGATTTGTTTGTTCCATTAACGTCCAGTAGCTTTGTGCAATGTCCAGAAGTGTTAAGAATGATTGTGTCACCTCTGAACATGTGAATTTTTGATTATGCACTAACCCTCTAATGAGTTTGTTTCGAGTTTGGTGTGGAGGAAGTTTTCAAGGGTCAAGAGAGGAGGATGATACAATATGATCAAGAAGAGTGAAAAGTCAAAGCTTGGGGATGCCCCCGTGGTTCATCCCTGCATATTTTAAGAAGACTCAAGCATCTAAGCTTGGGGATGCCCAAGGCATCCCCTTCTTCATCGATAAGTTATCATGCTTCTTCTCTTGAAACTATATTTTTATTCGGTCACATCTTATGTACTTTACTTGGAGCGTTTGTGTGCTTTTATTTTTAGTTTGTGTTTGAATAAATATGATCCATCATGCTTGTGTGGGAGAGAGACACGCTCCGCTGTTTCGTATGAACACATATGTTCTTAGCTTTACTTTTAATGTTCATGGCGAAGGTTGAAACTGCTTCGTTCATTGTTATATGGTTGGAAACGGAAAATGCCGCATGTGGTAAATGGTTTAATGTCTTGAATAATGTGATACTTGGCAATTGTTGTGCTCATATAGATCATGTTTAAGCTCTTGCATCATGTACTTTGCACCTATTAATGAAGAACTACATAGAGCTTGTTAAAATTTGGTTTGCATGATTAGTTTCTCTAGAGTCTAGATATTTTCTGGTTAAGGTGTTTGAACAACAAGGAGACAATGTAAAGTCTTATAATAGTTACAATATGTTCATATGTGAGCTTTGCTGCACCTTTTATACTTGAGTTTGCTTCAAACAACCTTGCTAGCCTAGCCTTGTATTGAGAGGAATTCTTCTCGTGCATCCAAATCCTTGAGCCAAACACTATGCCATTTGTGTCCACTATACCTACCTACCACATGGTATTTCTCTGCCATTCCAAAGTAAATTACTTGAGTGCTACCTTTAAAAATTCTATTCCTTTGTCTTTACAATATATAGCTCATGGGACAAATAGCCTTAAAAACTATTGTGGTGAAGAATATGTACTTATGTGTCTTATTTCTTAATAAGTTGCTTGTTCAGCGGTAACCATGTTTCTGGGGACGCCATAAACTTTTACCTTTGTTGAATATCATGTGAGTTGCTATGCATGTTCGTCTTGTCTGAAGTAAGGGAGATTTTCATGATCAAATGGTTTGAGTATGCATAAAGTTAGAGAAGAACATTGGGCCGCTAACTAAAGCCATGATTCATGGTGGAAGTTTCAGTTTGGACAACTAATCCTCAATCTCTTATGAGAATATTAATTGTTGTTGAATGCTTATGCATTAAAGAGGAGTCCATTATCTGTTGTCTATGTTGTCCCGGTATGGATGTCTAAGTTGAGAATAATCAAAAGCGAGAAATCCAATGCGAGCTTTCTCCTTAGACCTTTGTACATGCGGCATAGAGGTACCCCTTTGTGACACTTGGTTGAAACATATGCTATGCAATGATAATCCGTGTTAATCCAAGCTAATTAGGACAAGGTGCGAGCACTATTGGTATACTATGCATGAGGCTTGCAACTTATAAGATGTCTTATACATAACACATATGCTTTATTACTACCGTTGACAAAATTATTTCTTGTTTTCAAAATGAAAAGCTCTAGCACAAAAATAGTAATCCCTGCTTCCCTCTACGAAGGGCCATTCTTTTACTTTATTGTTGAGTCAGTTTACCTACTTCTTTCTATCCCAGAAGCAAACACTTGTATCAACCGTGTGCATTGATTCTTACATGTTTACCTATTGCACTTGTTATATTGCTTTATGTTGACAACTATCCATGAGATATACATGTTACAAGTTGAAAGCAATTGCTGAAACTTAATCATCCTTTGTGTTGCTTCAAAACTTTCTACTAAGAATTTATTGCTTTATGAGTAACTCTTATGCAAGTCTTATTGATGCTTGTCTTGAAAGTACTATTCATGAAAAGTCTTTGCTATATGATTCAGTTGTTTAGTCATTGTCTTTAGCATTGCTTTGAATCACTTCATTCATCTCATATGCTTTACAATAGTATTGATCAAGATTATGATAGCATGTCACTTCAGAAATTATCCTTGTTATCATCTACCTACTCGAGGGCGAGTAGGAACTAAGCTTGGGGATGCTTGATACGTCTCAAACGTATCTATAATTTCTTATGTTCCATGCTACTTTTATGATGATACTCACATGTTTTATACACATTATATGTCATATTTATGCATTTTCCGGAACTAACCTATTGACGAGATGCCAAAGGGCCAGTTGCTGTTTTCTGCTGTTTTTGGTTTCAGAAATCCTTGTAAGGAAATATTCTCGGAATCGGACGAAATCAACGCCCAGCATCTTAGAAATCCACGAAGCTTCCAGAACACCCGAGAGCCACCAGAGGAGAGCCCTGGGGGGCCCACACGTGTGGGCGGCGCGGCCAAGGAGCCAGGCGCGCGCCCTAGTGTGTGGTGGCCCCAGGCCCCTTCCGACTCCGCCTCTTCGCCTATTTAAGCCTCCTCGACCTAAATCTTCGATACGGAAAAGCCACGGTACGAGAAACCTTCCAGAGCCGCCGCCATCGCGAAGCCAAGATCTGGGGGACAGGAGTCTCTGTTCCGGCACGCCGCCGGGACGGGGAAGTGCCCCGGAAGGCATCTCCATCGACACCACCGCCATCTTCATCAACGCTGCTGTCTCCCATGAGGAGGGAGTAGTTCTCCATCGAGGCTAAGGGCTGTACCGGTAGCTATGTGGTTCATCTCTCTCTCCATGTACTTCAATACAATGATCTCATGAGCTGCATTACATGATTGAGATCCATATGATGAGTTTGTAATCTAGATGTCGTTATGCTATTCAAGTGGATTTTACTTATGTGATCTCCGGAGACTCCTTGTCCCACGTGTGTAAAGGTGACAAGTGTGTGCACCGTGTGGGTCTCTTAGGCTATATTTCACGTAATACTTATTCACCGAGTTATGATTTGAGTTGGATGTCTCTATGAAATTGTGGTGTGTTAGTACCTCCTATGAATGCTCACAAGGATGACGTGGGGTGTTTATTAGTACTTGGGAATACATCTTTAAGGTTTGCCTACATGATAAATTAGTGTTCGTTATCTTGCCAAAGAGTAGTTCAGAATAGCATAGTGAAGTGCTTATATTTATATTCTATTATGATTGCAATGTTGAGAGTGTCCACTAGTGAAAGTATGATCCCTAGGCCTTGTTTCTAAGCATCAAAACTCTGTTTATTTACTGTTCTGTTGCATGTTTACTCGCTGCCATATTTTATTCAGATTGCTATTACCACTCATATACATCCATATTACTTGTATTTCACTATCTCTTCGCCGAACTAGTGCGCCTATACATCTGACAAGTGTATTAGGTGTGTTGGGGACACAAGAGACTTCTTGTATCGTGATTGCAGGGTTGCTTGAGAGGGATATCTTTGACCTCTTCCTCCCTGAGTTCGATAAACCTTGGGTGATCCACTTAAGGGAAACTTGCTGCTGTTCTACAAACCTCTGCTCTTGGAGGCCCAACACTGTCTACATGAATAGAAGCGTGCGTAGACATCAAGCACCTCCCAACAATGGACCATATGGAAGCCCTTCTTGTGCGTCGCCCTGAACTTCTGCAAGGCGCGGGATACCTGCAATCATAGCCGCCAATGATGTACAATGACGCAAATTGACGCGATGACGCAAATTGTCTAAAATCATGATGGTTCTATCGTCTTTACCACTGTCATGACGCTAGTGCCGCTTACGGGGTTGTTAATAGCATGTTCGACCGCCGAGCGTAACTTGGCGGCCTCTTGTTTGATGTAGTTCCATCTTTTCCGGAGGGACTCTTCCGTCTCGAGGGCTCGTGATATGGTAGGGCGGGTGCATCCTGGTCTCGTTGTACCTGCTGCAAGACCTTGGCCCAATAGACCTTGCCCTTTTGCCGGGCGCCATTGATACAATCTTGGGTCGTTGCCAGCCACGCTTCACACAAACACTTGTCCTCGTCGTCGACGAAGCCTTGTGTTCTCGCGGCTCTCCCCTTCTTCTTGGTGGCAATGTCCGTGGGGATAGGCTGTGTTGGCGCGTCGTCGAAGTCGTCCACGCACACGGGTGTTGGCTGCGTCTCGCTGGGTGCCGAACAGCCGTGCGGTCTCGATGTCCTCCGCATCTTGCGTTGGTGGCCGGTCATCATGCGCGCCTGTCCCGGCCCGATCATCGCGAACGAAGCCGCCGCCGTAGATAATTTCCTGGATGTCCGAATCATGGCGGTCCTTCCAATAGTCCTACGAACGACCGGACATCAGACGCATGATACAGGGCACTCGCACACATTGACAGAGTTCACGTACCGGGTCGTCCATCGTCGGGGCAGGCGGCGCCATTTCGTCGAACAGGATGCGGGGCTGCGGCATGCTCTCCTCCGGCACCTGGCGCGTCTTCTGTGTCGCGCCCGGGCAGGAGTCGTCGCTTCTAGGCGTCCGGTTGAGGTCGGGAACCACCGCCCCGGTCAACTTCACCGGCGGCAGGCCGGAGGCGAACCGCGTGGCCCTGCAAGGGAGCGGGAGTTCCAGGGCGCAGCTGGGAACTTACCGAGCTGACCGAAGAGGCCGGAGGAGCGACGCCGGCGATCCTCTCTCTCTTGACGATCATGTAGCCCTCCGCTAAGGTCGGATGGAGGGCAACTTGCGCGACGCCGGCTTTGATCTACATCTGCCAGGCCTGCTGGTTGGCGGCCGCGGCAGTCTTCATCTTCAGGTTCTTGCGCCGCCCGCGACGCTTCGCGGCCTCCAGGACTTTCTCCTCCGCGGAGAGCACCTTCTTTGCCGCCTTCGGCTTTGCCTCCCGGCCGCCGCCGTCGGCGGCCCGCTTTGCTTCCGCCGGAGTTGCAGTCTCCATTCTGGCTATGGTCGTGGCTACGGGGGAGTGTGGGGCGGTGGCGGGTGCGAGGGTTTGCTCCGCATCCATGGCGGTAGCTGCGGCGGCGAGGGCGTCCATCGCTTCTGGGCTGCTCGCGCCGGTCTAGTTTCTAATTTGGCGCGGGGGAATGGCCAGTGGCGGGAATAATATCGCCCTCCAGCCACTGACGCGCGGGTCCTACGTCTTTTTCGGTGGACACTCGGAGCAACGCAAACCTGGCGCATATTTGGGTCAGGTTTGCGTCTCCGCGGATGGCCCGGTCACTTTGCGTCGCCCGCTGGAACAGGTCCCAGATGCATTTCCGGTCACGGCGGACATAAACGGTCGCTCATCGCGCCGCTGGAGATGCCCTGAGGACACCTATAGATGCAAACGGACGCACTCGGTCAGTTTTCGACCATGGTGCTGTGTGCCCGGTTGCATGCTGCCCCGTGCTTGGCAAGAATTTCCGAATCCGGACGGTGCGTTTGGTCTTGGGACCGGGCCGGGGGTGCTGCAAATGCAAGCGGTGCGGTGCGGTGCGTACGTAGGGAGCGCATAGATCTGGCGCGCGCGTGACTGCTATGATTGTGTGTGCGCGATGGATTGATTTTGCGGGCGGTGTCGTGCGTGAGGACAGACACAAGCTGCCTGCAGTGGACTTGACTCGGTGGTAGCATCACTCTCCCTCATCCTCCTGCTCTACTAATTTAATGGCCTGAGGGCATCTCCAACCGGGCGACCCATCCCGCGCCCGCGCGTCCGGATGGGTCGAAACGGACAAAAACGCGGCCCAGCGCGCGGACCCATCCCTAAAACGGATGGCCGCGGCGTCCGGGACGACCCAAACCCGGCCCAAATCTTGGCCGGGTTTGCGTGGCCGCGGACGCGAAAGGCTGGTCGCTCGCGTCCTCCCCTTGTCCGCCCGGCCCGCCCGTCTCGCCACCCAAAACACAAGGCCGCCGCACACATCTCCCCACCCGCTCCGCCGCCACCCACGGACCGGCGATTTCGGAGCGCGTGCCGACGCCGGCCATCGTCGTCGAGACGCCGGCAAGCGGGCGGAAGCATAGGTCGAGGTCCCGCGCTGCTTTCGCCGCGTCGTAGCGGAGTCGGAGGACGCCGGCGCCGGCGTTGTTGTCCTCTCACCGTCGCGACACCTCCCGCCGTTCGCAGCCGCGCCGTTTCCGCCGGAGGTGAGCCCTCCGCACCGTGTTTCCGGACCGCAAGTCGGCTGAGATGGCCATGGCCGCAGGTCCCTAGAGAAGCATTTGGATCGCCTCCGCTCGCGAGGTGTTCGTTCAAAAGCTCGAACTAATATGTGTCCCTTTTCGGATCATGGTGGACAGCGACGACGAGTACTACTTCAAGAACTTCATCGACACGTCGTCAGAAGAGGAGTCCGACGACGAATTTTTCACGGATGCTGCGGTGCTCATCCACGAGCACATTGTCTCGCAGATCCCCGTGTTCCGGGGTCCTTGCCGAGGCGCGCGGCCGCCTTGGACCGCAAAAGAGAACGCGGCCACGACCAGCTCTACAACGACTACTTCCAACCCAATCCATTGTTCGTGCCGCACTTGTTTCGCCGTCGTTTTCGGATGAACAGCCGCTGTTCCGCCGGATAATGGATGGCGTCAAGATCTACGACGACTACTTACGTGCGAAAGTGGATGCACTTGGCAAGGTAGGCCTCTCTTCGTACCGTAAATGCACGGCAGCGATTAGGATGCTCGCATATGGCGTTGCCGGTGATTTCGTAGATGAGTACACGCGCATGAGTGAGTCAACCGGCCTGGAATCGATGTACAGGTTTTGCGGAGCGGTGATCGGTTCGTTCGGAGAACAAGTACTCTCCGGCAACCAAATGCGAGAGGACACGGCTCGTCTCGTTGTCGATCAACGCTTCCAGGGGTTTCTGGGATGCTTGGCAGCATAGACCGCATGCATTGGGAGTGGAAGAACTGCCCCTTTGGTTGGCAGGGGTCATACAGCGGCCATTCGAGGGGTGCACAGTCATTCTTGAAGCTGTTGCTTCCCATGACACATGGATTTGGCACTCATTCTTCGGAATGGCTGGCTCGCACAATGACATCAATGTCGCTGCAGCGCTCTCCGGTGTTTGATAGGCTAGCGTACGGTCAGTCCCCCGATGTGGATTTTGAGATCAATGGCCACCACTACACCAAGGGGTACTACCTTGCTGATGGTATCTATCCACCTTGGGCTACACTCGTGAAGACAATCCGAAACCCCGGCTCGGAGCGAGGAGGCAAGGTTTGCCAAAGAGCAGGAGGCAGCCCGGAAAGATGTCGAGCGAGCGTTTGGCATCCTCCAAGCTCGTTGGGCTATCGTCGGACACCCCGCGCAGCCCGGGATGTGCAAACTCGTGGGAGGTGATGACCGCTTGTGTAATCATGCATAACATGATTGTTGAGGTAGAGCGGGATGATTCACTCTTTGATAATGACTGGGACGGCCAAGGAGAGTTGGTTACTCCTCAACGTGCTCCGGCATCATTCCAGGACATTCTTCATGCGCACCATGAAATTCGAGATCTAGCTGTACACAACCAGCTTCAGGCTGATTTGGTCGAGCACATGTGGCGGCATGTAGGCAACAATGCTGCAAACAACAATGATGAAGGAGATCCTTAAGCCTAGAGCATTTTGTATCGTTTCTTCATTTTATTTGAATAATACTTTATCCTTGATTACATGGACTATGTAATGTGTAATACATTTAGAGCATTTCAACTATTTTATATATTTTTTCTATAATTTATTTTGCGTTTTTCTAGTGAATTTACAAGAAAAACATACCATGGGGCGCCGCGACCCAAATCTGGCGCGTTGGGCGCAGCGCGCGACCCAAACGGACGCGCGGACGCGGGGCACCGTCCGCGCGTCCGCTCGGGCACGCAAACGACCCAAAACGGACGGCCCAGCGCGTCCGTTTGGGTCGCCCGGTTGGAGATGCCCTGACCTCACCAACGGGCTCCGCTCCTCGTCGTCTGTCTACAGTGCCATTCACTCACCTCGCTCCAAACCCAAACGGAGAACGCTCCTTCCCAATCTCAGCCCCTCTCCCTCTCCGGACGAACGCGGGCGGGACATGGCCGGAGCTGGGAATGGAGAAGGAGGAGCTCCATGGAAGAAGCTGAGCTGAACCGTTGAGAGGTATCTTCCTCTTCTCAACTCTAGCTATTTCCTTGTGCCGATTGCAATGGCTGCTGCTCTCCTCAATGTTTGGTTCATGCTCCTCGATTTTCTTCCCTCGTCGGATGCCGTCATTGCCTGCCTGTCGTTGCCCGTTCGTCCGCCGCCGCCCGCTTCGCCCCCAATCACCTCCGCCCTGCTGCCTTACTTGCGAATTTCAAAATGTACAAGCTGAATTCCCGTTTCTTGATTTGGTCAGTCTGAATTCGGGCAAGAAGATCGCCGCACTACCCCTCTCCGTTTCCGCTCGCATTATAGACTTCAAAACAAAAGGGGCCGGTTAAGGTCCCAACATGCCAACATGGGAGCCTGACTCTGACGGGAAGATGCCATCTTCTGAATCAAGTGGTGGTAGTAGTACTGTCCAAGCTACCTTGGCCTCCTCCCTCCTCCCCGCCCACACTGCGCATTGCAGAATGATTCCTCCTCCCTCGCCGCCCACTTGTTTTCTCCCTTCGAGGAAGAAAAGACGGTGGTGGTAGTAGCTTTTTCTTCTTCGTCTTGACCTTCCTGGACAGCCCACCTACCTGGGGAACGGTAAATTACCTCCTCCAAGGTGGCCTGCCCACATTTCCCTTTACCAATTTCTTGGTTGGGTCGATTGGCGAATTCTCCGCCTCCGATGCAATCCAGCTCCCATTGTCAATGGAATCGACCACATGGACCCAAGGTGCTGCAGAGAAACATAGGATTCTTCTGACAGTTTCCACCTTTGCTCGTGCTATCCGTTATTACAGTATTACCTGCTGTCAGGAGCACCACTAGTTTAATAGTCACTCTAGCCACCGATAACAGTCGCTCTAGACATCATTAGTCTATCACAGTAGTTACAGAAAGAGGAGAAAGAAGGGAAACGAGATGCATTGCACCCAAATTCACCCGAGGATCCCATGCCGGCCAGTCGGCGATCGGCGCGCCGTTGGTAGATGGCTTCATAGGGCTAGTTCTGGTCTGCGTGCGGTAGCCGGCCTGGAAACTCTTGAGAGCAAGTACAATAAGTTCTAGTTAGCTGGCTACAAGAATTAAAATAATATATTGTTGCCTAGTTGGAGGAGAGAGAGAAGGAGAGAGAAGAGGAGTGGGCTCTAATGCAAGAGCCAGCTCTAGCACGTGCTCCTAGTCACTTTGTGAGAGTGAATGGTGGGACATACGTTGATAAAGTAGTACAATTATATAGCTCACTATTGTACATGTTAGCTCTAGATTGACTATAGGTGACATGGCACTTGGCTTATAGCCAACAGTTGGCTCTACTATTAAACTTGCTCTGAAGGTGCCTGGCCTGAAACCCAGTGATGCCTATCAGGTAGCAGTAGTACTGACCAGCCGCTCTTTAAATCCTTTTCCTTCCTTTTCTTTTCAGCATTCTCCACCTTGGCCTACCCAGCTTAGCCGTCACGGATGCAATCATCGATTTGATTTTCATTTTTTGTTTTCTCGCGGGACCGCGTCAAGAAACATTTCAACAGCTATGTGGATCTGTTTATCTGAAGAACCGGCCCACACCGCTGATTGGTGTAGTACACCTTGTTTTCTCAGTGGTTCTCAAAGGGGAAAGATAAACCTGGCTCTCGATTGCTGGTCAACACCTAACATACTCAACAAAACGTTATTAATTAGCTTAATCCATTACAAATCTTACTGTTATTATTTATACAGTATAGAATCTACGTACAATGCCGCCGATGTGTATATCACAACCATTTTGGCAACGTAATCATTAGTATTTGGATGGAGCACACGGAACCACCAAATGAAATTTTAAAAACGCAAGCAAAGCTGCTGCCCACTACTACCAACATGGATGGAATAGTTTAAGCAGTGGTGGTTGCAGAAGGCACGTCCTTGAGCATGCAGCTAGAGTTGAGGTGTAACCATCAGAGTAAGCAATACATTGAACTGAAAATAAAAGTTTTGGCCTCTTCAAGAAGTTCCTGTATCATCCTTTGCCGACAGAATCCGATGGCCAAAATTGTGTTCATTACAAAAGTAGTGCCACTCGTTATAACTTTGAGAATTGCGGTGCTAAGTTGCTATTGATATCAGAGAAACATGTTCTGCTGTGATCAATTTCCTGTAAAAACTTGGTACGAATGAAGGCCCTGATTTTCTCTTCTTCAGCGGATACTTGAGAACATTGTGTTTCATAGTAGAACATTGTGGATTCTAGAAGCCTTGCCAAGCCTGAAATCTGCGACCACCGCCAAACTAAGCGTCCGTAACATCCCTTGTCTCAGGTCAGTTGTCCTTTCAACTCCTAAAATCTCCATCCAACATCACACCTAACTAAGCACATGCAATCCAGTCCCTTTGTAATTGGAAACAGGTGGCTCCTGGTCTAGTCGTTTTAGGCTTATTTACTTGCCTTTCCTACTGCAGTAGTGCTGTAGGTTGAGATGTCCCTTATCTTCTTTGTGCTGGTCCTGAAGTGAGTTTATGATTACAGTGATGGATGTGCAGTGCATTTAGATGACTTCTTGTTTTTGTTGTTGTTGCTGAAGTTGATAGCTTCCTGTCCCTTCATTGCTCGGGTTTTCTTCCCTGCATATAAGCTGACACCTTTGTTAATCAGTATTTAGAAGTTAGAACACTAGCTCTGTTTGGTTCTACTCTCAGATAAGGATACTGCATGAAGCAGTTCATTAGTTAGTCCTTCTATAGTCTTGTTGCTCTTTTGGCGGATTTCTACCTGCAAACTCTAAGAGAGATCATGTCAGTGTCATTCGTTCAGCAAGCTTCTTAGATCTATATAACAATTAATTAGCTGTAAGTATAATTTCTGTGGTGCCCATTTCTCCTCCTAGTTTATACTTGTTCATGATGAACTGAATGTGTGTGTGGTTATCTGTACTTGACTTTTTTGTTTTCTCTATTCTCCTTGGTATATATAGGCCTAATTTGATAGTACTAATAGATAGTCAACAATGTACTGTCTAGCAATATCAAAAGTGTACTTGTTCATAGTGCTACTCATGTATCGAATTGATGTTTTTTCCTCCCATTTTGGTCAATAAGCGGTGGTGATTTCAAACATCCGTTGTAATTTTACTGTCATATTTTCAGAGATTGCAGCTGGATGGGGCCTGTTTGATATTTTTTCCACTCTCTACCTGCACATTAGCTGATGATGGATCTTCACGTGAAGCTTCTCCTTGCCTCCTTCAGCTGTCTACTTCTGATTCAAAGAGCATCATCTGGTAAGTACTGCACACTCATTATTTGTTACGGAACGGCCGACGGAACGGAGTTTAACATCTGATCTTCACATTGACATACAGATAATACCACAGTGGGGCCCGGAGCAACAAACTGGACTTGCGTATGCGCCGCTCATCCACTAGGTGAACCAAACTCAAATAGCAGTGTGTCATCCAATTGCTCTTCCTCGTGCCATTGCCTACAAGGTACGAGCAATTAATCACAATTCATCCTTATTAGCAGTTATCAAGTCATTAGACAACAAGATACCTGAACTGGGGTCTTTGCCGTTGCAGATGACAACGGCGGAACAGGGTCATGGAACTGCTCGTGCCAGTCTGACAAGGCCCTTCAAAAACAAGAACATGTTGTGTTACACGACACGAGCTGCTTCACTTCCTGTAACTGCACATCCGGTATATGATATTCTTTTCTATTGATTCAGACATGCATGATATAAGCTTTGGATACAAAACGCTGAGATGGAAATCTGTATTGTGGTTACTGGTGATTAACTGAAGTTGCCTACTTCAACTCTCCAGGAAATTCTGAAGAAGGAAGGAAGCATTTCTCTAGCAAAACAGTTATCGCTACACTCCTAGTATGTGTGATACTCACCACTGTTGCTTTTGTCGTCACCACGGCGTACTACTTCCGCCGCAAGGACGCTCTCTCTCCGCATTCCCGGATGCACTCTGTTGATAAGTACGCAAGCTGGAGCAGCAGATCGAACCTCGTCAGCAACCGATCTTCTCCTCTTCCCCAAATGAAACCGAAACCGGGGTTCAGTGTCATCAAAGGTATGGTCGAACACTTACAAGACTGAATTGCTTCAAAATTTTATTCAGGACACAGTAGAGACAGACCCTGGTTCTTGCAGGGTTTCAGGACATAGTAGAGACTCATTTTACTATCACCTGCAGGGCTTTTGTGTAGCTGCCCACAAATTTTCCGGACCGAAGAAGGTCCGTTCCCTGGCGTTGTTCTCCGGTTCTCCTATGTGGAGTTGGAGCAAGCAACTGGAAATTTTTCCGACGAACATCTCATCGGTGTTGGTGGGACAAGCAAGGTGTACCGAGGCCAGCTCAGAGATGGCAAAGTCGTAGCCGTGAAGAAGCTTCGGCCCCTAGGAGGCGCGGATGAAGACTATGAGTTCCTGTCCGAGGTACGCAAATGCAAATTATGCTCTGTTACCACCATGATCGGACACCTAGCTTTCTCTGAACGCTGAAGAAGTACGCATCCATGACCATTTGCATCTTCTTCCTCCATGAACAAGCAGATCGAGCTGCTGTCACGGCTGAACCACTGCCACGTGGTGCCACTGCTGGGGTACTGCTCGGAGCGGCAGGGCCGGCAGCTGGAGAGGCTGCTTGTGTTCGAGTGCATGCCCAACGGCAACCTGAGGGAGTGCCTGGACCTCAAGAGCCAAGGGAGGAAGCCCATGGACTGGCCGACGCGTGTTGGCGTGGCGCTCGGCGCGGCGAGGGGCCTAGAGTACCTCCACGAGGCGGCGGCGCCGCGCATCCTCCACCGCGACATCAAATCCACCAACATCCTCCTCGACGACAAGTTCAGAGCCAAGGTCTGGTTTGGTTCGATTATCATTCTTAACTTGTCAGCGAAATTTCTGTTCAAGGTTCTGGAGAGATGATTGATACTTGATATATTTTGGTGCGTGCAGATCACTGATCTCGGCATGGCCAAGTGCCTGATGAACGACGGCGTGACGAGCTGCTCGAGCTCGCCAGCGCGGATGCTGGGCACATTCGGGTACTTCGCGCCGGAGTACGCGATCGTGGGCAAGGCGTCG
Source organism: Lolium rigidum (assembly GCF_022539505.1). Taxonomy (NCBI): domain Eukaryota; kingdom Viridiplantae; phylum Streptophyta; class Magnoliopsida; order Poales; family Poaceae; genus Lolium; species Lolium rigidum. The sequence goes on from NC_061509.1 coordinate 28,239,494, forward strand.
CTCAAGTCAGACGTGTTCAGCTTCGGCGTGGTGGTGCTGGAGCTGATCACCGGCCGGCAGCCGGTGCACAGGAGGGGCGCAGGCGGTGACGAGAGCCTGGTGATGTGGGCGACGTCGCGGCTGCGTGACAGCAGGCTGGTGGTGGCGGAGCTGCCGGACCCGGCGCTGAAGGAGGGCGGGTTCCCACCGGAGGAGATGCAGATCATGGCGCACCTGGCCAGGGAGTGCCTGCAGTGGGACCCGGAGGCCAGACCCACCATGACCGAGGTCGTCCAGATCCTCTCCACCATCGCGCCCCACGCTGCAGACAAGCGCCGCCGCCACCACCTGCCCGCCGCAGGCTTCCATGCCGAGAGGCCGCGGGAATGCTCAGTGTCGCTAGAACGGTGGCAGGACGGTGACCGCGATCACTTGCACAGAGGGAACGGTAACGTTGCCGTGTCGGGGGAGGTTGCGGTTAACGTCGGCATGCCCGCGACGACGATAGGTCGGAGCTGGCGGTCCCCCGAACCGGAGGAGGTGGATCTGACAGAGCCGCGGCTGGAGACGTTCACGCAGCCGACGACGACGACGACCCTCTTCAGGTGAACGAATGAAGATGGATCAAACGTACTGTACGTCGGAGAATAGATAGGTAGACTACACTAGTCCGTTAGCAAGATTTTGTACAGAAAAGTAATTTTCAAAAAATGAATTTATTTGAGATATTTCTGTCTCATGGTATAAGAAAGAAGGAATGTAATCCGAGGCGAACTTTTGGCACATGGGTGCATAGCCCCCATAAACCCCAATATTCGTAGCAGGGCCGAGCCGGCAATATCCGGGGCCATATGCGAAATAGGCCCCTATTTCAATTAAAAAATTACATTAATAAACATAATGTGTTATAATATCTTATGTGTCAACGAAATACAATAATTACAGTACCTATTTTCTCCCAGTTTCATAATGTTCATTTGAAACAGTCAAAGATGAATACTGCTTGTTTTCTAGTAGTGATTAAGAATCGCTTAAGAATCATGCCTATGGAAAAGTCCAATACGAAGAATCTAAGCTAAAGGTAGATTTTTTTTAATATAAAAAAGGATGATCTGATTTTTTCTAGTATCCATATTAAGTTTGCGGTCATTACAGGTTGGTCTATGTTGATCCAGTTAAATTGAAACAGAATCAGCATAACCTAAGTAAGTATACTAGGAGCCCGACCTAGTTTTTGTAGACCAAGTCAGTCATTATTAAGTCTATGATTAAAAACTAATCTTACAGACAAGACTAGCCTACATCATAAGCAAGTTAAACTGAACCGACATCAGGATAACCTAATAGTATTAGTTCCCAGAAGAGAAGAGATCAACAGATGCAAAGTACAAAATTAGAGCAAATCATTTGTTGATCGATTGATTAAGCAGTTGTTTGCTCTAGTAGTACTACTGAACTTCATTCAAGACTTGATAAGGGAAACTGTGGGGGAAAGTAGAGACGGAGCAGCCTCGTCACAATTGAGGGCTCTGAAGTAGACAGAAGGAGCACGCACCTGAAAGCGAGCAGGCGGCGCTGTCGAAGATGATCTTGGGGCTACAGCAGTTCCCCAAGGGCCGGATCGACCAAACCCCCATCCCTCGAATCAAGTCGCGGGAGCTCAAGAACTGCGATACAGCAACCTAAATCAACCAAATCTTGGAGCAGTTTCTTAGGTATGATCGAGCCGAGGGGAGAGCTGACGTGGGGTGATATACACCGACCGCAGACCCTCGCCACCCTGTGGGCCAGCCCAGCAAATTTTATTTTTCATTTTTGGTGTTTCTTTTTTTCCTTTTCCTTTTTTTTCTTTTTATGTTTTTAAAATTGGATTTTTTTAATCTGAAACATTTTAAAATTTATTTTAAATATATTTTAAAATATGAACATTTTTCGAATATGAATACATTTCATATTTGAACAATTTTTTAAAAAATTCAAAAAATAAAATATGAACATTTTTTTAAATTTGAACATTTTCAAGATTAAATATTTTAAATATTTTCGAATTTGAACATTTTTAAATTTTGGGGAAATTTTCGCAAAATTTTAACATTTTGTAGTATGAAATTTTTCTGAATTTGAACAATTTTCAAGTTTGAACATTTTTAAAATTTAAACATTTTTTAAGATTGAACATTTTTTGAGATTTGAACGTTTTGAAAATTTGATTTTTTTTCTATATATTTTGTAAAAATGAACATCTATCTAATATGAACACTTTTCAAAATCTCAACAATTTTGAAATTGAACTATTTTTAGAAAATATTATAATTTTCGAATTTGAAAAAATAAATATAAACAGAAAAACAGAAAATAGAAAAGAAAACATAAAGAAAAAGGAAAAGGAAAGAGAAAATAAAAAAAAACTCAGAAAATTTTGCGTAGACCATTCTTTGTTTTGAGACCATTCTTTGAACATTTGTCCTTAGTTATTAAATCCGGAAGATGACATCAAGTGGAAGATTGCGCTAGAATGAAGGATGTACCTCTCTTACGATGTTGGGCACAGAGTGAACGGCCTATTGCCACCAATCCACGACCCTATAAACACAAGCGTGAGCTCTAATGTTATTTTAGTTCAATGTTTTACAAATATAATTCTAAGGGTTGGATTCCTTGAAACACAAGTGGTTCAGATCCATGAAAAGAGTCTCATGCTTCTAGGCCCCTCTATAAACACAAGTGTGAGCTCTAATGTTATTTTAGTTCAATGTTTTATAAATGTAATTCTAAGGGTTAGATTCCTTTAAAGGAAACGATTTTATTCCTTCTATATATACCACATTGGCATTTTTCACAAAAAAAAAGTTTAAATGTGATTTTCTTCTGAGTGCACTTGTTTTCAAAATGGCCTTGTGTGTTAACTGTGAAAGCTGGTCGAATCTTCACCTAGTGTTAAATATTGTAACGTTCCAGATAATACTTTCTTCTGCCTTTTGGAATCTCATCTCATTACCTTTTATTGCCTTCTCTATATGTTTGTTTAATTTTTTTATCTTGCACATGACAAATGGAAGAATTTGTCTACTTCATAACCTAGCGAGAACTTACATATACAAATATTGTTTTGTTTGTATAACAAAGCTGAGAACACAACTAACATGAAACCGTATGCATAATCTTATATTGCATACTGTCGACAAAGAAGAGAAAAGCACATCTCCAGGTCTCGACTGTAAAGAGCATCCCAAACCATAGCCAGAAACCAAACAAAATCCCAGCAACTACATAATAGTACATCCAATGGTCCTCCTCTTCACCATTTCTGTCATCGGGTGCAAGCAAAGTAGTTTTACACGGAATGTCAAGAGGAAACCCACAAAGCCCGGAATTGTTGGAGTAAATCGATGGGTCTATGAGGGTCTGAATCTGACTCCCGACAGGTATCTTTCCAGACAAAAGATTATTTGAGACATTCAATGTGCTGAGCCCCGATAAGCTGGAGATGCTCAGAGGAATGGCTCCTGAAAGTCCATTAGATGATAGATCTAGGGCCTCGAGAACACTCAAACTGCCAATGTCTTCAGGAATGCTGCATGATAGATAGTTTCTTGAAAGGTTCAGAAACCGGAGGCCTTGAAGGTTGGTTAACTCTTGAGGGATGCACCGAGACAGTAAGTTGCCGGACAAATCGATGCCAGTTAGTAACCAGATTGTTCTCTGGAAAATCAGCTCTTGGCCCTTCCAGATTACATCAATTCTATCCTCGTATAGGACGGACGGATCTGGAATCCACTGATTTATTGGAAGCATCATGGAGGTCAAGTTGCTGAAGTCAAAGGGGATTGAGCCGATCAAGCTATTGTTTGCCATGTCGAGTAGCTGAAGTTGCGAAAGTTGTGACAACTCCGGTGGAATTTCCCCAGTGAAATTGTTTGATTTGATGCTAAGTATTTTCAGCGATGGGAGACGACTCCCAATCCATGCAGGAATCTCACCGAAGAACCTGTTGTTTCCTCTGGTTAAAATAGCCGGCTATAGCCGATAGCCGCGAATTTTTTTGAAGCTATGAAAGGCTATAGCCGGGCTATAGCGGGCTATAACCATAGAGCCGATTTGCTAAATAATGAAAAAAATTAGGCAGCATATAGTCATATATATATATATATATATATATCAATAATTCACAAATTAATAACATAATAACATCTTCACATACGAGATACACATAATAGTTCACACGTACTTAAATATAGTTTTATCCAAATATTACAACATCATTACATAGTTTAGGACATAGTTATGCTTGCCACTCGGCTTGGTGACTATTTCGCCAAGCAAATGGGCCGGTCGACTGAAATTTTGGGTCCAAAATTTTGGATCCATTTAGCGGGAAGTTAGCGGCTATGCGGCTAAATTAAGGCTAAATAGCCTTAGCCGGGCTATTAGCGGCTATTTTTGTTTTAGCCTCTAAAGGCTCTAGCTATAGCCGCAGGCCTGGCGAAAGGCTATAGCCGGGCTATAGCCCAGCTATAGCCGGCTATTTTAAACAGAGGTTGTTTCCAATGTCCAGGGTCGCCAGGAAGTTGCAGCCCCTTAGGACCGTGGGGAAAGGACCGACAAAGCCATTTTTAGCAAGATAAAGCGACCTAAGAGAGCAATTTCGACGTGCCTTAGCCATGGGGACTTTACCTGAGAAGAAGTTGTTGGAGAGATCCATGAACATGAGAACCTGCATGTTCCACCAGCTATCTGGGAGCTTCCCAGTGAGCTGGTTGTTGGACAGGTCCATGAACAACACAGAAGAGAGGTTGCCCAAGCAGTGTGGGAGCTTTCCAGAGAGCATGTTGTTCGAGAGGTCCATGTACATCAGGGATCTGAGGTTGCACAAGCAGGCAGGGAGCTCCCCGGTGAACCGGTTGTTTGACAGGTCCATGTATAACACAAACTTGAGATCGCATAAGCAGGCTGGGAGCCTCCCGGTGAGCCAATTGTTTGATAAGTCAAACCTCTCGGTGGAGACAATCCTGCAGAGCTGGTGCGGGATGTCTCCGACAAGGCTGTTGTTGCGGAGATCGACTTTAACCAGGCTGTGCATGTCACCCAGCTGCGGCGGGATGGAGCTGTTGAAACTGTTGTTGCTGAGGTCAAGTGATTCGAGGGAATGCAGCCGCGAGATGTTTGCCGGGATGGCGCCTCCAAGGTTGTTCCCGCTGAGTTGCAGAATGGTGAGCCACTGGAGCGCCCCGGGGTCGAGCGTGCTGAGCCCCCCGGAGAGACCACGCTCCCCGAGCGCTAGCATCCAGAGTCCAGACATGGTTGGCGCCGGAGTGCGGATTTTCTGGCGGAACCGGTTCCTACCGGTCACCATCCGACCGGTAGGGTGCCTCGTGATTCGTGCTAATTTTTCTTCAATTTCTTACCTATTTTTTCATGATATGGTATATATCCGATATTTTTTAGATATAAATAAAAATGTAACAAAAAATTATTATTTTAACCATATTATACATAAATTACACACATATTTGAATCATTATAGTTAATTTTCATCTACAGTATTCTAAAACCTGGTTTATATGAAAAAATTACGAGATTTTACAAAAATTTCTTTTAGATTTCAGAGAAGTATCATATGGATATGATATACACTAGATATAGGAAAGGAACCTAGCACGAATCACGAAGTACTGAACGATGGATGTGTGTCCGGTAGGTACCGGTTGCGTTAGAAAAGACTTTCCCGTTGGCGCCGCAGAACACACCGACCCATTTGCAGAAGGTTCCGCCTTCTTTGTCCCAGTTGGACAACGAGGCTGCGCCGGTGAGGCTCTCCTTCCATGCCAGAAGCGCATCGGCATCGTACGAGACCAATGGACCAACCAAATTCGCTTGGATGGTGGCCGCCAGAAGGAAGAGCGTGGCAGTGCCGGCGAGCTGCGCGTGGGCTTGCCTCCTCATGTCCAGGACACCGGACGTGAGCGATAGCTGATACGAGTAGGGGAAAACTCCAGTCGGCATAACATCGCAAACTCGATCGCACAACATATATATGGACGGATCGGATTGGCAGCAAACGTCGGTTCTATCGCAAAAAAAAAAAAAAAACGTCGGTTTCGTCGTGTTTAGTATATGCAACTATGCATACGGCAGCGCACGTCAACAGGGTGACCAATGGCAGCATCAAACAGCACCAGTCGAGGACAAGTCAGGAAGATTCGTAATCGTTCCCGGCTCTAACTAACCAAGATGCCTGTCCATTCAAATGCGGCTTGGAAGCGTTGGCCCTAGGAAAAATCGCACACTCGCACATAGTACGCCGTTCGTGTGGAACTCGACATTTGGATGCATGGGCGACATGGCACCGAAATACAGGGAAGAAGAAAACGCCGAGTACTGGCCAAGTCCTCATCTGTGGCTGATGTGAACGTTCTACACTTTTGGCAGTGGATTAGAGAAGCAGGTTGGCTGGTTCAGTTTTGGTGAAATTGAATTGCTAGCTTGCTCTCGCAGAGTATTTTTTTGTCCTTTTGTCAGAATCCTGCTGCAAATTAAATGTTAGCAGTTTTTCTCTCCGTTGATAGAAGAAGAACTAACTTTAGATCAAAAGAGATCTTAATAGCATTGCTTATGACTGTGCACAACAGATGATCAGACAAGATCCGTCTTCGTCTATTTTCAGTTGTAACAATTGAGCTCACTTACAATTAGAAACATGTACAATTCCTCTCTTCAAAATTTCAATCCTTGGACATTGTACTCTATGATGTAAACTGTCTATGAGCTGAATAAATTTGGCACCCCCGGCACCTCCATTTGTGAAAAAAAAACCAACTTTAGATGCTACTAGAAAGTGCACGTCCGTGGTAACTACTTTGGAGTGTGTTTCTTGATGCACCGGCGACTAGTGCGTGTGAGGAGTAATTCTTGAGGTGTTTGGTACAACAGATTGAGAGTAAAAATTGATCTATGTGGGCAATATGCATTTGCCACTACAGGAATGGGCCGATATGCCGAGGGCCGGGAACCCTTGGCGTAGCCTGTTTTGGCCGTCGACGTAAGCTACGCCGAGGGCAGCTCTCGGCATAGCTCCTCAGCGACTACCTTCCTCGGCGTAGCCACTATTGCTGTCGGCGTAGCCCGACCCTCGACGTAGCACGCTACGGTAAAAGCGTTGGCATAAAAATTTTAAAAATTCAAATTTCATTTTTCCAAAAAAAATTCAGAAAAAACCATTATTTTGATATGCCGAGGGCTTTGAGTTTTAAACTTTTTCAAATTTTAATTTTTTTACACCTTTTTTATATTTTTTTACTTGTTTATCTTTCACCCAATGCACTTTTAACTCTAAGTACACTTAATCTTAGGTCAAATTACAATCATGGTTAAACTTCCCGGTCACCCATCCTCACACTACTCTAGACTCAGCACGTTTAACTTTTTTGGTTCCATTCGGATGAGCTTCCATTAAAGAATTGACACATTGCTTATAATAATAGCATATCAACCCTATTAACCCTTGGACCGTGATGTCACACCTCTTTATTTTTGAATTCCAAACAATTACTTAAGTAAACAACAATGAATATATGAGTAATAATAATATTGAATTCAAATAACAATGAAATGATTTTATTTTTTGGTCTTTTTCTATTTAATATGGAATAATTAATATGTTTAAATTGGAAAATCAAAATTCCACAAATAATATGTCTAAATCGATCAGAAAAATGAGAGGAATCTAAATATAATATCCATATCATAATTTGAACCTAAAAATTAGAGGAATCCAAATATGACGTCCAGTTTGTCATCTGGGCAAAACGGCCCCCTCGGGGGATACGAAATGGCCGTACCGGACACGCTGGTGCACCGTTCGCCAACACGCTAAATGGACAAAAATTAGCACATAAAGTGATGTGTTATAGACCTAAAATTATTTTTCGTGGAATTTATTGAGCAACGTCAAGTATATCCCTAGTTTAAATCCGATCAGTTTCTAGCGGATTCGGCGGGACACCGCAGGAAGCCGCAGGAATTTCCAAATAGCAAGCGCGCACATATGGCATATGATATGTGGTGCGGAAGCGGTGTCCTACCACTACATGGAGGTCTTGTGCAATACTAAAATGCGCCCCATGTAGCTGCTTCACACAAAAAAACCCGTTTTGCCACCACGAAAATGAAAAAACCATCGTACATGGGTCTGATTGGAAATCCGCTCCCGGGGACTTGCTTCCCATCCCAGGGACCACGCACGTGCCAAATATGGCCTCGTTCCGACAAACTATGCGGTGTCACGGACCGTTTCCTACTCATTTGCCCTAAAAGTCATTGAACTCCGAACGTGATAGCCCTGTTTGTGAAGGGTTTCAAAAATAATTGACGTATCCTAATTTCGACTTTTGGAGTGGTTACTATGACACATAAAATGACGGCATGCGGCTCCGCGGGATTTTCTGACTTCGTTTAAATTGTCATCTTGCCAAAACGGGCCCCCACAGAGATGCGGTATGGCCGTATCGGGCGTGCTGGTGCACCCATTCACCATTGCGCTGAACGGAAAATATTTAGCACATAAAGTGATGTGTCGTAGACATAAAAACATTTTTCCCAGAATTTATTGAGCGACAGAAAGTGTACCTCTAGTTCAAATCTGGTCATTTTGCAGCGGATTCGGCGGGATACCGTAGGAAGCCACATGGATTCCAAGATAGCTAGCGCGCACATATGACATGTGATATGTGGTGCGAAGGCGGTGTCCTACCACTACGCGGAGGTCTCGCACAATACTAAAATGCGCCCCATGTAGCTGCTTCACAAAAAAAAACCGTTTTGGCACCCCGAAAATGAAAAAACCATCACCCATGGGTCGGATTGGAAATTCGCTCCTGGGGCCTTGCTTCCCACCCAGGGACCACACACGTGTCAAATCTGGCCTCGGTCCGACAAACTATGCAGTGTCACAGACCGTTTCCTACTCATTTGCCCTAAAAGCCATAGAACTCCGGACGTGATAGCTCTGTTTGCGAAGGGTTTTCCAAAATAATTGTCGTATCCTAATTCCGACTTTTGGAGTGGTTACTAGTACACATAAAATGACGCCATGCGGCTCCACGAGATTTTCTGAGTTCGTTTAAATAGCCATCTGGCCAAAACGGGCCCCCACGAAGATGGGGTATGGCCGTACCGGGTGCGCTGGTACACCCGTTCACCATCGCGCTAAACGGAAAAAAATAGCAGATAAAGTGATGTGTCGTAGACCTAAATTTTTTTTTCCGGAATTTATTGAGCGACGGAAAGTGTAGCCCTTGTTCAAATCCGGCCACTTTCCAGCGGATTCGGTGGGACACCGCAGGAAGCCGCATGGATTCTTAGATAGCTAGCGCGCACATATGGCATGTGATATGTGGTGCGAAGACGGTGTCTTACCACTACGCGGAGGTCTCGGGGCAATACTAAAATGCGCCCCATGTAGCTGCTTCACAAAAAAAAACCTGTTTTGGCACCCCGAAAATGAAAAACCATCGCCCATGGGTCGGATTGGAAATCCGCTCCCGGGGCATTGCTTCCCATCCCAGGGACCATGCACGTGCCAAATATGGCCTCGTTCCGACAAACTATGCGGTGTCACGGGCCGTTTCCTACTCATTTCTCCTAAAAGCCATAGAACTCCGGATGTGATAGCCCTATTCGTGAAAGGTTTTCCAAAATAATTGCCGTATCCCAATTCCGTATTTGGAGTGGTTACTAGGACACATAAAATGATGTCATGCGGATCCGCGGGATTTTCTGACTTTGTTTAAATTGCCATCTGACTAAAACGGGAACCCGAGGACATATAAGAAAGTGTTTGAATTGTTACTATGTTAACATGGTACTATACATGATTCAAATATGCATGATTTTGACATAAACGGATAGAGGATGTATTTCTGAATATTTTGATACCTTATACGCATTTTTATAACATCATATGAATTAGTTATGATTTTTACAAATTTAGAAAAAAATTGAAAAATGGCCTACGCCGAGGGTGGCCGTCGGCGTAGCCCTGTCTACGCCTAGGGCCAAAGATATGCCGAGGGCTGCCCTCGGCGTAGACCTCGCTACGCCGACGGCAATGCTAAGCCAAGGGTCGGACGGGCAAGCCGGCCTGGCCGGGCCATACGCCGACGGCCCCGACTTTTGTCCGTCGGCGTATAAAAAGTCCTCGGCGTATCGCGCCATTCCTATAGTGTGTGGCCCACCTTTGTTCACTAAAAGTCGACCTAAGCACACAATAAAGAGAAAACAATGAGAGAATTATAGCGGTGCCATATTTATTTACACCGGAATATACATATGCAACAATTAGAGAAAAGGTTGTGAGTAGATAAAGTTGTTTAGAGAAAAAAAAACCAACAAAAAAATAAAAAAGCCACTTATGTAGGCTCAGTAGTCTCGCATGTTGGCCCAGCAATGGATATATTCGGCTAGTTTGTCCATGGGACTGGGTAAATGGGGAGCTCCTATTCCCCGCTTTAAGCGGCGCGAGCTGGAATCGCCGCTGAACGGTTCGCTTTGATGGGCCGGCCCAATAATTCGCTCGCTTCTCACGCGACGATCGTGTGACGTTTTCTCTTTACTTTTTCTACTATCGTGCATGACCTAATCAAATGTTGCGCACTCCAAAAACCAATCGATGGATCAGCTCATATACAATACGTGTGACAGTACATGTCTATGAGTTCAAGAAAAACACGTGACTTCAAGGAAAAGTAAAACAACCATGCCTAGCATTTTTTTTTATGTTGAGTTCCCCTAGTAGAGTGTGTGTAGATGCTACATTATTAATTTCATTTTTTTAGTTTGTATATTTTCGGTACCATGAATATGTTTTGAGCCCATACATAATTTTCTGAATACATGTTATTATATATTTCGTATATTTATATGATTTTATTTTAAGTAGATTTGAACAAGTTCTCAAATTTACATTAACTTTAAAAATATGTATTTCATTGGTGTGGAAAATCCGAACCGTCATGGATTCTTTTTTGAAAAGCACATGTACATTTTTAAAAAATTGGTGATTTTTTACCTCATTTTGAACATTTACGTTGTTTGAACGATTTTTCGATATGTACATTTACGTTGTTTGAACGATTTTTCGATATGAACATTTACATTTTTTGAACGATTTTTCGATATGTACATTAACGTTGTTTGAACGATTTTCCGATATGAACATTTATGTTTTATGAACGATTTTTTGATATGAACATTTACGTTTTGTGAACGATTTTCCGATATGTACATTTATGTTTTTTGAATGATTTTTCGATATGTATATTTACGTTGTTTGAACGATTTTTCGATATGAACATTTACGTTGTTTGAACGATTTTTCAATATGAACATTTAAGTTTTTTGAAAAGATCGATATGAACATTTACGTTGTTTGAACGACTTTTCGATATGAACATTTACGTTTTCTGAATGTTTTTTCAATATCGATATTTACGTATTTTGAACAATTTTTCGATATGAACATTTACGTTATTTGAACGATTTTTCGATATCAACATTTACTTTTTTTGAATGACTTTTCTGAATATGAATAGTAAAAAAATTATGTCTTCCGTTCGGAAATAAGTGACTTAAATTGATATTCAAATGTATCTACACACTATATCACGGTTACTACGTACAAATATCGACAAAATCAAAGTCACATATCTTCATACAGGGGAAGTATTAATATATTTTCATTGAGCTAAACATTTTTTAATATATACTCGCAAGCGCCCGTCAAGCACAAAAAGTGGAACTAAAATTGCAAAAATGAAAAGAAACAGAAAAAAGATAAAAAACAAAGAAGAAAGATAATATAAATAAAGATGAAAGTAGCAAAAAAAGTACTAATAGAAAATTTAAATAATGAAAAAGAAAAGGTAAAGAAAATTAGAACGTACCAGGAAAATTTAAAAACAGTAAAAAAAACCCGGAACCGAAATGTACAAAGGAAGAGAAAGAATGCAGAACGAAGTCCCAGCGACGCGAAGGGAGCAGCAATGTTCGGGAATGATTAGGCCCAGTATGAACGGAGGGTGTGCGGCGACCCAGATAGCGCAGCGAGGAAAGTTCAAAAGAAGTTAACGGGCCAGGCCCATAAGGCGCGCGAAGGAGCGGGGGGTATGCGGAGCGTCCGTTCGCTCCCTCAATGAGCGATGTATAGGGATCGCCGGGTAAATGGCAGCACCAACGGCCCGGTCCTTCACAAAAACACATCTGGATATCTGACTTAGATGGGTCCTCCTCCATGCGCTCGCGCGACCCCTTGCTTCCACATGGGAGGTGCTATGCACCGAGCTGGTCGGCACTGATTCGGTGCCGCACACCCCTCTGGTCGTATGTGGGCTTGGCCCAGTTACGGTGAACCGTTCGGTGTTTATTCAGTTTGCATTTCTGATCATTCCACACGGCTTGCTTGATGTTTCCGTGCGTTTCCATGTTCCTGTATGTACTGTGTTTAGTCGATGCATTTCCCCTAATGATTTTCGTACTGTTTCGGACTGTTCCGTTGAAAACATTTTTTTTTGCATTAACCAGAAGCTAAAAAGTGAACTGTACTGTTCAACGAAACATTTTATTTTTTGCATCAGATATACATGATAAAAATGAACTGTACTGATTCTTCCCCGTTTGTATAGCACGTAATACACATCAATGAGAAAATTGTCAAAATGTTGTGAAAAATAGGGACAATACATTTTTTTGTCTGGGTACACAGAATTCATGTTTATCACTTGGAAACTCATTTTCAATGCTTTCCTTCCAAATGATCTGTGAATCTCCTTGCCTTGTAGGAGAAGCATTTCCATGCTTGTGTTGTGTTCCTTTCCTTGATGAAATATCTGGGAAAATGAAATAGAGAAAATAAGAAAAATCTAGATTAATGTTTTTTGAAATGCAAAAGAAATTATATTAATTTCTTTGTACTGCTCAAAAAAAATAAGAAACTTACTTTTATGATATATCATCTTTTCATGCTCGGAGGATGTGAACTTTGGTCAACGAAGAAGGTGTGGAACCTGCGAAAGAGTGAGAAAATTCATTTTACTGTTTACCACAAGCTGGATTGACAATGCATTTCAGAGTCTTCATGTTTCCCATGACGTTCTGGCTGAAGAAGCTCAGGGATTTTCAAGGATGAAAATATAAAGTTCAGAGTTACCGAATATACTCTTTTCTATAACTTATGTTTCTATATGTTCATATTCTTCTTGTGAAGATGGGATGAAAAGTTTCTGAAGATGACACAATTCGACAAAACTGGACTATTTGGGGAACGAAAACACAGGATGAAAAGTGCCATGAACACCAGACCCACGGATAACTATAGTGCTCATAAGAATCAATGGACCAGTGCTATAAACTGTTAGAAAGTGGAATAATATTTCCATCAAATGGACAAGACAGTGTAGGCTAGTACCAACGAAAAGAAGGTTTATGGTGTGACATGATGGAAGGGCACACCTCTACAAGACTGAAAACAAACCGAACCTTTCAACATAACCCGTCGCCCCACCATGGACAATGACCCGTGCTTCCTCTCAAATAATCGTTGTGTGGCGAGCACTGTACGAGAATTGTTTAATGTGCTAATTGTTTATAGAACCTTGACACCATCCAGGTGGAGCTTCAGCTAAGAAGCTAGAACGAAATGTACAACTTGTTCGATAAACTGAGGGAGTAGAAAGCGGCTTGGAGGAGAGAACACAAGAAGGTTTAGTCCATTCCTGAAGACATGAAGGCAGACCTAGACCATGCGAAGAAGTACCGGAGGCAAGTAAAGACAATTAACTTGAAGCTTGTTCATGAGGTGTGCAACATACTGTTAATGGAGGTTAAGGAATACAACTCTGAGATTGAACTCATTAAGTGACACTCTAAGAAATTGCGGGAGGATGTAGAAGAGGACTAAAAATTGCTACAGTATGAAACTTGTAGTTAAGCAAACTACAACAATATTCCTAGGTTTTTGTTGCCTCTTTCGATTGTAGTAGTGGAGATAGCACTATAGTACGAGAAACAGAGAAAATTATAAAGGAAAATGAGTTGTAATTGTGTACTTTGGGAGTTTGGGTACAAAATGATTGTGGAAAAAACTATTAGAGTATCCAGGTACACATTATAGATTTATGTGCCGACTGTTTAGAGAAGCATAATGAAAACAGGTAAAAAAGTACTTATATGTTTAGCAATGAATTGTCTTGACAATGGTATCTGATGCTCATTATACTTGCTTATCACAAGTTGAGTAGAGATTTTTCATGTATGGCTTGAACGTCAACCTTTTTTTAACATACATGTATATGAAATGAAAAAATGTCAGATATCAAATGTCAAAGAGTGTACAAATTCCATACACGAAAGAAAAAGTCAAATATTGAAGAATTAAAAGAATATGAAGCTAACATTGGAGAATGATTATACTTCAATTCTGTTGTACCATCTAATGAACTGAATGACAAAAATCTCAGAATCATATTTGCATTAATTGGAAGAATAGATAAATCCATAATAAGCATAAAAAAATAGGAGACAGAATAGAAAGGATTCTTGGCATGAGCAGTTCTACCTTCAACATAAATTAAAGCATGAACGGATTCTGGGAATGAACGGTATTCTACATTGAGCGAAAGATAAAAGCATGACTGGATTCTTCGAATGAACGGTTTCTACCTTGAACAAAAACAAATTCTTGGAATGAACGGTTTCGAACCTTGAAAAAAATGTAAGCATGAAGGGATTCTTGGCATGAGTGGTTTCGTACCTTGAACATAAATGCAAGCATGAACGGATTCTTGGAATGAACTGTTTCTACCTTGAACATAAATAAAAGCATGAACGGATTTTTGGCATGAACGGTTTTCTACCTTAAACAAAAATAAAAGCATGAACAGATTATTGGCATGAACAGTTTTCTATCTTGAAGAAAAAATAAAAGCATGATCGGATTCTTGGAATGAACGGTTTCATACCTTGGAAAAGAAGCATTAACTGATTCTTGGCATGAGCGGTGCTTTGAACATAAATAAAAGCTTGCACAGATTTTTTCGGAATGAACGGTTTTCTACCTTGACCATAAAATATAAGCATGAACGGATTCTTCTCATTAATGATTTCCTACCTTGACCTGGCATGAATAGTTTTGATAGCTTCAACATTAAATAATGCATGAACAAATTCTTGGCATGAACGGTTTTCTACCTTGACCATAAATACGAGCATGAACAGATCGTTGGCATGAACTATTTTCTACCTTGAACAGAAATAAAAGTATGAACGTATTCTTGAATGAATGGTTTCGAAATGTGAACATAAATGCAAGCATGAACGGCTTTGGTAGCTTGACCATAAAATACGAGCATGAACGATTTTCAACCTTGAACAAAAAACTAAACCATGAACATATTCTTGGAATGAAAGGTTTTCTACCTTGAACATAAATAAAAAGCATGAACAGATTCTTGGCATGAGCGGTTTTCTTCCTTGAACAAAAATAAAAGCATGAACGAATTCTTGGAATGAACGGTTTTGTACCTTGAACAAAAATAAAATTATGAATGGATTCTTGGAATGAACGGTTTCGTACCTTGAACAAAAATGCAAGCATGAACGGATTCTTGGCATGAACAATTTCGTACAAGGAACAAAAATAAAAGCATGAACGGATTCTTGGCATATTAGCGGTTTTCTACCTTGAACATAAATAAAAGCATGTGGATTCTTGGAATGAACGGTTACCTACCTTGAACAAAATTAAAAGCATGACAGGATTCTTGGAATGAACGGTTTACCTACCTTGAACAAAAATAGAAGCATGAACGATTCTTGGAATGAACGGTTTCGTACCTTGAATAAAAATACAAAGCCTGAATGGATTCTTGGAATTGACGGTTTTCTACCTTGAACATAAATAAACGGATGAACGAAGCTTTTATTTCAATATCCTTTGTCAAGATGAACGGTTTTCTACCTTGAACATAAATAAACGCATGAACGGGGCTTTTATTTCAATATCCGTGCAAGCATGAATGATTCTTGGCATGAATGGTTTTTTTTTTACCTTGAACAAAAATAAAAGCATGAATGGTTTTCTACCTTAAACAATATATCAGGACATGTGAAATGTTTGTGAGATTATTTTTTAATAACCAAAACTGTGATACATGATATAGGAAACAGGGCCACAGAGTTGTACCCAGTACTCAAATCCGGAATCTGTATCAAGATGTAGCAGTTTGAACAAAACACACACTAACCTATCCACCATAACACAATGAAGTAAAAATCAATAGGCTACACATTGAGCCCTTACTTGCAGCACCTCCTACAGTATCAAACATGGAGATCAAGATGCTAATTTCGCTATGGCATTATATCAGGAGTAACAAAAGTGAACCAACCAATCTTGCATCTATACATTCTGTTTTATTCTACCACAGCTGCAGAAAATATCAAATCTGTACCGTACTACACCTACAGAATTGCAATGCTCACACCGAACCAAATCTGATTGGAAGGGCTGAAAGCCTGAGATGTTACTCCTCTCCAGTAGCACTGCAGTAGTGCCCCTATTACAGTGCGATGGGGCTGTCGTGGAATACTTAACTATGCATTTCTATGCTCTCATCCGTGTATGCTAGTGCAAATTAAATGCTGGACTAACCAATCACGCCGCTACTACCGTCCTAACTATATCACAGCAACAACATCCATTTACCAGGTAAACACCAGAATCGCGTTCAGGCTACCGGATCGAACATCTCCGGCACAAACCCTAGCTCTGATTTTCTCAACACACGTACGAAAAAGCCACACAGGGTACCCAAAAGTCGCTGGGAAGATGCCCTCGTTTCGGCCGGAGATGCATCGGGGCCGAATTAGATCAAAGCACACAGCGGTAAACTAACAAACAACTGAACAACTAGTCCAGTAAAGAGACGAAATCGCCTCACAAGAAACACGAATAGACCCCGAGAATTCAGTGCGGGGAGCGAACCGAACCTGAGGCTCCGAACGAAGTGGGGTGGAGTGGGGCGAGGGGTACGCGATTCGGCGATCTGATCCGTGCTCCGAGCTTGCAATTTGGGAAGTTGGGGAAGCAAAGCGGGCGAGAGGCGCTGGCCACGGAGACACCTAAGAACGAAGAAGAACGACAAGGAAAGAAGGGGAAAGAAACAGAACGGCGAAGCGGAATATGGGCCGGCCCAAACGATGCCGGGGGTGTGCGGCAAGTCGTATACACCGACCTGGTCGGTGTATAGGATCCGCCCTTCCACATCGCACAGGTAGTTGATTTTACGGGCGGCCCAATGTGGGATGGTTCGTTCATTTTGCTCACTGGTCATTTCTTCGTTCAGCGGCCCATGAACGTCTACGACCCACACAACAACTGCTTGACCTGTAGTTGACCCGCGGGGTATTTAAACTGGTCAATCTCCTCTTAAACTTTTGAGGTGGGACTAAAATAACATGCATACTGCACGTTTGTGCGGGGATCGTGCGGATGGGCCGGCCCAACTTACTGGCGAGAGGAGCGGCGCTGGTTCACTTGGTAGTGCGTTGGACGTGGGGCCCAAACATGAGTTGGACTTGGGTAGGCACTACGATCCCCTAAAAAAAGGTACGCAGTACGCTGCTGACTGTACATGCATGGTTTTCATGGCTAGATGTACGTGCATGGTTTTCACGGCAAGATGTACGATATATTTGCATGATATTTCACGGCACAACACACGGGTCAAAACGCTCACCAATGGCTAGCTAGCTAATGTGACCATGCATGTAGCAATCTGTATAAATAATTCAATTGGCCTGCTTCTACACTTGGGATCGAACCATAGAAAAAGAAAAAAATAAGAACATCCAAAAATACGACACAAAAAAAAGTTTCTGCGGACAAATCACGATTGAGGGAACAACTCACGATTGCAAGGGGAACAACAAAAAAGATGGAGGGGAACAAACAACATAGACAGAGGGAAACAACAAAATAGACGGAGGGGGTACAACAACGTAAATGGAGGGGAACAATAGATTACATGGTGAGGAACAACAACCTTGATAGAGAGGAACAACATCCTATACGGAGCGGAACAAGACACTAGACGGAAGGGAACAACAAAAATAGACGGACAGGAACAAAACACTACATAGATGGGAATAACAACCTAGACGGATGGGAACAATGAAATAGACGGGGGGAACAACACACTAGAAAGATGGGAACAACAACCTAGACGGGTGCGTGGGAACAACAAAATAGACGGAGGGGAACAACACACTAGACAGATGGGAACAACAAATTAAACGGAGGGGAATAAATAGATTACATGGTGGAGAACAAACAGTCTAGACGGATAGGAACAAGAGACTAGACAGATGGAAACAACGACCTAGACGGAGGGGAACAACGACCGACACGGAGGAGAACAATGACCTAGAAAAAGGGAAATAACATCCTACACGGAGCGGAACAATGACCTACACGGAAGAAAACAACGGCCTAGATGGAGGGGAACAACGACCGACATGGAGGGGAACAATGACCTTGAAAAAGGGAAACAACAACCTACACGGAGCGGAACAACGACCTACACTGAGCGGAATAACAACCTACACGGAAGGGGACAAAGGCCTAGACGGAGGGGAACAACGGCCTAGATGGAAAAAATAAATGAAACCAAAAAATTGGAAAAGAAAAAATAAGAAAAAATGTAGGAAAGAAGAAATAAAATAACAAGAGGTCGTACCGAGAAATTTCCACTTAGATGATTAAAAACGAGGAACGAAAGAACCATATTAGGAAAAAAAACTCTACTCTCTTCTTGCGTCAACACTAGTAGAAAACATGGCTTATTTGAAGCTGCCCGAAGTTTTAGCACCGATTGGGCTACGAATCCAGACTAAAGGGTGCTTTAGCATCGGTTCGAGCGGCCATGACTTTAACACTGGTTCGTGCTGGACCTTTAGCACCGGTTCTTGGCACGAACTGGTGTAAAAGATTTTTTTGCTCCCCACGCACTCCAACCCCCGTGGATCGCTTTTTTTTAATCTCTGTAAAATACAAAAGAAAATGATAGAAAATTCAAAAAAAAAATCTTTTGAGATTCATGTGTCTTACGCAACCGGGAAATTAACAAATTTGAATTTTGACTTTTCTGCAAAGAATGTTTAGAAAAAGGTTAAACGGCTTTTCTGGTTGCATAGGACGTCAAAAAAATGTATAATATATCAAAATGATCGTGGAAAAAAGTTACATCTGAATTCACCCAAATATACCCGGTTAGCCAATTTTTAGATTCTCTAAATTCCAAATGGAAATATGAAAGCAGGAAGATTTTTAGTTTTTGCGAGAAATTTAGGATTTTATTTTTTTATTGTTAAAAAAATTAAATTAATAATTCCTTCCTGCATATAGATTACTATTACTTAACCATAAATGTTAGCCAATTTTTAGATTTCATATTTTCAGGTTTTTTATTTTAATTAAAAAGAAATTTAATTTTTTTTAAAATTTTATTGTTTATTTACTTATTCGATATTATTATTACATCATTACTTTTGTTTATTAAAAGAATTAGTTGGAATTCAAACAATAAAAAAGTGTGATATCGTGACCAACATGTTAATACGATTTATATGATACTACTATCAATAACATATGCGCGAAGCACTTGGAACCAGATGGGAAGAAACTCGAAAGTTAAACGTGCTAGTGCTGGAGTAGTGGGAGGATGGGTGACCGGTCAGGAAGTATGACCACGAGTAAGTAATTTGAGTAGAGATTAAATGTAGTTGGAGACTAAACTTGTCAAATAACTAAAATACTAGAAATTTTGAAAAAATAAAAAAAGAGTGAAAAATAATTTGAAAAAAATGGATAAAAAAAAGGCACCATTAGTGGGTTCTGCCGCGGCAACCTTTTGGAGCATTTTCTTGCCGCGGCAGACCTTTTAGCACCGGTTTGTAACACACGAACCGGTGCTAAAGGTCCTCCCGCCCAGGAGCTTGGCAGCCGCCACGTGGATTTAACACTGGTTGGACAACCGGTGCTAAAACCCCGTTTTCCACTAGTGCAAGTCACCGATTGGCTTGCTATCGATCCTCATCGATCTTGTCGCCGGCGAGTTCCGGATTTTTCTGCAAGAGATACACGGTTTGGCGCTTGGCGCCCCTTGAAGGCTGCATCAGATGGATATTGTGCAGATCCATATTGTAAGCCCATGCGGATTCAAGAGGGAGCGACGTGAAGGTCCACTTTTGGTCGACATTAGCGAACATGTCTACGTCTAGATTTACATGGTGTTGACAGACGTAGAATGTCATGATGGCTGACATTTTGTGGCACATGTTGAGTTCGAGATCGCTAAGTAATGTCGGAGGGGGTGGGGGGGGGGGGGGGGTTGTATGCGATGAAGAGAGCCTGTTGTTTGGGTGACTTGCGGGGCGACAACATTAGACAACTTCATTTTTTGTGTGCTCTTCGTGCAGGGTGAAAAACCTAAATTCAGACTTTAATTCGTTGTAGTACCTGACAATTGTTTTGTTGAAGACACTGTTTTGGAACCTCGAACATTATCTTAGGTGAAAACGTGAAACTTGTTGATCTAACCGGTGCTTGAATAGAACAAAACTAATTAATGTGGCAACTACTTCGTAATCTTACATTGTATGCCGTCAACAATGAAGAGAAAAGCATATCTCCATGTCTTAAATGTAAAGAGCATCCCAAACCATAGCCAGAAACCAAACACAATCCCAGCAATCCCACAATAGTACATCCAGTAGTCTTCCTCTTCACCATTTCTCTCATCCGGTGGCAGCAAAGTATTTGCACATGGAATGTCCAGAGGAAATCCACAAAGCCCAGAATTGTTGGCGTAGATCGATGGGTTTGTCAAGGTCTGGATCTGCCTCCCAGCAGGTATTTTGCCTGTCAAATGATTGTTAGAGACATTCAATATGCTGAGCCACGATAAGCTAGAGATGCTGGGAGGAATGTATCAAGTTCATTAGATGATAGGTCCAGGGCCTCGAGAAAACTCAACCTACCAATGTCTTCAGGAATACTGCACGACAGATGGTTTCTTGATAGGTTTAGAAACCGGAGGCCACGAAGGTTGAGTAGCTCTTCAGGGATGCACTGTGATAACAAATTACCGGATAAGTCGATACCGGCTAGTAACTCGAGCCCTCTTTGGAAAACAATATCTCGCCCCTTCCAGATTATGTCAATCCTGTCCGGGTATTTTGACCGTTGAGGGCTCTTGGGTCTCCGGGGCCATATACGTTTTGGATTTCTCATGGAGCTCAAGTTGCCGAAGGCTGCTGGAATTGACCCGGTCAAGATATTATTTGCCACATCGAGCAGCTGAAGTTTCCGAAGGAGTGATAATTCTGGAGGAACTTCTCCGGTCAAGATATTATTTGCCACATCGAGCAGCTGAAGTTTCCGAAGGAGTGATAATTCTGGAGGAACTTCTCCGGTGAAACTGTTTGATCTGAGACTAAGCATTGTCAATGATGGAACCCTACTCCCAATCCATGTTGGGATATCACCAAAGAACCTATTGTTCCCGATATCCAGGGTGGCCAGTTTGTTGCAGCCCTCTAGAACTGTTGGGAAGGCACCGGTGAAGCTATTATGTGCTAGGTAAAGTGACGACAGAGAGCAACTGTGGCTTGTGTTAGCAGCGGAGATTTCACCTGAGAAGGAATTGTTGGATAGGTCCATGAACTGCAGCGACTGTAGGTTCCACCAGCAGTCCGGGAGGTACCCGGTGAGCTGGTTTTGGACTTTTGGGACAGGTCGATGAACAGCAGAGCTTGGAGGTTGCACCAGCAGGCTGGGAGCTCCCCACTGAGCCGATTGTTCGACAGGTCCAGTCCCTTGATGGAGAGGAGCCTGCATAGCTGGTGCGGGATGTCGCCGGCGAGGTTGTTGTGGGAGAGTTGGACGTGGAAGAGTCTGCTGAGGTCACCGAGCTCTGGCGGGATGGAGCCGCTGAACCTGTTGTTGCCGAGGTCGAGTACTTGGAGGGAGCGCAGCCGCGAGATGCTAGCCGGGATATCACCGACAAGGTTATTCCCGTTGAGGTCCAGCAAAGCGAGCGCCGGGAGTGCCGGCATGTCGAGAGTCGCAAGCCCGCCGGATAGACCAAGTCCTGGGAGCGCTAGTTCTACGACGCTAATGGCATCGCAGACCACGCCGACCCAGCTGCAGATCGTGACGTTCCGGGACCAGCCGGACAGCGTGGCTGGGGCGACGAGGCTGGCCTTCCATGCCAGAAGGGCATCGACCTCCGTGGAAGGCACCTCGGCAGCCGCCATCCCTGGGATGGTGGCCAGCAGCACGAAAAAGGCGGCAATGCCGGCGAGGTGCGATTGGCCTGGTCTCGTCATGTCCAGACGGATACAGGGTGACATGTGGCTGAGTAGGGAGACTCCAGTGTGCAGATTATCACACTCGATCGCATCATATATATAGTGGCTGGATTGGCGTCAAACGTCTGTACTCTGGCATACACCAATGTTTGCTCTCTTCGTCTGTACGCATTTGGACATGGCTTCGTCAATACCGCGACAGCTGACACGGCCACAAATGGCGGCATATGAAACAGCACCGAACATAGACAAGTGAGAAGATCACCAAACGCACCCCGCCCTGCCCTATCCAAGATTTCAGGTCTAAGGGCATCTCCAACCGGGCGACCCATCCCGCGCCCGCGCGTTCGGATGGGTCGAAACGGACAAAACCGCGGCCCAGTGCGCGGACCCATCCCTAAAACGGATGGCCGCGGCGTCCGGGACGACCCAAACCCGGCCCAAATCTTGGACGAGTTTGCGTGGCCGCGGACGCGAAAGGCTGGTCGCTTGCGTCCTCCCTTGTCCGCCCCTGGCCCGCCTGTCTGCCTCCCAAAACAGAAAACACTCCACCGTACTCCCAAAACCTAGAGATGGCCGACGAAGCGACGGCCGCCGCCACCGCCACCATCGGAGAGGAGGCACCCGCGGCCGTTGCCGCTCCTGCCGTGGAGGCGGCTCCCGAACCGGGCGGAGGCCGAGCTCCCCCCGGGCCGCCGACGAAGAAGGCGAAGGCCGACCTCACCCCGGAGCGAGAGGAAGCTCGAGAGCAAGAAGAGGGCCGACCGCCGCGGAGGCGCTCGACCAACGGAAGAGGGAAACCGCTGCCGCGGAGGAGCGGCAGCGGGCGGCGGAGCAGCCTTCTCCAACTCAAGACGGAGGCGAAGAGCACCGTCCTTCAAGAGCAGCAGGCGCAGCCATGCTCTTTACGGCCACCCGGCGCTCGGCCAGCACATGATCATCCCCGGCACCGGCGCGGCCTCGGGGGGGAGCTCGGCCTCCTCCGTGACCCGGCCCCTTCCTCCAAGGTCAACCGCCCCACCGACTGCCCCGTTTGGGCACGAAATGGGGGCGCATGGGCGGCACGCGTACCGCTCACGGGATGGGTCACCGGAGGTGGGCGAGTCCATGACGGGGCCGTCACCTTCGTCCATTGACCTGAACCATGCGCCGACGAACTCCAAAGGCCCCAAGAACCTGGGAGCAGCTGCGACGTCCGGTGCACGCAACCTGTTCGACGATCTGTCGGCCGCGCGCGCAGTCACCGTCCACCGTGCAGGCCCCTCCGTCTTTCGCGTAGACAATGCCGACGACCCTGCCATATACTTCGACACAGCAGGCTCCCCAGCCACCTCCCATTGACACACAGGAGGGCACAACTTCCTGTCCAGGCAGCATAAACATCGAGGAGGAGCCGTTGTATGGCACTTTGAAGGAGATGCATGCGGACAGAGAGGTGTCCACGGACAAGAGGGATGAGAGGAGGCGCCGGGAGAAAGAAGAGGACAGGAAGAAATTCTTTGATGTCCAGCAGAAGAAGCTTGAGATTGAAGAGGTCAAGGCCAAGACCAAAGCTAAAGAACTTGAGCTGAAAGAGAGAGAACTTGAGCTCATAGCAATGGCAAGGGCCAAAGAGGTGGAGCTGAAGGCGAAGGAAGTTGAGCTCAAACGCCAAGCCGAGGACAACCTCATCATGAACGCCGACTTGACCAACATGAGCGAGGTGAAGAGAGCTTGGTTCGAGAAGAGACGAAGGAGATCCTCGAGCGCCCAAATTGAGTTAGACAATCTCAATTGTAATTTTTATATTTTTCTCAAACTATGGCACATTTTATTTGATTTATCATGGTACATTTGATAATATTTTATGGTATTTGATAATATTTTATGTTTATTATATATTATTCTATGTTTACGAGATATTATTGCCAAATGGGTGGCCGCTGCGTTGGGCGCAGCGTGCGACCCAAACGGACGCGCGGACGGAGGGCTCCGTCCGCGCGTCCGCTCGGGCACGCAAACGGCCCAAAACGGACGGCCCAGCGCGTCCGTTTGGGTCGCTCGGTTGGAGATGCCCTAATCACAACCGCCTTTGGGAGCGTCGAGGTCTAGGAAAAAAAATGTAGGTGGACAACAGATGTGACGGTATGGACGTTAAGGATGGGTTATTTCACAAAGGTCTATTTCTGGTGACTGTAAAACAATCTATTTCTGGGAAGATATTTGGCTAGGATTTTCACCATTAGCTCCGCAGTACGCTGCATTATTCAATATTGCGCAACATAAGCATGTTACTATTGCAAGTGTTTTGTCATCTGTCCCCATAAATATGAGGTTTACAAGCCAACTGACAGGTAATAAGTGGATTCTTGGATTCACTTATGTAGACATTTGATCAGGGTGTCTTTAAATAATGAACGAGACTCTTTTATATGGAAATTAACTTCCTCTGGGGTGTTTACTATCAAATCATTGTACGCTGATTTAATGAATGATTATACATGTTTCTTAAAAACTATTCCTAGAAGTTGAAAATCCCACTAAAGTTAAAGATTTTCATGTGGTTCCTAAATAAAAAAGTTGTACTCACACGTGGTATTTAGCTAAAAGAATTGGAATGGGAGTAAGAAATGTTGCTTTTGCCATTCAGAGGAGACCGTGAATTATCTTTTTTATTTTCTGTCCTTTTGCTAGACTAGTATAGAGAATTGTTTATGCCACTTACGATATTCCACCACCATTCAATATCATAAATATGTTTGAAAATTGGCTAAATGGTATCGACAAGAAGACTAAAGCTAAATTTTGCATTGGTGTTTCAGCTATATGTTGATCGATTTGGAATTGTAGAATTGATATTGTGTTTAACAGCCTCGGGCGATCGGCGAAAATGCATGGTTATAGGGTGATCAGGATCCTACAATTTGTCTTCTGTATATTCGATCTTACAAAGTTGTTTGCCGTATGCATCTATTTGATGCAGAGGCCGGGGGTCTCAGCCTCCTTTTCGATTTAGACGTCAATTTTAGTTCTCAAATTTGCGAGTTTGTTTATATAGACAAGTTTTTCTTATAATACACACGTCAAAATAGGTAAACGAGGTTGTCATACAAATGGATGTATCAACCAATTAGTTAAAAATTATTGGATCACATCAAATATCATTCTTTATAACTAGACATATCAAGATGTTGATAGTCTTCTCAGTGAATAAAATCAAATTATCGATGTACTTATTTTTTTAGCGCAACTTTGAGAGGAACGTCGACCGGTTCCCTATTGTGATCGCGGGCCCTTCCCTAGGGACATGGCTAACCTTAGGATCTGGGATGGCCCGACCAAGCTGAAGAATACTAGAGGCAGGAGTGCAGGAGGTACTACGGGTTGCCCTGGAATATCCACACATTGGAGACTGCAATGGTGCCTGGCATGATATGCTCATGTCCGGCGGGGCAGACATGGCCCACAAGTGATTTGTGGCCGTGGTCACCATGATCTTCTCCACCGATGTCCTGTCTCATCGTCAGTGGATGTATTGAGGGTGGAGGAGCTGTCCGAATGCTAGTTTCGGATATCCAGAGGAGCGGAGACGTACTAAAGAAAGCAAGACGAAAGCTCGAGGGCCACCGCCATGGCAGAGGCCTGAGAGGCAGATGACACATAGCTGCTGTAGGGCCTAGCTACAACGAACTAGGTTGCGCATCGGCTTACGGCTATGTGGGTGAGGGTGTGTGTTAACGCATCGGTGCAAAGGTAGAGAAGACACATGGCCATGATATCAGAGGTGGAGTCTTGAGTGTCATTTGGTTACGGTGGGAGGCACGCCATTGTATTCTGTTTAATATTTTTCTTTCAGTTTTAAACAAATTTAACAAGAGGTGTTATATTTTTCCAGCTAGCTGCAAGCTTATAAACAAAGTTTCGATTGAGTTATTTTTGGTTCGGCTTAATTTAGTTATGCTTAGCACAACCTAACAGACTCGACTTGATACCTCCTTTTGGTTGTGAGGCTTCCCGCTCTGATGCACATCAGCCTCTTCTCGTTGATCTAGATAATTTTTCTTATAGCTCTCGCTAGTTACCCTTGTAAGACAGAAGCTGCTAGATCTTTCTTGTTTCCTATATATACATTAACATCATCATTGGTATCGGGAATGGTATACTACTTACTTATATTATTTTGTATTATCAACATCAATCGATACATATACCAATCTTGGGTTATTTGGACTCAACCAATTTGTCTTGTATAATTTTGCATATTAATCCATTTTGGATATAGGTTGTTGCCTATTCTATGAGTGTGCATGGTTCATGTATTTTACGTAATATACGACTATTTTTTACTCTAATGAAATCTATATTTCATACCATTTGTAACCTACATTCTCCGTGTATGTATTATATCTGATATTTTCTATCCAAATATTATATTTAGAAAATTATGTGAAAATAAATACTCCCTCCTTGCCACAATGTAGTTCAAATAAGATTTTTTTAAAGTCAAGCGGTATTAACTTTGACCATGTTTTTTGACAAAATCATCTACATTTACGATACCAAATATATACCATATGAAAATTTACATAACGAGGAATCTAATGGTATAAATTTGGTATTCTGGATGTTGATATTTTTTCCTAGATACTTGATCAAACTTTATGTCATTTGTTTTTTTATTCTTACATGCACTACATTTTGGCAAGGAGGGAGTGTGATCTATGCGATATCCAATCGTATTCATGCTTGTGTTGTGTCCCTAATTATTGATGTATAATTTAGTTTCTATCCCCCTCAATACCCACCTGCAAGCTCAGCCGTTCTTTTAATTTTGTATTCTCCATGTTGCCTCATATCCTTAGTAATGCTATTTTATGGAATCCTCTAGATCCTTATCTCCAAGGTTCTAGCATTCTCTTCTCCTTTCCAGAAGCCGTGTTATCTTATTTCTGTATTTAAAAAAAAAATTCTCGGTTTGGATTCTTTCAATGGAAATAAATATCTTGTAACCCGAGAATTCAATTCGGCTCCCGGTCCATAGTATATGTGCGTTCGTCAAGTTTCACGAAAAACCAATATTTTTTTATGAACTATGTAAAAAAGATAAAATATATCTAGTAAAAAGCACTATTTTTAGTACTGAATTTTGTCTTTTTTACAAACGTCACATGACACATTGATTTTTTGCGAAACGACTTTGTGAGCGCGTAGCACGTGAAGATGTATGTGCGAATTTTTTATTTTAACTTTTTTGAAATTCAAAATTCATGTAAGATGTATTTTAAAATAGAGAAAGATATGCTTCCATGTTCCAAAACACCACTCCCCTTGTAACCTATGAAATGAATAAAAAGCCATGCATATTATACTGAGGCCAAAATGAACCATTCGTTTTATTAGAGTAACCATTCCCTGTTTTCGTCAACTTGAACTATAAAGTCGTTTGGTATCCATCATTTGGGCCTGGAATCTTGGAATTCATTTTGGAATTCCATAGGTGGGCTGTTTGGTTGCCACAGAATTGGGCTGTCATTTCATTTAGGAAATCCAGCAAAATGACACCATGGGTAAACACAATTTCAAGCTGAAACCTGTCATTTGCGTTTCTCTATGGAAGGCATTTACAAATTCAATATTAAATTCTGCTATCATTTGCAATTTCTGTGACAACCAAACAAGTGTCTATTTCTAAATTACAATGTAAATAAAATAAATACATGTATTCATTTCAAAATGCTACAAATGAAATGAAAGCCTGGCTTGCAAACGACTAGTTTTGATTTGCGCAATTGGAAATTGAACTGTTTTCAGATGAGATTGAACTTGAACTGAAATTCAAAGGCCAGAAAAATTCTGGAAATGGTTATATGGGGCCATGTACGACAGCCCATCAAGGGCCCAGTTAAACCAGCCCACTGTCACCCAGCTTAGGCCACTTTCCACACTAGACTCCGTTCGGAACTTCCGTAAACCCTCGACCTCACCACTCCAAACCTCCCGCAGCCATGGCGCGCCGCCACCTCCGCATCCCGCTCCTCCCGCTCCTCTCCCGCAACCCCCACGCCCCCACCCCGCTCCACCTCCGCCATGCCCTCTGCTCCTCCACCACCGCCACCGTCGACGCCGCCGCCCCGGCCATCGACCAACCAACCCCCACCGCCTCCACCGGCGACACCCCTGCCGCCGCCGCGGCGGCGGCCGAGGTCGAGCCGGCGGTTGATTCGCCCCCGCCCCGCGCGCCCCGGGAGGAGGAGCCCCTGCAAGACACGATCTTCACCATGATCCGGCGCCGCAAGTGGACGACCCGGATGGAGAACTCGATCCGCCTGCTGTCCCCCACGCTCACGGCCCCGCTCGTGCACGGCGTGATCTCCGCCGCCGCCGCCAACAACCGCGCCGACCTCGCGCTGCAGTTCTTCCGCTTCGCGTACCGCCGGGCGGGGTTCCGGCCGGAGCCGGCCACCTTCGCGCTGCTGGTCCCGATCCTGGCCTCCAACCGCATGCTCAACCACGCGCGCTGCATCCTGCTCGAGACCATGCCGGCCTTCTCCGTCGCGCCCGGCGAGGCCACGGTGGCCGCGCTCGTCGCGGCCTACGGCAAGGCCGGGATCCCGCAGGAGGCCGTCAAGCTCTTCCGCCTCATGCCCGAGCTCGGGATCACCCGCACCGCGCTGTCGTACAACGCGGTCCTCAAGGCCATCCTCTGCCGCGGCCGCGAGGCCATGGCCCGGCGGATCTACAACGCCATGGTCGCCGACGGCGTCGCCCCGACCCTGGCCACCTACAACACGCTCATCTGGGGGTTCGGCCTGTGCAAGAAGATGGAGTCCGCCGTGAGGGTGTTTGGGGACATGAAGACTCACGGGGTCACACCTGACGTGACCACCTATAACACCCTGCTCAATGCGTGGGTGCGGACAGGCGATCTGGAGAGTGCGCGGAAGGTGTTCGATGAAATGGCTGAAGCTGGCTTTGAACGGAACTCGGTCTCGTACAATGTCATGATCAAGGGGTATGTTGAGGCGAACAAGGTTGAGGAGGCGGTGGGGCTGTTCACGGAGATGGGGGAGAAGGGGCTGAGGTTGAGCGAGAAGACGTTTGCTGCATTGATGCCAGGGCTTTGCGACAACGAGGCGAAGGCTGCTGAGGCCAGGAAGGCAGTGGAGGACATGGCGGAGCGACGGCTCACGCCCAAGGACAAATCAGTGTTTCTGAGGCTTGTGACGACGTTGTGCAAAGCTGGGGATTTGGATGGCGCGTTGGAGGTGCACAAGAAGAGCGGGCAGTTCAAGCATGTTCTGGTGGATCCGAGGCAGTATGGTGTGCTGATGGAGGGCTTGTGTGCAGGTGGAAAGTGTGACGGTGCTGTCGAGGTGCTCGATGATCTTCTTGAGAAGGGCACTCTGCTTAGCCCAAAGAGCCCGGTGTTGGAGGCACCGGCTTATAATGCAGTTATCGAGTACTTGTGCAACAATGGGAATACCAGCAAGGCTGAGACGTTCTTCAGGCAGCTGATGAAGAAAGGCGTGGATGACAAGTCTGCGTTTAACAGTCTTATCCGTGGTCATGCAAAGGAAGGTGCTCTGGAGGCCGCACAGGAGATCCTCGCCATTATGACACGGCGCGGTGTCCCTACTGACCCCCATTCGCATGCTGTGCTTATTGATGGCTTCCTTAAGAAGAATGAGCCTGCTGATGCAAAGACAGCGCTGGACAGCATGATGGAACAGGGGCACTTGCCGAGGCCGGCTCTGTTCCAGTCTGTCATGGCAGCTCTTTTCAATGATGGTCGTGTTCAGACTGCTAGCAGGGTCATGAAGACTATGATCGAGAAGGGGGTTACCGAGAACATGGACATGGCGCACAAGATTGTGGAAGCACTCTTCATGAGGGGCCATGTGGACGAGGCCATTGGTCGTGTCAATCTGATGGTGGAAAATGTCTGTATGCCTGATCTAGACAAGTTGCTAGTTGCCCTTTGCCAGAAGGACAAAGTGGTGGAGGCACATAAGCTAGCTGATTTTGCATTAGACCGGGACTTTGAAGTTAGCTTCTCCACCTATGACAGAATCTTGGAAGCCCTGTACACTGAGGAGAAGACATTGCCAGCATACTCCATGCTCTGCAAGATCAAGCACAAAGGAGGCGTTGTGGACCAAAAGGGCTGCGATGCTTTGATGAGTAGCTTAAAATCTGGAGGATACTCAAAGCAAGCTGACATTTTGTCTAGGATCTTGGCGGAGAGTGGATCATCAACATCCAAGAAGGGCAAAAAGTTTGCCATGGGTGCTTAGCGAGTTTTCTGGATTCATGGAAAGATCCTATTTTCAGTTTGAAGTGAACAAAACAGCAACTTGTTTCTTTTGTTAATGCTTGTTAAGTCATCTTTCAAATGAGGATTTTCATCCTAGTCCTAGGTGACAAGAAGGATAGGTAATTTTACCTTTTCTCTCTAAATCCCTGATTTAATCATGTACCATGTCTTAGAAAAAACACATGTTCAATAACTGAGGCAGATGTACTTGTCAATTTTGTTGAGAAATTACAACTACAACTTGCTGTTACTCCATTTGTGAGTGGGTGTACTAAGGACAATCCCAGAATTATGGTTTTGTTTTGGCATGATACCAAAAGAAGATTTCGATCCATGTTATTTTGATGATTTCATTATGTCAGTTTGTTAATCGGATAGATACTGATAACAGATGGTGTGCTATTCATAACCTTTTGGTTTGTTATATCATGTATTTATGGTTTGCTGGATTGGTGAAGCATCATGTTAAAATTGCCCAGTGTCTTTGATGTTCTTGTGTAAGAATGTTATCTTTGGTTCTATATCTGGCTTCAGATTTACTTATGAATTTAGTTGAGAAATCACAACTATAACATGCTGTTACATCATGAGTTATAAGTGGCTGTAGTAAAGACAAGCCCAGAATTTGTTTTGTTTTGGCATGACTCCAAAGTAAGAATTTGATCCATGTTATTTTACTGATTTCATTAGTTCAGTTCGTTAATTGCATAGATACTGATAACAGATAGTGTGATATTCACATCCTGTTAATTTGCTGTATCTTGTATCTACTGTTTGCTGCATTGTTGAATTGTCATGTTAAAAATTGCCCAGTTTCATGTATTTACTGTTTGCTGCATTGGTGAAGTGTCATGTAGTGCCCAGTATCATGTATTTATTGTTTGCTGGATTGGTGAGGTGTCATGTTAAAATTGGCCTGTATATATACTCTGATGCATTCATGTAAGAATGTTAATATTTGGTTCTTGATTTGGCTACAGATTCCATAGTCATAATTTGGTGTGGTCTGATTTCATTTTTTGACACACTTGTGCTCCAGTCTAGCAGCTTTGATTTGACCATTTAAACTCATTTTTTGACGCACTTGTGCTCCAGTCTAGCAGCTTTTATTTGACCATTTAAACTCATTTTTTGGCGCACTTGTGCTTCATGGTGTATATACGAAGTAAGGCGGAAACAACTACTCACTTTTTGCCATTTTAAACCCTGGTTGCATCCCTATTTCAGGCTGTGCCGGGTGGACTTCCTTTGTGGCTGGAAAATAATAACTGGAGAAATAACCCTGCTCAAACTGTCCTTGAACCTTGTGTTTGTAAGTCTAATTAGGTATACGCTCGCGAGCTGAGATTTGAGGATGCTGCATCTCTGGCTATTAAATAATACAATAAGATGCATCTTTTTCCGTTGATATTTCTGTTGCTCTGCACCAATTGTTCGTCTGTTCTTTTTTCTCCTGTCTGAAATGGTCCGTGTTCTCTCCGGCTATCAGGCCATGGAGGAGTTAGAGTTGAATAGCGCCCATAATTTGAAATATCTGCAGACTACATGTTTGATTTATTGCTACTTTTCCTGTGTTTTCCCTGTCAATCTTTGCATGCGATTATTCCAGTAGTGCTGTTTCATGATCTGTTCTTCCTTGCTTCTATATCCTCCCATTTTCCTCTGCAATACCAAGCCGCCAATTTCTGTTTTTTTTTTCTCGGTGCTGTACTGGTACTTATAGCATCAGCTTCCAATCTTTGGAAGTTTGGATTGTTTTTGCCGTCGGTGCCATGAACCGTCCGCCGCACCCGCACTGATATCTTTTCCCTGTTGCGCCGCTTCATGATATGACCGTATTTTCATTCTGCTCCTCTCATTTTCTCACGTAATAGATCAGCAAAAGCAATCAATTTGTTTGCTTGCCAATTTTCCCTGCTGTGCAATCAATTTGAATCGTCAACAGCTTTCAAGATTTGGATTGTTGTTTGGTTTTTTGTCGTGTGTGCCATGCCAGCATTGGTTGGTTTCAGCTCTGATTGGTTGTCTTGTCCATTCACATGTGATGTGCCTTGTGCACTAGTTAGATGGAGTTTCTGGACCTTGCAATCGCGTTACCTGATCTGAATCGAGCACACCATCACAGGATATTTGTACAGGTCGTAATTCCATCAAGAGCTTTTCCGTTTTATTTTTTTCCAGCTAAAATACCACATGTCGTCGTTGTTCATCTGCTGTCCCCATGCAAAGCGTGTGGTCTTGTCACTGTCAGTACAAGAGGCAACGCAGTACGATACAATCAACTCGTGTTTCTTGCTTCACCCTTGTCCCCTGCCTCCTAGAGAAACTAGTCTGTACACTAGATAAAATGGGAGTGTCTATACACTAGATAAAATGGAACTGGACAAGTCAAGGCCGAGCTACATATAGCCCTCAAAATTTGTATTTTGAGTTTTGATAAATCTGAAAAAACCGTTCATATAGCCTATAATATATACTACAAACCAGTAAAATCTCAATATGAACAACTTTATATCCTAGGATACACAAGACAAATTATATTTTTTGATAAAGCGAATATATTAATATCAAAAGATACCAATGACACCTAGCCTCTGCAACAACGCATCACCTAATGGCAATACGGATGCACACAGCTAAAAAAGAGAAAAAAACTTAAGAAATAAAAGTCACGCCACAACATTCTAGGTCTAGCAACATCAATACATCCACCACCAAGACAACACCTAAAATACAGATTCTCCAAAAGCGACGCTTTCAAGAAGGGAACAATGCACCAACGCCATCGTCGCCCGATCAAAGATCTTAGGTTTTCACCCTGAAGATAGTCCTCGCTCTCAAAACAATGTCTCCAACAAGGTCATTGCTAGGCACAACCAGTTAAGGTCAGACTTTGGGTTTTCACCCTGAAAGGCAGGACTCTCAACTTCTCATCACCCCCACTTTCATACCACTGATGCGAAACCTAGAACACAAAGCAAGTTCCTCAACATCGCGAAGACTTGACCTTCTTTAGCTAATCCCCCAATCCTGCCTTCATGATATTCTGTGCTTCTGACTTCACCATGGACCAAAATTCTCTTGATGTCAACACATAACAAAGCTTCACGCCGCTCCCTCCGGAACAAAATGGTCGGAATAAAAGCATGAGTGCGCACGACCGAATACCACCCGAACATGTGAACTCTAGGCGAAAGACGCACTGTTCCATTCGCTATCGGAGCCTTCCGGAACTCATCACTCCGGCTAGATAAAGAAAGATCGGCATCCGGAACGTCTTCATCTTCGCGAAAGAAGAACCCTAGGACTACCACCATGAAAGCCGGAATGGACGGCCCCCACACCGCCGCCATGACTGGGAACCACGTTCCATCTTCCTCCCCCAACCCGACCGTTGGAGGCCGGCAGCCGTCGGGATAGCGGCTACGCACGCCCACGACACGGAGACGGCCGACTGCTGCCCGCCAGGATAGCCTGGCCGAGCCTCATTGCCGCCGCCTCGCGACCATGTACCTTGCCACCGCCGCCCGGTCCCGTTGCCGCCCTTCTGCCCCGCCAAATTCCGCCACACCACCGCGTCCCCCGCCATGATCCACGTGATGTAGCCGAAGGCCACCACCACCAGACCCGCCGTCCACCATCGCCGCCCCTGAAAGACCCCGCCTCCACGCGAAGGGGAGTCCATAGGCGCGCCACCACCGCCCCTGCCTTTGGAAGACGGGCACGGCCGCCACCGCCGACCCTGATGGCGGCAGCGGCCGGGAAGAGGAATATCAGCTGCCTTTTTCTAGGGTTTGGGTCGTCGCTCGAAGCCGCCTCGCGCGAGACGACCCGGGGTGAAGATCGGGTGGGGAGGGAGGAGAGGGGGAGGGAGGGGATGGTGGTGGAGGAGGGAGGGGCGGCGGTGTAGGGAGGAGTCAGGTGGGGTGGAAGGGGGTGGCACATGGGAGGGAGGCGGCAGCGCAGGGGCGTGTTACTGCAGATGAACCGTAAGTTTTTCGAGCCGGATAGCGGAACACGAAGGGGAACAAGTGAATCAGAATGTTTTCTGACAAATTATATAGTGTAATAAGATGCAGTATTCACTATGAAATATGACAGATCTAATCATTTTTCTTTTTGCGAAAAGTTTAATCCGATCTATTCATAATCCTCAACAACATTACAGGGAATCTCCAAAGTAATGAAAATTACAAACATAACCTTAGACCACCTAGCGACGATTACAAGCAATCGAATGAATAGAAGAGGCGCCGGTGCGCCACCATCCTTGCCCCTTTCTCATTGGAGTCGGGGAAATCTTGTTGTAGTAGAACTTACTGGAGTATACAGAAGAGAAGTCATTATACTAAAGCCCCAAAGGACCAGCACATGAGAGATGCAACCATCGCCGATAAAGAGAAGCGTAGATCGGAAGGAACATCGACCAAATTCAACGAGAGCCGCTGGAGACAAACCCTCCACACGCCCACCGGCGATGATAGACAAACCACCGAGACGGGCGCTAGACGGGGAGGACCTTATTCATCTTTGGGGAGTCTCCACCGCCACACCTTTCTAAGTAGGATACAAACCCAAAAAAAACAATGAAAGACATCAAACGGAGCCCTCGCGCTGACAAATACAGGAATCACCCTACTTCCATGGCCCTAAGGCCACACAAGGCGAGGCAGATTCGTGCCGCCGCAGGAAGCCCTAGTCGTCTAGGTCTCTCTCGCGAGCCTTATTAGAGCATGTCTAATGGAACCCTTAAATCTGTATACAACCGTTTTTTTACGGATTTAAGGGTCCAAATGCCATTTAGTGGAACCCCTAAACCCCTAAATCTGTAAAAAAATTAGAGGTCGAGGCCCCAACCCGTGCTCCGACTCGTACGTGTAAGGGTTGGAGGGGCCAACCCCTACCACAACTCGCACACGTTCCGCGCGAGGGCGCGAAAAACTTCCCCATCTCCCACCTCCTCCTCCGGCCCGCGCCCTCCCCACCGCGCCGCCGCCGCCACCCGCCACCCGCGCGACCCGCGCCGCCCGCGCCCTCCCTCACCGCCGGCGGCCGTCGCGGCCTCCTCGAGCTCCCCGCCCGCCCCCACCCCCGCGGCCACCCCTCGACCTCCCCCGCCCCCGCCCCACCTCCGCCGCCATGGAGCCCGGCCCGCGTCGGCCCCCACCTCCGCGGCGTCCGGCGGCTCCCTCGCCGCCACGTCAAGCGCGGCCACCTCCGCGCCCGCCCCTCCTCCCGCTCCACCTCGAGCTCCCCGCCCCGCTCCCGCGGCCATCCCGAGCTCGGCGCGGGTGGCGGCCACGGTGGCGGCCACCCACGTCGGCGTGAAGCGGAAGCGCGCGGGCAGCACCTCGTCGCTCCCACCCCCGCCGTCGTCGCTCCCTCACCCGCGCCCGTCGCCGCACCTGGCCCGGCCCCCGTCGCGGCGCCCCGTGGTCGCTCTAAGAAGCCGGTGGGCGGGCCGAAGAACGCCACGGCCGCGAAGCGCGCGTTGGCTCCACCCACGTCCGGGAAGAAGGCGGTCTCCCGGAAGAAGGCCGCGCCGACACCTCCAACCTCCGAGCCCGTCGTGCACGACGTGTTTGAGAAAATCCTCGAAGGGACGTTATACATGGATCTTCTCAAAGATGCCGAGGTAGACATTGGGGCTCCTCCTCTCGACCCCTTTGAGTTTGGTGATGACTTGCATGGTGAGGAGGAGGAGGTGGGAGAAGGAGAAGAAGAGGAGGACGAGTTGACCGAGATTGGTGTGGAGGCCTTCGCCGCCGCCGGCCGTCGCAAGGCATCAAACTATACTGAGGCCGAGGATATCATCTTGGTTCGGGCTTGGGCCTCGGTGGGGATGGATGCTTGCACCGGTACCGACCAAACCGGCAAAAGGTATTGGCAACGTATAGAGGACGCCTATTGCAAGATGAAGCCGAAGACCGGTGGGTTCGCACCTCGTACATTCCGGTCGCTTCAAGGCCGGTGGGAGTTGATGAAGCCCTCATGTGCTCGTTGGAGTGCGGCAATGTCAAATGTGATTGATGCACCCCCTAGTGGTACCGTGGAGAGTGACTACATGAGTACATATGCATGTTTTTACATCTACTTTGCCATGCACCTACAATGCTATATGTGTGTTTATTATGCCATTTGTGTCTTTGTAGGAGGACATTGCCGAGAAGAGGTACATGCAAATGGCCGGTTCCAAGGGCAAGCAATTTCCTTGGAAGCATGTTTGGAAGCATCTTAAGGATTTTGATAAGTGGAAGTTGAGGGATCAAGAGACCGCACCCAAAAAGGCGGCAATGGAGAGTATGGATGATAGTGCCGAGGAAGAAAGGAACGCCGACAAGCCCGAGGGAACCAAGAAGGCAAAGCTTAGGAAGAAGATGGAAGGAGATGTGTCAAGCATTAGGGAGAAGATGGAGACTATGATGAAGGCAAGGGAGACATTGACATTGAAGACATTGGAGACAAAGCTTCTTATCACCGACAAGAAGAAAGAGGTGAAGCTTGCACAAGTTGAAGCAAGGCGTGAAGAAGCCAAGCGCAAGGCCGAAGAAAGGGCTCGCAAGGCCGACTTGGAGGAGAGGATGCTTGCAATGAAAGAAGCAAAGGCATGGAAAGAACTCATGTTGGAAGAGAAGGAGCACATGATGATGTCCAAAAAGGACATGGATGAAGACCAATTGAGGTGGTGGAAGGACTACAAGGAGGACATCGCGGCGAGGAAGAGGATGTTCCGTAGTGCCTCCTATTCTCTTCGAGGTGACACTCCGATGAGTGGTTGTGGTGATGGCGGTGTGGAGGTCTCCACCACCGGCGCCTATGAAGGTGCTTGATGGCGCCATGGTGGAAGAGGAGGAGGAGATGGCGCCGTGTTGCATTTTTTTGGTGATGGTGCCGATGAGAGGGGGGAGATGATGATTTTGTGATGTAAACTATTAAACCATGCATCTATAATCTTCATTTCCTAGTTTGTTTGGAAGACAATTGTGATGAATTGTGATGATATTTGTGTTTATGTGCAATGATATTGTGATGAGAGTTTGAGGGTTTTAGGGTTGAGGCAAATAGTGGAACCCTCAAACCCTTAAATTATAAGGGTTTGAGGGTTCCACTATTTGCCTCAACCCTCAAAATTTAAGGGTTTAAGGGTTCCACTAAATGCCTCCTGTTTTTCACACCTCCAACCCCTCCAATTTTACCAATTCTTGACCCTTATAGCTATAAGGGTTTAAGGGTTCCATTAGACATGCTCTTAGCATGTACAGTTTCTTCTGTTGTTATTGGGATTAGAACGTCTATAGTATACAGTACATCATTAGCTGCTCTAGATTTTTGTTTTATCTTTTTGAACTTGAAATATGAATTCTGAGAGTTTTAAAAATAAAAAGCTAGGTGTAACTTGAACTTCCTTTTGAGTTTCCGCGGATAAAATACATTACATGTATACTTCGGTAGTACAGTTCCTGTGGAGCGCTGCCACTGATAAGTAAATCAATTACGGAGTACTCCGTATTTACCACCAGAATGGACTGAATCCTTACAGATACATGGAGAGAGATTTATTTTCTTATTTACCAAGCTCACCT
The DNA here is from genome assembly GCF_022539505.1 of Lolium rigidum. Taxonomy (NCBI): domain Eukaryota; kingdom Viridiplantae; phylum Streptophyta; class Magnoliopsida; order Poales; family Poaceae; genus Lolium; species Lolium rigidum. The sequence continues at coordinate 28,277,771 of NC_061509.1, forward strand.
GATAGACCTATTGCTGGGAGAAGTCGAGCGAAAACAAAAAAAAAATGGAGCTAGTCATTTCCTACTAGATGCAGCTGACGTGGACGTACTGATGAACTCCATCAGTAGTTCAGCTGGGCTGCCGCTTATGGAGCTTGGTGAAGGATGTGCCTTCGCACTGGAAGTCGTCGTAGCGGCGGAAGAGCTCGGCGACGAGCATGCAGGCGGTGGCAATGACGGCGTCCTTGGCGGCGCACTGCTTGTTGCCCAGCGCGGGGTCCTCCGTCTCGGGGCCATTGGACCAGTACACGTAGCTCAGCAGCTTCTCCCCTTCCTCCCCGACGAACCTGTCCGCCACGAACTCCTCCGGCCGGTCGAACACCGCCGGGTCGCGCATCGCCAGCGGCTGGTACCCGCACAGCATCTCGCCCCGCGCCACCGCGAACCCTTCGCCGCCGTGGGAGCGCAGCACGAAGTCCTGCCGCGCGCGCCCGAACTGCAGCGGCACGGGCGGCCGCGTCCGGAGCACCTCGTACACCGTCGACCGCACCAGCGGCATCCTCCCCTTGGCCACCGCCGCGAACCCGACCTCTCCGCCGGTCTCCTCCAGCGCGGCGCGGACCTCGTCCCGGAGCCGGGTCCGGAGCGCGCCCGCGTCGGCCTTGCCGATCTCGAGCACGAGGAAGGGGAGGAAGACGGAGAAGCCGCCGAAGGCGTTGAAGCCGAGCACGAAGAGGATGTTGTTGACGGCGTCCTTGACGGTGAGCCCGTGACTGTCCACCCCGACGGCGACGGCCTCCGCGCCGTGCTTCTCGATGAAGCGGTAGAGTATGTCGTAGCCTGGCTTGACGATGATGGAGGGGAACGGGAAGGAGTGCAGGAGGAGCTCCTCCAGCGGCTGCGGGATGGCGCCGACCTTCTGCGTCGGCACCAGCTGGAGGCCCAGCCACACGTCCAGGATGTAGAACCCGAAGCGGTCGACGAGGCTCTCCGCCGCCGGGTCCGCGCCGGTCACCGCCTTGCACAGGAACCGGAAGATGCACTGCTGCAGCGGGACCAGGTAGCTGGCGCCGCCTTCCTTGCCGGCGGCGAGGTCCGACTCGACGGCGGTGAGCATGGTGTCGACGCCGGCGAGGAACTCGGGGGCCCAGACGCGGGAGCTGCGGCGGAGGAGTTCCATGGAGTATGCCTTGGTGCGGGCGTGCTCGGGCTCCTCCGTGTCCAGGTACACGCCCACGCGGGTGCCGCCGGTGAAGGAGTCGGATGGGTTGTAGGGCCCGATGAGGCAGTCGCGCTTGTCGACGAGGGTGTTGTCGAAGAGCGCCGTGAAGGCGGCGGTGTCGACGATGGCGACCACGCGCGGGTCGACGCCGAGGAAGAAGGGGAACGTGGGCGGGATGTTGGCCCGGAACACCGTGCTCCGGTGCTGGGCGGCGCGGCGGCGGAAGAACTCCTCGGGCCCCTGGAACCAGAAGTAGTCCAGGCGGTCGCGGAGCGGGCCGAGCACGGGGATACCGTAGCCGCCCGGGATGGGGCGAGGGGGCGTCGCCGCCGCGGTGGCCGCCGGGGAGAAGGACGGCAGCATTGCTTGGATGTATGTACAGACGTGCCTGGCTGTGGTAGTTTGCGAGAGCTATCTGCTGTGCGTGTGTGGTGTTGAGCTCACTGCAGCTCAGTGGTAGAGTAGAGTGAGGTGGCCGAGTTGCACGTGGAGGAAGCGCGAGAGGTTGCCGATGCCGCGATGGAGACGCCAGCACAGTGAGAGGATCATGTGGGTCCCTTTTGACAGTGCTCTCTCAATCAGTGGAATTTTGGCTTACCAATTTCAACTGAGCAGCTGCACATTTCCTCAAATTTCAAGCCTAGAAATGCACGACTCGCAAACAAACAAAAATGCCTAGAAATGCACATAAAGCTTTTGTAAAATTTTGGTTGAGAAACGTGCAACTGAGTACAAGGTAAACACGTAAAATAAATAAATATATCAGATCTAGATCTAGAGAGATCTTCATCAAGACACCACATTGTAACATCATACTCTCTCCGAGAGATATCAATACGTACCACTCCAAGGAAGAACGTAGGGGTTTTACCTCACTACGAGGGTCCTAAACCTGGGTACACATGCAAAATCTATTTTGTACAGTTTGTGATTTTATGCAACCAGAAGGACTCTTGCACTACCTTCTAGCCTGACATCATGGCGCTGGTTATGTGCAAACATACTACATAATTGTGATCGGTGTTCCAAGATTGGCTTTATCTATGGTCAAAATGAAACCATCAAAAAATGAGAAAAAGTGTTGAAAACAGTTAATCATAGTTTTCATAATTACATTTCACCAAATAACTGTAGATAAATCAGAAAAAATCATAGATCAAGAAAATAAGAGCCAAATTTGTTTAACCTTGTAGAGCATGTTATACCTTATTAACTTGTGTGTTGGTGTAAAATTTAGGATATTAAATATCTCGATTGTAGGTTCTATGGTCTATAGTTTTGAGAAATACATCACAAAGAAAATCCAATGTCGCGGTTTTAAATCCTTTACTATAAACTGCATTATGACATATAGTTCAATAGAAACTACTTTGCCGATCAAGGATATTCATGATCAACCTAGGCCATAACTGATGTATTCAAATTAATAATATATGTGTGACGGGAAAATCAGGTACTCTATCTATTTCATAAGATAGAAATAAATAAAACATGTAATGACTAAAGAGAAATTATGTAACAATTTCACACAAAAAAAGTACCAGTGGTGTTCTTACAGAGATAAAACAACCTAATGCACCTTTAATTCTATTAAAAAATTCCATTTCAGCCAAGTTGCGAATCAATATTCTGTAATTTGTAAAGATTAATTATATGTTTAAGAAATAGTTGTGAATGGGTAAAGTTCTATCTAGGTATTATATTGTAGGGACCATGTCGGTATTCAAAAAACATCTCCTTGGAAACTCGAGGGATTAATAACGCATGCACCCAAATGCTTTCAGTGTTAGCTAGTCTTGTCTAAAAGAAGAAGATAATTCAAGATTTTAATTACTTTCCAACTAAACTTAAAAAGGTACTGCAAAATGTGGAAGGATAGGGACAATTGTTAATGTATTACAAGTAATAACAATAATCCCATTAAATGCTATTTATGTTAGAGGCTAAGTTTATAGGGGATTAGTCCATGGATTCCTCTTGTCTTTACCTTTTTCATGTATACATATATATATATGGACGTTACTGAACATGTCATGTATTGGTGTTGATAATATAATACATAATCAATCGCTCGTAGACGAGAACAGGGTGTGTTGGATTGCTGTTTGCATGGAAAAGTACATGAATCGTGCCCGTTCACCAGCTGTGCTCTCACTTCTCCTCATTTTGTTCGCTATCCAGACACAATGTAAGTAGCAGATAAATCAATCAAGCTATTGCTATACAGTGTAAACCAAGAAACTTGTTGCAATACTTTTTACTCATTTGTCTACCCTATCCTAGTCTTGAAATTAAGCTAGGGCATTCGGTGCAGATAATGTTCATGACTTTTCTTCTTCGTTAGAAATGTGTACTTGCTAAACGATCACGGTTTTGGTTCTAGTTGGTTCTATTATCTGCTTGTTCATAAATCATCGGAGACTTCCATCGATACTTAATATTTACTTTTGATTCCATAGGCAGAACCATGGATGACATGAACAGCGAGAAGATAAATTTACCATACGGACTATGTGGCCATCAATCAGATATTCCAGCATGCAAGAAACGGTCCTTTTGCTATTGTTGTTTGGTTAAATACATCTGCTATCGAACAATGGAAGACTGCACGAACCATTGTGGAAAAATTTCATCATCTTCTTTTCCGCCAGCCCAACCTCCCTTGCCCTCCCATCAGATCTGATTATATGTTTTTAGAACAGATCAAATACATGTGATGTGTTGTTGAATAATTTGAAATAAGAACTAATTGCTGGTCGCGAGGTGCAAGAATTTGTGTACTGTTGGTTAAGTTCAGTAATTGCTATCGAGTCGCCCTGAGGAAGAGATGGAGGCTGCCCTCCCCATGTTAACAAAAAATATTACTTAGGTTTGACATAATAGAAATATGGTAACTCGGTTGAAACGACAAATGCTAATGCCAAATTAGGAACATAAGAGCATACATCTGGAGTTTAGTTATTTCTTCGTCAAATAGTATACAACACAACAAAGAACGGCAAGTGACAGTAGGGGCAAAAGATACTTGGTTAACTAATGGCTTGTGTTTTCATAGACCCCAAATCTTAAAACAGTGTAACCCTCGAACATGTATCGCGGTATTATTTAATGTTAGCTATCCTACCCCTAACCCTGCAAACATGTATCGTTTAATCTCAATCGTTTTTGTGTTTCACTCAGGAAGATAGCTCTTCGGTGATTTATACTGTTTTAAGATTTGGGGGCCTATGGAAGCACAAGCCAACTAATAATCCAAATTAGAGCTAGTAAAATTCACCACACAAACTTTTCTTCATGTATTTGATCACTTTTGCTTCGGTGTTCCCCTCCTTCAAACTTTGGTGAACTGAAACACATGAACGACCAGGACCTCTTCATACATCTTCGTAACTAGGGGCGCAATGATTAAAAATGAGTAAAAAGACATAAGTATACGCCCTAGAATAGCCCGTACGGTCCGTTTAAGTCTATATTGTTCAGTAGTCAGACGCGTAGACAACAGTATACGCTGAAAACCGAAACGTCCATGGATAAAATATTCCATCGAAAACATCAGCTGGTACGAACATTGAGTACACCTAGTATATCTATACGAGGGTACATAAGGCTTGATATGGGTTTTTCAGGCTAAAAAAAGAAGGCACCGGAAAAAATTTACTCCTTCAAGTTTTGGTGAGGGGGAAGCAAGCCTCGTATTTGATATAAATATGTTTTCGCCCCAAGTTGATTTAGAGACCAGGTGAGAATAGTATCTCCTAGATATTTATATATTCTCTTTGTTAAAAGAAAAGAAAAAGTTTTTGTCCCAAGTTGTTTTACAGTGGCATTGGTATGATGGTGGCGATCCTTTGACTCCCATTAGTCTCTCACATAGGCGTTAAAAGGCCCAACGCCCTCGACAGCTTCTTGTCGTTATTACTTGCTAGATCGTTCGCATTTTAAAAAAGCTCTCCTTTTTTTATAATTGGCATTTTATTACTCATAAAAAGCAATTACATTCGACCTCTGCATAGCTAAGATGCACACAGCTGTTCAAAGAGTCTCAAAAGTCTGGAATGCTAAAAATGGCGAATTACATATCAGACAAGAGCAAATGTAAAACGCCTAAGGTGAAGGCGGAGGTCCAATCCGTAGATTATACTGTCACATATGTAGGGAAAAAGTATCCCTCGTTGTGTCCTCCAACCGTGTACAGACCTCCGTAAATAGGCCGCGGTTCTCCACCTTACGAACTGTGAGAGTAGCGGTACATCTGCAGATAACCTGCAAGAGAGAATAATTCTTATCATTAAAAACTTTATCATTTCTACACAGCCATAGCGACAATATAATCACAAGCGTCCCCACCCTAATAAACAAGCTCTCCTTATTCGATGGATTTTTTTGGATGACACAAAACCTTAGTCGTCTGCATTTTTGGCTGGCGAGTGTGCATTTCTGTCGGCAAGGGTGGCGCATAGATTTTCATTGTGGTAGAACTCATACCGGTGGATAAATAAGCCATGAAAGGTGGGAGGCAAGCTTGGAACTTGGTATGCCTCTGTATATTAAGGGAGGCATTTAGCGTTGTATCGTCCATTGTAAGCGACGTTAAAAATTGGGGCCAAACTAGAAAATGGTTAAACATGCCACGCTGACTTGTCAACAACATCTCGTTGACAAGTGCGGCCCACCTATACCGAGCCATGCATTGTCTTTATATGGGCAGTTTGTGTAACCGGTTCAAATAGCTGCCACACTTGTTCTGGAGCCCATACACAAATCATTACCCCACTTTCCAGCCCTATTTGCTATAAAGTACATGGAACATTCAGCGCTTACTTTCCACTCCGTATGTTGCCGAAAAAAGTAGATCGAAAGAAAAGTAAAACCCTATATATGAGAAAAAATAGATCTCATCAACTCGTACTGAACGCCCTTCCCACAACGCGGCGAATTTACCGGCGCCGGTAGGTAAAGGAGTCCAATCCACCATCCACTCTCTGCTTTAAGATTGGTGAGGCTTTTAATATTTGTCTAATATAAAACTAACAATTGAAACACAAGTGAAATTTTTATGAAACCATAGTGATACATGGAAAACATTGTGAAACAGTCTGATAAAAAGTAAAACTAATGACATCATTACTAACGTCACTACGGTTCGTTTCACAAAAATATTAGTGTTTCAGTTATATTTCAATTATGTTTCACATTTGTTTCACAATTTTGTGTAAAAGTTGGTCAGCACATGACTGCCGTCATTTCTGACGTCACTCCGGTAGGTACCGGAACCTGTAAAAACAAGTTTTCGGCCCTTCCCACTCTTGTTGTGGCAAGGAGATAAAGAGCAAGTTAAAGATCTGAAGGCTATCCATGCCGGGTACTATCCTCCGATCTGGCGCAGCCTCCGCTTCACATTCCTACACCTTTGTGCACCATTCCACTGTGTGATATTCTCTATACCATCTTGCATCTTGTTTTTTCACCTTCACCACCACGTCAGCGCCAGAATCATGGTTCCCACAACAGTGAACAAGCAATTGGGCACAACACCGTTAAATTTCGTGCATTTTGATTGGATTTTATTTTAATCATTCTTCTTAGTGTGTTCAACATATTGCTATGATCGCAAAACAAATAGCAAAACTGCTTCAAAATATTTGTTGCATGACACAAAATTGCTAAAGCGCGGTGGTGCATATCAGTAGAGTTCGACTCTGTGACGTCAGGAGCCGAGCATGAGCGAGGTGAGCAAACGACCACGATTTCTATGTTCGAATCTGAAGAACAAAAATTGCGCGGCTGCGAGCGGCCGGACGCTACACCTGATCTATCATAATTCGTCCCGTACGTTATATAAATATACTAGTTGAATACCCGTGCGTTGCTACGGCCCATCATTTTTTCTTTACATATGCAAATTAATGCATATACGAATTCAAGTGTATAAAACAATCCCACGTCGCTACGAGATAAAGAACAATTGAATATGTTTCACACTATGCACCTTTGTTCCACAACTACAAGTCTACAATAGAGAGAGAAACCTTTCCAAAAGCATCTTTATGTTCATCATGATGAATTATCTTCAGTTCTTCTAGTTATCATGATGGTTAGAAAATTTGTGGTGATGCATAACTGGTCAAGTAAATTTAGTGATCTTACATTGTCCATCTAGTTCAGCTATCATGTACTTTTTTTGAAGATTATCATGTACTTCTATGCAATGACCTATAACCAGAACTTGTCCTGGGCTGGTGGATCTCGCTGAGTCGTTGTAATGTATATATGTTGCCATCCGTGTGTAGGTGTTGCAATGCAACACACATATGGCATCCCTCAACTTTTTTAGGTGTAGAGCAACAGCTATGAACCCTTCATAATCATAATCTATGGTGGTACGGTTGCAAATATCAGTCTGAACAATCAAGTCAATGAAAAATGTTTCACCACACATTTGGCAAAAACCACTTGCAAAGAAAATAAGTATTGCAATCATTCAGGTCTTTCTTTTTGGAAATAATCACATCTCAAACAGAGAAATAAAGTGTGTTCTGCGTGTGTGGGGGTGGGGGGATGAAGCCACCCTTTTACCATAAATGCAAGACCTGGAAACATTACTATTTTTACTTGATCTGAATGTGATTTGCCATTACATGAATAGAGTACCGACTATTGAATTAGATTGAAGATGAAATATAACTAAAACCAGTGCTCACTCTCAATGTCATCTTCATCAGCCACGACACAGCAACTTGTCTGGTACCTTGCCGCTCAGCTGCATCCACCGTTTGCCTGCCCAAATGAGTGTATTCACAAAGGAATAATCCACGAGATAGATTAAAAATATAGCATGTCGGGCATCACCTGTTAGAAGTCTCCAATATCCCATGCTCTATTTCTGTATTCCGTGGAGTCTTAAGAAGCCAACATGTGTGGCTAGTATTTATATACCTGCCCAAAACTAAGGCGTGTCATAGAGCAGGATGTATATCAATATACCATGACAACATCGTTGTTTTCTTCTCAAGTCTCTTCTCATACACGATGGCACGGGAAAGAAACAATCACCAGTTAGTTCATGAAAAGAATTTCTTATTATGGTACTGTATTCCACCAGTCTCCAGTATCACATCCTATGTTTTTGTATCCGAAATATCCCTGGATGTAGTAGCAAGTTGAAGAACATCTCTTGCATTTTGTCGCGTCTACTATTATTTAATTTGGAATGTTAAGGAAGACAGTGTACAAAGATAAAGAAGCAGACAACATAAGTCCCTCCTTTGCAACATGGTGAAAGAAAAGACTCTCTTCATTAAACATGAAATCTAGAACTGATATTTGTCTAGTAAATAACTGCTTGAATATATACCAACATTTTAATCATGTAAATGATTATATAGTACTACTATTTACAGCTAGTAGCTATTTTCTTAGCAAAGTGATAGTACCTCAAAAACTGAATTCAGCTCAACTAAAAGGGTGAGGGGATGAAACCACCCTTTTACCATGAATGCAAGACCTGGAAACATAACTAATTTTGCTTCAGCTGAATTTTCTTTGCCATTACATGAATAGAGTACTGACTATTGAATTAGATTGCAGATGAAATATATGGCCACTAAAACCAGTGCTCACTCTCAATGTCATCTTCTACAGCCGCAACAGGGCCGCCAAGTCCAGCAGCTTGTCTCGTACCTTGCCGCTCAGCTGCAGCCACGGTTGGCCTGCCCAAATGACTGTTTTCACACAGGAAATATCCATGAGGCGATTGAAAATATAGCATGTCGGGCATCACCTGCTAGAAGTCTCCAATATCCCATGCTCTGTTTCTGTATTCCAAAGAATGTTATGTTGCTACTTCAAAACCAGACATATGTGGACCGTGGAGCTTTAAGAAGCAAACATGTGTGGCTAGTATTTATATACCTGCACAAAACTGAGGCGCGTCATAGAGCAGGATGTATATCAATATACCATGACAACAGCGTTGTTTGCTTCTCAAGTCTCTCCTCATACACGTCTGCAGGGAAAGAAACGATCACCGGTCAGTTAATGAAAATAATTTCTTATTATGGTACTATATTCCACCAGTCTCCAATATCTCATGCTCTGTTTCTGTATTCAAAATATCCCCGGATGTAGTAGAAAGTTGAAGAGCATCTCTTGCATTTCATCGTGTCTACTATTATTTCATTTGGAAAGTTAAGGAAGACAGTGTGCAAAGATAACGAAGCAGACAACATAAGTCCCTCCTTTGCAACATGGAGAAAGAAAAGACTCTGTTCAATAAACATGAAATCCTTTTTTAGATAAATAAACATGAAATCTGGAACTGATATTTGTCTAGTTTATAACTGCTTGAATATATACCTACATTTTAATCATGTAAATGATCATATAGCACTACTATTTACAGCTAGGAGCTTTTTTCTTAGCAAAGTGATACTACCTCAAAAACTGAATGATCGGTGTAGAGCTTGTTTCTCACATATGGTTATTATAGGGCGGAGAAACTGGGAATGATAGAGAACATAATTCAGTTTGATCACGTTTTGAGTAACCAGATCCTGAGAAAAACTCTGCTGTCACGATAACATTGTACCAACAAGAACGCATTTGTATACTACCTACGAACAGAACTGTAGAATGTTTTCCAAGTTACTAAATAGCAACACATGCATTGTCTCGAACTAAGACTGACAATAACACAAAAGAAAGACCTCACCAAGGTATGTCAACAGTATGCTCTTTGTGCCACACAATTCTTTGAGCAAAAATTTCAACTAACATGTATATTAGTTGTGGCTATTTTTCTGTCTGCCAATAACTTAATTGACATGCATAGAGCCCGTCAAATGAAGATTAATTAATTATCATTGCAATGTTCACTTAGATTAATGATTTGATAGCTTATGGTTCTCTACAGTGAACTTAAAATTAGAATAAACACATGCTGATAACAATAGATTGAAGAGCTCCAGATATTCATATCAATGTACGGTAAGAAAACATTCTCTTGTATTTCAGCATTAACTACAGAGTATTAAACATTTTGCATCCTTACCATTACGAATTTTATCTCCTGCATAACAATTTTCAAAGCCAACTTTGCAACCAATCAGGCTGAATCTATGTGAATAGAAAATAAAGAAACTTAAACTCAGAGGCCATCAATTCGCTCATAATTCACTCCTTTTGCTTGCTTCAGAGCATCTCTGATTCACTACTCAAGTGTTCACTTCGGATTCTAAAACTAAGTTTGAACAAATCTCAACAAGAACCATCAACTGTTGGCTCCACTTATTTATGTAACAATTAACAAACGCTGTAGCACCTAGAGGGTTATCAAGCAGCATGATTTATTTTTTGTTTCAAGAATCAAGCAGCATGATATATTTTTTCTAATGATCAAGCAGCATGATTTTGATTGATTGACCTATACTTACAGTGTCGATATGCTATCCCTATTCTGGGACATAGCCTTCCATCTCCACGCGGAGCTACATGACCCATCGTGCTATGGGAGAGGCGTGAGGTAGACTCCCAGTGCCGGCGCACAGTGAACTGCTGGTCTTGCGGTGGACTCGAGGCAGTTGACGGCGCCGCGCTTCCTCAGCTCGTCCATCTCGTGGCCGCGCGCAGATGTGACGTACCCGAACGTCCCAGCGAGATAGTCCTTGAGCGGCCGGAGGTCTGGGATCCGATTCCACCCAAGCCAATAACCTGATTAATCTCCAAAACGGCAGAGAAAAATTGAACAAATAAACCTTCAGATTTATTATGATTTTCCAAGAAATCGAAAGAAGAATTTGCAAGATCCGGCCCTCGCTCGGATACCGGCTCACCACGATCTGATCGCCTCCACGGCCGGATCGAGGTTCTCCTCGACACCGCCTATCACGGGACGCATCGGCTTCGCTCCCCGCCGCATCTTTTCCTTCCGGCGGCTTCGCTCGAGATCGAGGCGCAGAGGCCCACGGACGATCTCACATTGGAGCATCGAGGAGAGGAGCTGGCCGGTTGGGTCGTGAACAGAAGAACAAGGCGGTGCGCCGAAGAAGTAGCAGGCGTGTGCGGCGTGTGGGAGGAACGTGGTATGCATGCGGTTGCTACGATGCCGGATGTGGGGATGTGGATGATTTCTTTACAACCGGGGAGAGGGGCCGACGTACCAACCATCTCACCACCTCTAGACATCTCTACTATATTATAAATGGCTAGAGGTGGTGAGATGGTTGGTACGCCCGTATCCCATCTCTTCCTTCCAGGCCCAGGCCCATGGAGTTGCTCTCACCCCACGCACGGGATCAACTCCCACTCCAACACACGATCTCTGCCTCCTCCCAAAAACAGCACACGATCTCTGCCTCCTCTGAAAAACAGCACACGATCTCTGCCCCCTCTCAAAAACAGCACACGATCTCTGTCCGTTCATGATTCCAGTTCCCCGGCCGATCTTCCGTCACCGTCGCTTCTTCCCTCCCTCATCCCAGGTCGCGCCGTAGTCAGCTATCCACCGTTGGGAAAGGAGACCGCTTCCACCTCGATGCCTTCGACCCGTTGCAAATCCCGGCGCTGCGATTCACTCGCAGCCGGCCCGACCCCCCGTCCCGCCATGCCTTCCTCACGCACGGCCCCCGTGCTCCACACCAGCGGTGGCCGCCGGACTTACCCTCCAGAGGCGGCCTTTGCTCCTTACCCACCCTGTGCTACCCATTCCCCAATAAGGACAGGGTCGTTGTCTTCCGCCTCGTGTCCGACGCAAAGTGGCGTCATCCTCGCCTTTTGACAACGAGCGGCACTGGTGGACGGGCACTGTGTATGATGCGGTGAGCGCGCACACATCACCGCAGTGGTGGGTGGTGCAGAAGGTGCGGGACTATGCAGACCACGCAGATGCATTTTGATTTACAATAATTCATGAATATTCTTGATTTAGCTCAGAAGTGCATTTGATTGATATTTATACTTTATAAATGCAGATGCATTATATTTGCTTCAGTCCTAGATGGACGAAGATGAAACCATTGGAAGGTGAGAATTTACAATCTATCCCCATTTGCTATATTTTTTCCTGATTCAAATATCTCAGTGGTTGTACTTCCTTTTCGTACCAATTTATACCATGGTACTCTGTATCAATTCATAAGTGCAAAAGGGTATTTTTGTGTATTTGTCTTTTGCCACAACTCACCAGAGGTATATGCTCTGGATCTAGCTAATAGGAAGACATGGAAGAAGATGACCAATCTCGCTCAGAGGATGTGTAGAAGGAATGCTTCGACGAAGGATCGGTCACTGATATGGCTCAGACCATTGACAAATTGGTGCTATATGAGGAGAGAGCCCATAGAACTTCCTCCCATGTGTGGTCATGATGATGACCCGATGCTGATACCTGGTAGGAATGTTCTCATGAAAGCATGCATAACTCATCCCAATAGTAAAAGCTTTCTTTCCTTATTTTCCTGAAAGATTGTTACTGAATGTCACTGTCTATTGTACCGTCTCTTGTTTCCTTGTAATGTTTTGCTTCAAATACACTCCACCTTGGCAAAAGTTCACACATGTTAGAGGAGACCATGGGTCGAAGACATTGGCCGTAATCCATTGTAGAATTGGTTAACCAATAATTCGTACACCTTATCACCCACTAATTGGATGAAACCACTTATTTATGTTCTATCATTTGCCACAGAAAAAAATCACATGTTGGCCTAGCATGCACGTACCCTGATGTTGTAATGCTGTTTTATTTACCAAGAGTTAACAAGGTTAAAGGAAGTGAACTGCTTCCGTTACAACAGAGGCTCACAGCACCACCCCCTCGTCAGGAAGACATTGGAATTAGTTCAAAGATTATTTCTGAAGACAATATGATTATCAATGACTGACTTTGAGTTATGAACCTGCACCTTTATAGATCATAATTTTATGTGTCTAACCTTGGACTGCTATTTGCAGGTAACTTTGGCTTTCTAGAGTTGTTTTGTATTGGAAACTTATGAAATCTGAGGTAAGGAAGCATTCCCTTCGAAATTTTATGGACATGGATCCGAACCTTGGTAGATTTGTAGCATCAATGCGGAAAAAAGACTTCTGGGTAGTGAATGTAGTCCCTTTCATGGAATCTGGAAACTGAAAATCATGTATGACCATGGTTTGCTAGGGACAATCTATAATTGGTAAGATGTTCGTGCAATACCTTCGTACTTTCTGTCTATACATTTCATAGTCAACCTTCTTTGACGATTATGCATACTTAAATTCTTAGAATTCTTTTTTTGGTCAAGGGATGATTTTATATTTGTATCGATGGTTTTAATTGCATAGGCAAGTATTGATACATGAAACTTGTTAATAGTGGTTATCCATATGAGTGACACATTTTGTTATAAAGAATACCCTGCCCTTAACTTTGGTTAACTGATGGAGGCATGATAAGTTGTACTGTCAAAATGCCCAAAGATATTTTTAAAAAGCCAGAAGCTTGTCTCCACATCAGGTGCTCCTTGCCTAACAGTTCAGATTCTTGACTAACGTCTTCCATACTTTATGCATCCTATACTACTCCTACTCCATGTCTCCATACAACTGACAGCTGCTTAATATTTTTATTTACTTGCCTTTTGCATTGAAGCTGCGAGTCATTCTTGACATACCTTGTACTTACGACCTGCTTCATGTTTGACTCCTGTTCTCTGAGAAGGAAAATCAGGGATGTAGCCTGGAGGATCTGCTGACCTCAAATAGTGATATTGCGACAGGAAACTCAAGTGCCGATGAGACTTGCTGCGGTGGCGGGCGGCCGCGCTGAGGCCAGCATGCCGGGCGAGGTGGTCAGGTGGACTAGGTCACTAGGAAGATGCTCAAATCACTGTTTGACTACATCTGCCAGGTATGATTTTAAAAGGAAGTTTTTGGTTACAGTTACGAGCATTCGTTGCTCTGTTTGATCATATAGTTTAAGTTCAAACCTGGAATAATTCCCCATATGACCCGTATGCTTTCTACGTTGTCAAATCCAGTAATCGCATGTTTGTTCATGTAGGCCACTTTACCCGAAGATGATGCTTCCATGTGTACCTTGTCAGATGTCATAATTAATATTGACAATTGAAGCACTGAGTAGGACAGCGGGAAGCTCCCCTATACAAGTTTCAGAATTTGTAAAATATAAATTATACAGTTGTAGGAAATATCAGCTATTGAGACACCCATACTTTTCTTAGTCTAGATGCTGATACAACCTCGTACTTGTATATTGTAATGCACTGGAAGTGATTCGCATACCCAAGAAAGTTGCAGAACACAAACTTTTTTGGGCTTCTGCAGCTGAAACGTCTGAAGCTTATGCAGACAACATGCCATTTTTTTTAGTTAGATTCAAATTGTTGGTATAACACAAACTTTTTTGGGCTTCTACAGCTGAAACTTCTGTATGAAATTAAACGAGCTTCTATTGTTGGTATTTTGTTACAATGGGTGACCAATGTAGACAAAAGTTACTTCAAATTTTCAAAGTTAATTGTAAGAAATGACTGTAGTTCTGTGACAATGTGTGGCTAATATAGACAAAAGTTGCTTCAAACTTTCAAAATTTATTGTAACAAATGATTGCAGTTCGCATCACAGCAATGAGCCAATACTCTAAAGAAAACAATAGAGGAAATGTCTTAGACCGCAGTTGTGCAACCTACAGTTTTGTATATGCTTGGAGAAATGATTTATCCCATGTGACTTTATTTTCCTCACATTTCCAATTTTATTTTTTTATTTATTTTTTCAGGTGCCTATCTTAATTTGGTGACATTTCCTGTTATGTGTTAAGCTAGCTTGTAGCTAGCTTGGTTCGGAGTTGCATTTCTTTACATTTTATTTGGTGCAGTTTTGTCAGCATTCAGGTAGGTGAGAGAATACTGTCACATATATTTGGAGGATATCTATAATATTATCCGATTTGGGTTTACTATAAGGTGCAAAATTTACCAAAATGAACCATATGAAAACAGATTGGTCCCTTTATCGATTAATTTTTAAAAAACAGCTCCACAATATCCATATCAATTCTGATGTGTTCATCTGTCAAATTGCTACAATTGTGAAATAAAAACTTAGCTAAATCTTTTTTAGAAATTTAAGGATCTGACATTTCTTTACAAAACAATAGATGCTCTTGTTTGATTGGAAATCGGAGCATACATATCTTGCTAGATTATAATTTTATATATGTGTTAACTGTATCAATTGAAATGGTTTGGCAGGGTAGACATTCCAGGGAGCAAAATAGAAAATTCCATAAAAAGAAACGGTGTCCCTAAGTTTTCTAGACCATTCATACAATATGCATATTACTTATTGTATAGTAGACCCATAGCTTTTCAGTTTATGTTTTTTCTGTAATAGTTATTATTAACTATATCAAAGCTGAACCCTTTTATTATTCTAAAGTCTGAGGTTTTGCAAAGTTCTCATACCTATCCTATGTTAAACAACAAGAAGCAATGATATCGGTTTATCTTTATAGGACTCCCTACATGCCATGAAACATGTCTTAGATTTTTTTAATGTGAAAGTATCTAGACACTTAAATTTTCTAGATACATTAAAATTTAGACAAAGTAAGATTATGGGACGAATGGAGTAATACCAATTTTACCACACATTGTCCGGTAAATCATGGGAATGTGCATTTTTATGTTATAAGGGTAACATATGCGATAACAAAAATACATAATCGAACGTGGCAACGCACGGGCATTCAACTAGTTTAATATAGTAGAGATAACCACACACGGTCAGCTAAAACTCCTAACTGCACATGTACAACGACTCTTTCGATAGTTTGACTTCCAATCTGGCAATCTATGCCTTCCTCTTCCCCATCTGGCCTCGGCCCTCTTGCCTCTGGTCTTGATGGCATGCTGCTCCTTGGCGCGCGACGCCAACGTCTAGTTTCACCTACCTGGCTACGCCTGAGCATGGAATCAAGTTCCCGATCAGTTCAATGTTACTCTACTTATTCATGTTCTTAGTCCTTGCTCCATGTCGACGTCTCACCATGTCGCTCCCTAGGGCGGCGCTAGGGGAGAAACCCTAGCCGCCACCAAACTTCAATCCCCATGGCGGATTTCCCTCCGTCGCTGCCGCGGGCGTTTGGCCGCGGTGGCGGCGGGCCTGGCGTCAAAGATGCCTGGGCTGGAGGCGCGCGGCCACGGCTCTCGGGGGCTGTTGGGGCGGATCCCATGGAGGTGTGGTGCTCAGCGGTCGAGGCGGAGCACCTCGTCCGTGCGGCGGCGGTCCTCCCCATTGCTGGCGGTTCTGCTGTCCTGCGATGCTGGTGGTGGCAGCCGCGGATCTGACTCCCGCTCAGATCCGTTGTTGACTTGTCCTTGGTGGTCGACGACACGAGGAGGCCCGGTGAGGGGTTGTTGGAGCCTCGTCGGAGATCCGGTGTTTGTGTGTGCCTTTGCGGCGCGGCACTGCACGGATCAAGCTGGCACCGAGTTGGAAGGCATGGCTGCCGGTGAAATCCGAGCTACGACTCCGGTCATGGCGGGCGATGGCGGCATACGCCGTTAACTTGTTGAAGAAATCGTCGTCGCAGTCATCGTCTTCTTGCTTGGGTTGCTTCGGGGGAAACCTTAGATCTGGGTCTCCCGGATCGGGCGATGGCGGCGTACGACGTTGTTCTCCCTCCTGGGGCCATCGTCTATGAAGCAGATGCAAGCTGGAGGGTCCTGAGGTGTAGCGGCGTTTTCTTTCGTGTTGAAGATGGCGAATCTCGGCGGCGTGGTGCAGCGGGGTAGCATCGTCGGATACATCATGTTCGACGTGCGCAGGATGGTGGAGCTGTCTAGCGTCGTGGTAGAGTTGGTGGCAAGCCTCACAAGGTCATTGCATTGATCTCTCCTGAAGATAGGTATGCGGAAGATGGTGGCGGCGAGAACTTCTGGAGCGTGTATGATGGTACGCGCCGATGGTTTGTCGGACCGGTTGTGCCACGTGCTCGTCATTGGGTGACTTGTCGAGGCCTTCGGTTTTTTGATGATGCGCATTGGTGTGATGTCAGGGTGTTGGCTCTGTTCATTGACCCCCCTTCATCCGTGATGTAGGACTAGCGAGTTGTCGTTAGTTTGGTGGCTTCGATTCGATCTTTGTAATTCTCTTTGTAAGGTGTTATGAATAATCTAATAAAAAAGTCATGTGCATCCCTTTGATGTAGAAGCTGGGGTGATATTTCCCTCATTTCGAAAAAAATGTCTCCATCGGCTAACTGAATCACGCCAGTTAATTCATCGGATCCAATGCCCCGAGCATGATGCTCGTTCAGCTATTATTAAGTCTTTTTTTCTTGAACACCCCCAAACGCGGCACGAACAAATTAAACACGTCCCCCAAACGCTCAATCCGGCGCGGTTTGGGGGACGCTTTGGGGGATACGGCTGGAGATGCTCTAAGGTCGGGTGCAGGAGCACCACCTGCGATGGCGGTCGGATAAGGGGCTCGGGCCAAACACCAAACGGGGTTCCGCCGGTTGATGATGTTGGTGCAAACATCGCGACGAGATCGATAGCGAACTCGGGGATCGGAGCCTTCAACTTCAGAAAGCATCGCGTCGAAAGTATTCACGTGTAGCGTGCGAGTTGTGCTCGATCGGTCGTGCATTCATCATGTCGCACAATAGCTCACCTCCAACTTCCTCAAAACATCTCAAGTGCATCAAAAAAACTGGAAAAAAAATCCTGCATCTAAGAATCAAATGAACCGTTTGTAACATAGTTCAAATTTCATCATTTTGTAAATGATGAACTAAATGCATCCACCTAAGAGTTGATGTCCTTTACTTAAAGGAGTTGATGCCAAGGTTGATACGGCTCCATTGACGAGAGTGATCTGACTAGTATTTGGGATGTTAGGTGGAGGATTAGAGCATATGAGAAAACTTGCACTGACACTCTCACATGTGTGGGCAACAAAGAGTATCGTCTGCAATTACAAGAATTAATCTGGATCCTGTAGTTGATAGGATTGCATGGCATACCCAGTTTAATCAAGCATAATTGTTAAGAGTTTCAATCTCAACATTTACAGGTAGCTAATAAAAGGAAGACCTACTATCGCATCATGGCTCCTTTTATGACGCTTGGGTTTTAGTCCTTGGTGTAGCATGTTTTGCTTTCAAATAGTTTTATACCCGGAAGCAAGCCCCGGTGTGACAACTATATGAAAGAGAAACATGCTAGAGGAGACTCGAACCCACATGGCTTCGGCGGAACCATCGCCCACTAGCCATTGTTCTAGTAGGTCTTTCCCCAAGCAACTATCTAAAAGTGAACCATGCTAGAGAGAGCGCTCATCACCATCCTCCGCTACAACAACACCCCCATCATTGTTCATAGGAGCTTTGAAGCTCTGACAGGCCTAGCAAAACAGATAATTGTAGAAAGTGTGTGAACCTTCGCAGCAATAATGCTACTATAAATTGCTCAAAATAGTTTGCTATCTTTCATGAGAAATAAAGCTAAATAAATCAAAAAAAGACACAGGTAACAATTTTGTCAACCGACCAAAGAAGAAAAGGATAACTGAGCTGTTATGGAACTCTTCAAAGCACAACAAAGTATATTCTAGCTACCATATATATGAAAAATAAACGGATCAGAGCTACTTAGGGAATGCCAAGATAAGCAGACGGTTTATCTTGACCCATACTTACAAAATTGGTATAGACAACATTACACAAGAACACAAGATTAAAGTTCTATTTAGAATACTTCTAAAAAAAAGTTCTATTTAGAATAATGAAACGCCACTATGCTAGCGCACAAACACAGTTATTAATTAATTTCATCAAGTAGCCAAAGTAAAAAAGAATAACTAAGCCATTAGTAAACACTCCAAAGCACACTAAACATATCGTAGCAAACGAACCACCCAGAATAAGAGGATTCATGCCACTCACTCCTGCAATGTAAAGAAAAGCACAATGTAAAGAAAAGCACTTACGGCTGACCTATATAGAAATTTGCGAACGGATGATACGAGCTCTCGAAGAAGCTTCCATTGATTTTCCTGTGCTTCATTGACTCGAGCTGTACTATATGTACAGAGCGTTCCTTACTCCGTGATGAGCCGACATAACAATGGCAGCGGCATCCTCGGCGTACCCCCTAATGTATGTACCAGTACTGTCCGCCATCCAAGCCGGTAAACCAAGGATCTTGTCCATGTGGAGCGTCTTCCGCGGCACCCACATGAGAGCACCATGAGAACCAACCTCGCGGTCATAGATTTGCAAGGTAGGGTAAGAGAACACGGCGAGGCCCAGCTGAGTGCCATCCTTTCCCCGGATGATCCTGCTGCAGCCGATGTTGATGTTGGCGATGGGAGGCTTGTCGATGATGGTTAGGTTCTGGGTACCAAAATCGAACTGGAGTATGGAGCCCAGAGGCTCGGCCAGCCACCAGTAGAGGCCATTGCCGACGAGGGTGCACGGGAGACGGCCAACGAGGCATGGTTCCGGGCGGTCAGGCGCCGCAACGAGGTCACCCCACTCGCCGGTCTCGGAGGAGTAGACGCGGGCGGCAACCTTTCCCTCGCCCCCATCGCCCCGAAGCCGACCAGCACCACCCGAAATTTACTCGAGTGTCCTGCTCCTTCGTCCTCCCAGCACCGCGGCTCCGTTGGCAGTGCAGATGTTGTTGAGAAAATCCAGCGGGAAGGCGATGACGCGGCGGTCGCCCGAGACGGGGTCGAAGACGAGGAGCTCGCGCCGGGTGAGGTTGATGACGAGGACGCGGCCGTGGCGGCACCCAAGCACGTCCCAGTGGTCCACAGTGGCACTGCCGTCGGCGCCGACCTTGAGCGAGAATCTCCTGGGAGGGATGCGGTCTGGAGCGTCGAGGGAGGGGATGAACCGGAGCGTCCTGGCGTACTTCTCGTAGACGCCGAAGATCGGGGCGTGGCGGTGGTGGTCGAGGACGCGGCAGCGGAACGCGGCGGAGTTGATGAGGCGGCCCCAGAGCTTGCAGGTGAGGGATGCGTGCATGAACGAGGATGGCAGGGGTGGCAGGCGGTAGAGTATCTCGGTGAGGACGTCCTCGTCGTCGAGCGGTGGCGGCGGCCAAATCTGTCCGGCGTCGCTCATATGGGACGGCGACTTTGTTTTTTTGGAAGGGAACCCCGGGAAGAGGTGGTATCGGGTGGTTACATCGTCTGCCACCGGCTTTGGCACGGCGGGGCGGCCGGGGCGGGCGTGGAGCAGGTCGGCGAAGTTACCCATTAGGCCGCCGGCGTCGCTCATATCGGAGTGTGGTCAGTGGTTTGCCGGTTTGGAGGTTTTGAATCGGAATATTGGGGAGGCCGGCTGGGAAGTGATAGGTACAGCAATATATCGCCAGCCGGCCTCCCGATTCTCCTGCCAATCGTCCGCTAGAACAAAAACCTTGTGGCGATCATGATCGGTCCCGGTCTCCCGATCCGATGCCCAAAAGTCTCCTTTTCCCCGTAGGCGACCCTTATAATTACATACTGTACTATACCAAGTAAAATACGAAACCGAGTCATGTACGTACAAGGCACTAAGCATGCTTTCTATCGGTTTTGCCTATTTGCATGTGACTTTCTTCCGTTCATTATTTGCTTGCAGTAACACAAGCTGTTATATTGGGAAACGGAATTGCTAGAAATCAGGCGCCTGAGATTTATTAAATCTCAGTCACCTCATCCTCCATTAGATTAAGTACATCAAGATTTGTGCAAGCTTCCTGTTTTACCGTCATACTTTTTCTACATGGGCTGTACGCTGACATTTTTGGCCATGGGCTGCCGCAACTTTGCGTTGTTGCTTTTGTAATGTGCTCCTTTCCTCTGCTTCTTTACCATGCATCTGTACTGTGTAATTTAGCATATTTTTTTTCTTTTCTTTTTGTGTGCTTTGATGTTGTTCTTTTTTAAAAAAAAGCGACACATGTGTTGTAGCTAAGAAAAAAATTCGGACTATTGAATTACGTAATTATTCGAGATTTTTCCGAGTTGTAGAGTTTTTTTTCAGTTGCATATAGGTCGCAACAGTTACATGTGGCTCCCAATTAAGATTTTTCACTTTGCATTGGGGTTGTAACTGAGATTTTCCAGCTGCACAGGGTGTAATAGATAATTTTGCAGTTGCATGTGGGTTGTAACTGAGATTTTTTTTGTTGTTGCAAGAGTGTAATGGACATTTTTTCTAGTTGCATGTGGGTCGCAATTGAGATTTTCTTCGTTGCATGTGGGTCGCAATTGGGAATTTTTCTGTTACATGTGGGTCGTAACTGAGATTTTCTTGTTGCAGAGTGTAATGGATTTTTTTTCAGTTGCATGTGGGTCGCAATTGAGATTTTCTTAGTTGCATGTGGGTTGTAACTGAGAATTTTTCACTTGCATGTGGGTCGCAACTGAGATTTTCTTGTTGCAAAGAGTGTAATGGATATTTTTTTCAGTTGCATGTGGGTTGTAATTGAGATTTTCTTAGTTGCATGTAGGTCGCAACTGAGAATTTTAAGTTGCATGTTGGTCGCAACTGATATATTCTCGTTGCACAAGGGTCTAATTGATTTTTTTTCTGTTGCATGTAGTTTGCTATTGGATTTTTTGTAGTTTCATGTGGGTGGCAGCTGTTCGGGTTGCAGTTTCTAGTTTCACACGGGGTGTAAACTTGTAATTGAGTATTTTTCTAGTTTTTTTACATTGAAAAAGATGCAAGTACGGAGATTTATTCCTTTTTCTCTTATTTACTTTATGTAAGGTGTAACAAGAAAAATCATGGTCCTCACTTCTAAAAAATAATTGTGCCAGCTTCCATGATCTTCTGGTTTGTAGTATGTCAAAGAGCCCTAGTCAATTCGCTACAAACAGCAAACTGAGCACGTCCGTAAGACCTGCCTTAAAGTGACGTCAGCGACTGAGATTTATAAAATCTCAGTCGACTGAGCTGCAGTCTCTCCCATTGGGAAAATGCATATTGTTAGAGTTATACGTACAGTTTAGGTAATCTAAGATAGAGATAGATCTCGTGTATTGTCTTTCACTCCAAGGTGATCCTTATACGTCTGTGTATACTCGTTGAGGCTCAATAATACAAGCATCATATTCCACCAATCTCTCTCCCTCTCTATCGTTCTACGTGGTATCAGAGCGGCACAGATCTTTGACTGAGCCACCTACAAGCATCCGCGTCGCTCCTGGGGAGGTCGATCTTCATGACCTACTCCGGGAGCCGCACAACCTATACGAGGGTTCGTCCGTCGATCGGTTGGTGGGCTGCCCTTAGTCTTTTTTTCTGATCTGTAGATTGGTTTTCTTTTTTGTCCGCCGGTTGCTCAACCGACATGTTCTTTTTTGGTTTACCGATTATAGATCGGATTGAGTCGTTCACCGCCACCGTCGCCACGCGCCTCTACTCCGACATCGGCATCGACAATCTACACCGCACCCGCGTGCATGTCTCTGTCGTAGCCGCGCTTGCCTCAGCAGGCAGCCTCTGCCTCTACACGGCAGACAGCAGCAGCGCGTCTCGACGCGTCTCTCGGAGGTGCTCACAGGGGTAGAGTGTCTGTGCGTTCATAGGGATGAGTGTATGTGCGTATGTACGACCGTCTGCGTGTATACTGTGTTTCGCAAAAAAAAAGTCCAACACATACATGCACACGGTAAAATAAGAAAGCGAACCATGTACGTATCACGCCCTAGCTCTTCTTACCCGCCCGCGACCCTTATACCCATATACCAAGTAAAATATATGAAACCGAGTCACATACGGAACGCGCCCTATCATGTTTTCTATCGGTTTTGCCTATATATGCATGTGACATTCTTCCCTATATATGGCTTGGTGTTATATTGGCAATATGGATGAAAATCCACCTAGGGACTTTCCCCATTCCTCCCTCTCTATCGTCTACAGTACCTTGAGAGAACTCCTTCTCCTCCGGGAGCTCCTCCGACTCAAATTCGGCGGCACCACCGTCTGGAGAAGAGAAGGAGGGGCTGCCCGTTTTGTACATAGTAGTAGTCTTGGCGGTCTGCCAGTAGTGGGCTCTATGCCCATTAGATGGGGCGGATCTTGGGATTTCTCCAGCCAGATCCTGAGATTTCTAGGGTTCTTCGTCCTACTTTGCTTGCTCCTCTGGTTGGAGCACGGATGGATTGAGCACCGCTCCCCCAAATAAATCAGAGGCTGATGGTCACCTTGTGGTGAGAAAGTATAGCGCTGTGAAGCTTCTCCTGGCCGGCCATGGAGGCGAAGGGGGGAGGTGGTGCGGCGTGGTTCTCTGTGTGCTGAAGCTTGACCCGGCCGGCCGTGGAGGCGAGGGGGAGAAGCAAAGCACCTTATCTCTTTCTTCACCGACAAGGTGGTGGTTCGTGGCTGTGCTGCCCCTGGTTGTGGCCTTTCCCCTTCTTCTTGGTAGCCATGGTGGTGACCAAGGACTGGGCGGGGCTGGATCTGGAGGCAGCGGAGAAGACGGCGAAGCTCCTCTCGCGGAAGCTCCAAAGCGACGGCAATCGATGCTGCCGCTATTCCTGGCCGATGGGGCCGCTTCGCACCTGCCGAGTTGCTACTCAGAGGTTTTCTCTTCCTCGAGAGTCGGAGGATTACCTGGCCTCAGCACGACACAGATCACCACATCCTCTCCAAGTGGTTTCGTCCCCGGAGTGGAGAAGGTGGCCGTCGCTGCAAGGTCAACAATGGCATCGGCAGCGAAGGACTTGATCGCGTTTTCAGATTTCCTGCGAGGTCCATCTTGCAAAAAGCAAGGATTGCATTGTAATTTTTATTTTCTTTTGAGTCCTGCTTGTAACTGTAGCCTGCCGAGTTAATGAAGCTTCCGGGTCCTCTGGACCCTTCTCCTGTTCAAAAAAATATTGGCAATATGCACAGCAGGTCGAAGCTATGGCATGTACAATTGTCCCATCTTATCAATGTCATTTAGGATAAATAGATAATTGCTCAGTTTAAGGAGAAAAATGGAAACAAGAGGATTGTCTTCTCTTAGGCCTTCGTTCGGTTTGAGCCAAATTCCCTCGGTTTGAGGTGTATTGAGGATTTCAGGGGTATTATATCGTACCTAAGTCAAATCCACCTTTGTACCGATGAGGCGCTAACTGATTTTTTTTGTTGTTGCAAAATCCAACTAGTCCACATTCTAATTCTTGCAACAAGCACTCCTCGGTCACTTTAACTTTTTTTACGGTGTTGCTGACAAGGAAGGCCCACGCTAAGGTATCAAGTGTGTAACAGTTTACGGAGACACATGTGTCATTCCATGCTTGTGGCATGACAGTGCTCTATCAAAAGATTAAATATTTCTTCCTTGTTTCTTTTTTGTAGAACATGCATGATTAAATTTTAAAAGGAAATGTCACATTGGTTTTAGGTTCAAAGTAACTCACACCAATTGTAATGTGGGGGTATCACACTAATAGTGAGGTAAAATGTGCAACATAACTCCACATGTATCTCTCCCTCTATATATATGTGAGGTTCTTTCCTCAATCATTACATCTCTCTCCCAGTTATGTATTTACATCTTCATATTATTTAAAGTACACTAATAAGATCAAGGAGGAAACCAAAAGCATCAGGCCCGTGGTTGTTTTACAGGTCATGTAGCAACTCGAAGTTCTACTCCGGGTGCACCAAGTCAAACTATATCTTGAGGATGTTGAGCCGGGCCATGGTGATAGTAGGCAAATAGTACTAGAGCAACAACGCAACCTTCCATGCACGATGTATTAGGATTGTTCACTCCGACTCTCCGAGGCAAACAAACAACACCTAATTGGAATGAATGAAGTCGCCGGGCTTAAGGGATAGCTGTAATGTTAGGGTATTTGTTGGCACACGAGTATTGTATGTTACTAGATAATATCTTGCGCGTTGCTGCAGGAAATTATTGAAATAAATTTATCAAGAAAAATGGATGTACTATAAGTATCATAATTGGGTGTAAAAAGCTTGTCCATGAGGTGATCCTAACACATCCATGAAAATATAATTACCATGACAAATAAGAAAGGAGAACGATTCCAACTTTGGCTCTTAGTGCAATGTCCGTGAGAAAACTTCAGGATCTTGTTTTTCAGAGAGCATTCAAAATTGAAGTTGATTTACTGCCTGCAACATGTGCTATAACAGCTGGAACATCTAGTTGAAGTTGATGCTTGCCTTAGATATGTAAGAAACACTTTATTTTGTCTTCTTCCATGTTGGCGAACAACGATAAGGTAAAGACGGTAATTCAAACTCATTTAGCAGTTGGCCATGCCAAATAGAAATAGGAAAGGAATTTGCATATTTGAACAGAAAATACACAAATAGCGAAAAATTACAAAACTTACTATAGTGATACACATAGGAGAAATATATTCATTTTCCGAAACATGGCAGAAGAGCGAACCACCAGCTTAAATCGTTATACCAAGAAATAACTACTGCCCATACATCAGGTGTAGAGCAATCATATGATAATCGTCTGAGTCCAATGGTGCATTTGACCTCGCCTAGATTTCAGAGATCTTCAGAAAACCTTCTGGAAGTATACTCCTGAAAACAGCATAACCTTACTTTATTGTTTGATACTTTTTGGAGAAGTGTATAAAAATGTTGATCTAGACTTATAACAATTTAAGTCGGTAAAATAAAAGCATTGGAAAAGAAATGTGTGACATAATTCATAATCTCACTTTGTACCAATTAACAAAAAACATATGCACCAACATGGCACGGCAACTTCGTCGGAATGCAGAACACGGCGACTCGGTCCGCAGGGGTGCCAACGATGCCTGACAAATAGCATGTCGGCTCATCATGGGTGTATCTTTCACATGGGAGACAACATTGCGGGACCGCATTGCTCGTCAGCTCGTCGCGCCGTGCGGCGTTCCCTTTGCAGGGGAGCCATTGGTACTGTTCTGCCTATAAGGAAACCTGCGACAAATTACAGCTCCTCGCAGACCATGGAGATCAGGAGATCCTATAGAAAGATGACAGAGTTGTGGTGGTGAATTGGTGATGATACGTAGATGGGCCAAAGTCCTTCGGCCCTCTACTTCAATCCTAATTACCTCGTTCGTTCACGGTGGTCGAGCAAGCTGCCGTACAGCGCCCCCACGCCTGCTTCCAGGTGGCGTTTGGTGATGTCCACCGTTATCTTGGAAGCAAGGGTTGCTGATGCCACGAATCGCAATCCCCCCGAGCCGCCACCCCAACAAGGTCACGCACAATCTTCGCGCCACCATCTTGATCCACTGCTATTCAACTGCTCAGGATTATCTTATAAACCTACAAGAGGTATATGTAGACTATGGCAACGGTCCATGGCGTGGGGAGGGGGGCACCCCCCCCCGGCACACCGAGGCGTCTGATAACATTGGGACTCGAAGTGCAGAGTATGTAGTTAGGAAGAGATTTTTCCCACAAGGATGACTCGAGGGTTATATCGAACTCTCGGGGAATTGGCCAAAAAGCTGTCTCTCCTCCTCTTCTTCTAGCAATTCTGCAAAGTAAAATAAAACCTTGTGTCCCCAACTTCACCGTGTGGTTATCAAGCACAAAGTTTCGTATTAGTAATTGTAAATAAAATAGTAAGTAAAGTAAACAAAATAAATAAAATAAACTAAGTAAAGGCTGATTATTTTTGGGGTTTTATGTGCAAATGAGATAAGTAAATATTTTTGGTATTTTTGAATTAAAATAATACAGTAAATAGAAAGTAAGATAAATACAATGGAAATGTGTTGCTTATGATAAAAATTTGACCGGAGTTCGTGGATCCACTTGACTATTCTTTCTTTTAAGTTGTAGTGAACAATAATAATTCAGCAATGAGATATTTAGAGTTTTATGATTCCGAATTTAGAGGGTAGTTACTGGACAGTGTTTAATGTAGTACTACCTCTGTTCATAAATAGATGCTAAAAGTTTGTCTAAATTTGAATGTATCTAGTCATGATTTAGTGTATAGATACATCCAAATTTGAATAAATCTTTGGCATCTATTTATATTTATGGACGGAGGGAGTAACAGAATCACAACCATAGAAACTGTGATTTCAACATGTATTGTTCTTAATCACAAATCTTAATATGGGTAATCAAAAAACGAGGGAGGGATCTGAGTTTTGTTTAAATTTGAATGTATCTGCAGTAGTGCGGTGCCACCGTGTAAATCACAAAATCCCCCGAATTCAACACATGACACGATAAACCTCCGAGAACCTCCTGCGCCGCCGCACCCGCGATTCTCCCCGGCCGCCGGCGCCGCCACCGTCTCCGGCGATTCCTCCGGCAGGATGCCGTCTTCTTCCCTCCTCCTCCCGCTCCACCTCCCGCCACTCCCCCCGCGCTTCGCCTCCTCCCGATACCCACCCCCCTTGCTCAGAGCCCCACCACGGCTGACCCCGACGCCTCGCCTCGCCCTCCCCCCACTGCGCCTACGCGCCGTGGCGGCGCGCGCCAGCGGCGAAAGGGAAATCCGAGTCGCGGAGGGAAACGGCCGGCGCGCCATCCCTATCGCGCGGTGCTACGAGGCGGGCCTCGCGCGGCTCGAGGTCGCCGGCGCCGCGCGGCGGGAGCAGGCGGTCGCGGCCGCGGCGGCGGCCGACGGCGGGGTGGCGGCGGCCGCGCACCTCGGCGCTGGATCCGAGGCCATGGTTATGGAGGCCTTCCTCCCTGGCCCTGGCGGCGCCGCGTCCACTCGAGTGGTGAGCGCTTCCGGTTCCACCTCCACCTCCACCTAGCTTAGTTTGTTTATTTACGCTTTGCAGTGCTAAATTGTAGTACCAGTTAGGATTGATTTTGTTGGATATGGTTATGCTTCACTAAATATAGGAATCACTGGTTTGAATATAAACAACATTCCAGTACTTAATCATAGAAAACATGCTCACACATCGTGAAACAATTGGAGAAACTAAATTACGCATGTAGATTCCGCAACTGGGCAAGCATTCACGATGCAATAGAGATAAGTGTGCAATCAAGGATTGGTGCTTGCACCGTTTTATTGTGTTTATCAAAGAAGAAACTCGCTAGTTTGTCTGTACGCGCCAAAGATGATAAGATTCTTTACTTTGGCCCGATTTTCTTTCTTCATTTTTTCTTGAGCAAATTTTGCTAATTTGTAGATTTTGCAAGCCAAGGAAGTTCAAGAGAAGGCCAGTAAGATAAAGAAAGACTATGGTGATGATTTCTTCTCGGAAAACGAACCCGATTCCGAGAGTATTTTGGCCATGGCCCTTAAGCAAGTTGTAATGGAGAAGCTCGCGAACTTTCGTCTAGAAGTCTTCTCTCCAGGTTCAGAGAGAGATTTCGAAGATTGGAGCAAACCCCGAAAGGTGTACATTGGGTCTTGAATTCTTAACACTGGATTCTTTTTGGTTGTTATCCTGTCGCTAATTTGTGATTCCATACCAGGTTCCTGTGGATTTTAGCATTAGTTCATCAGATGGAAAACTTCTATCTGCTCTTGCTGAAGCCATTTTCTCATGTGTCATTGAGGATACCGAAAAGAATTACTTCGGGGGAACTGGTGGTTTGTTTCAAATCCGGAAGCCAAACTGCTCATCCGATTCCACTGTTTGTATACACCGAATTGCCGAGGCAGAAGTAGCGAATAATGCTAGGAGATGCTTGGAGAGATTTGATCTTGCTAAGTCTTCTCATGAAGTGGGGAAACCAAAGAATGCATGGTGGCCAGCCCCAAAATATGGAAGCTTGGAGGAGATTGGGGGTCCTGATTTTGTTCTTTGGGCTCATGAGTTCATCCCTTCTTATAAACTGCAAATTAATGCCGCAGCATTCAAGAATACAGAGCTTAAAGGCTGTCATGAGTTAACAAATAATAGGCGGGAAGTTCTTGTATCCCACTTCCAACTGGTACATGGCTACTCTCTACTCATGCTTTCTGTATGCATATTTTCTTTGATCATTCTAATTCATTTAAGTTTTCTCTTACTGTAGGCGGAACTAGGGAATGTTCTTGACATGTATTTTGAAGATCAATTCACATTACCTGGCAAAACTTTTCATTCTCACTGGAATGCAGAACCATCAAAGATTAGAAAGAACAATGTATGCTGGTACTTTATATTAGTAGAAGCTTCCCCACAAAAATATTTGTTATTTCTCTTTGCCAACATTGTTTCTTTGAGTGCAGGGTTATCTGAACAACCTCTTTGCTTTCTTGGCTGGTAGCTCTGTTATTCTTATTGTTGGTGTCCTTGCTCAGTTATTCTGGCCTCAGTCTCTTAAAGACAAAAGTTTGTTCATGGGTAGTTCATGCTCCTCCTCCTCATCACAAAGATATTGTTCTGATGTCCATTCTCTGGATAATAGTGAGGTATGCTTATTCCTTGTAACTGTCTTGCTTTTCCTAGGGAGAAATTTGTTTTAGGCCTAATTTTCTTTGTGTCTGCTTTTGTTTTTTGGGGTTTATGCATGATATGCCGACAACACTTTCACAGACATTGAGTCATCAGGATTTCCCTATAGTATTTCAAACGACTAATATTCTAAAATGAAATGTTTCAAACCTTCAGATAGTTTAATTTTTATTTTCTTTCTAATTGCTTGATAGGGGACATTTATTTGCTCCAACTTGCATATAATAACTAATAACCACTCACTACAAAAACAGGGAGTCTAAATTGAAAGTGCTAAAGTGAGTCTACATGATTCATTGAAAAGTATCTCTTAAGATGTTGTGGCTTCGTGATGGGTGTTCTGTTTTGTTCTCGTTGGTAATGTCATGTAGCTTGTATACTTTTGGAACTACTACCCTTTTGCAATGTCCATCAGAACTACTTAGTGTGCATAATTAAGGGCATATCTTATGATGAAATCATTACACTCCAAGCAGTATTCAGCTCTCTAGAATTCAGCGTTCTGTGTCTGGCTCTGAAACCACTGATAGTATGTCTACAATAGTTTTATAAAAAAAAAATGCCTACAATAGTGGGCCCACTTGTCACAATATTTTAATGTTAAATATGTTTGCAACAAGGAAAAAAATAGTTGTACTTTTAAAGATACTGTAGCCTGTACAAACTTCACACCAAGTTCTGTATTGCAAGTGCTCACTCCGAAAGTACTCCTTTCACTGCTCTTTTTTCAAATAAATATCGAACAAGTTGAACTAGCATATTTGTATTGCCATGTGTTTCCTAGTAAGACCGAATTACTGTTTATGCTTCATAACTGGATACCAAAATAGTGCACTTTTTTTCTATATCAGGTGTTCTGTAATACTTGCTCTTCTAATGTGCTCCTCCTGGGCAGGTACGAGGTTATTGCGTATCTGTTGTCAAGATAATAAAAGATTCATTTTGTTGCCCTGGAGATATAGTGATTGATGAAAATATTGGAGCTTGGGTTGGAGAACTGCCTGACTGCTTCAAGGCCATCAATCTTGGCGAGTATGCAGCTTCTGATGATGCTCGGGATTCCCGTACTGTTAGCCAAGAAACTGAGAACTTACCGGTGTCAACTCCCACTGAGACGACTTCTCATCTGGAACAAAAGGATAATACCCGGGAAAGTCTGCTGAATATTGCTAGTTTTCAGGTAATTCCCTGATTCATAAAATGTATGTCGGTAGCAGATGAAGAATTTTGATTTTTTTTGTTATGATGGTGTATGATACGATATCTGCAACTGAAGTTTGATATTTATTTAACAATATATAGAAAATTTCCTTTGGAAATTTGAATAATATCCATATGATTTCAGTCATGAATTGATATCACGCCATTTCTTAATCTGATGTTTGTCAATTGATTGTTTGGCATGCTTGCTGAAGCAGAATACATTTGTTTTGCTGTCTCAAGTACTATACTAATGCAATTATTAATTTAGTTCCTGTTATTCTTCAGAGTTCAGACCAGTTCTCCACTTATCTCACGCTAGCAGCGTATGCATGAATGTAACTTACTAGTATGATTTAGAGTAGACCTGTTGTAATACCTCATCTTTCATGTATCTAGTTGGTTATTTGATCCTAACTCACGAGAAAGAGACTACATTTCTTTACTGTTTTGTTAGCTGTTGTATGCTTATTGATACTTCAATGCAATTGGATTTCATCCTTTACTTGAGTTATAAGATATCATAAAACAAAATGTAAACTACTCTCTAAAATCTCTTAAACAAGTTGTACTTGCAGTGTTTATTAACTTTTCACGTGTAATCTGTTCCATGAGACCCCTAAATTTGTTTTTTTTTGCATTACTTTTAAAATTATAGCATTTTGAAAGTTCCCTCCGTTAAAATCAAAGATATGTTTTCATTCTCTTGGATAAATTTGCTAAAACTTACAGTGTCACTTTATTCATCTATTTGTAGGTGGTGATGTCAGAAGGTAAACTAGTGGGTTTTCAGCCAACCAGCCGCTTAGCTGTGAGCCATTGGGCAAATAACCCGCTAGCAGCACTGCTGTATGAGGGGCGGAAGCTTTCTCCAGGTATTACGATTGTCCCAAGGACTTATTCTCACTGGTGTATTTATAATTGCATTTATGCTAGTATATATTTTGTCCTGTCTAATACTTTCAAATGGACATTGTCAGCCTTTCTGGAGCCTAGGCTTAAAATATTCCGTCCTGCTAAGGTTGTCCCAATTGAATTACTGATGTCGGTAAATTCAGAAACTTTTTTTGCTTTGGCGAGGCCTGTTCAAGACCGGTGCTAACGGAGGTACCTTATCTATTTTATTTATCCTACTATTCTTTTTGGCATAGCAATTTTATTTCCTGCACATAGAGTAAAATTGATAGTACTCTATTTACACAAAATGCTGTAGTTGCTGGCTTCTTATACATAATCACTATTGCATAGATAACAGTTCAGGCACCGCTGGGTGTTGAAAACAACTATCACTCAGAGTTCTATAGGTCTTTGATGTTCTAAGCATGGCTCTACTTCTACCGATCCACGTACAGAAGTTAAGCTATAACTGAGAAAAGACATATTGTCAGGGACATATTTTGTTATGCCTCTGCAAACAGTTCCATTTCTGACAAGTTACCAACTGTAATATTTGGCCATCTTAAATAAAAATGGTGCAAAGTCTCGCAGTCACACACTGACAATCATGGAATAAGGAATATACTAGAAAATGATATGGCCAACCTGTTCTATTAAACTGCAATGGAATATGCATTACAATAAATAAAATGCTAGACTCAATTTCTGCGGGATGTAGACTCGAATTCACAATCTTGATCTACGCATAAATTTCTCCAATTGAATTCATAATCACTTGATCTGTGATAATTTGGTTCATTCTCTCTGTTTGGTGGACTGCATCCCAGTACATGTACTTGCTGGGATCTGTGCATGTTAATCGGCCTCTGCATGTTTGCCCAACTTCAATTACCCCTGTTCCACAGCAGCCTCTTGATGTGTCTGTCAACCCTGGTGTTCATAAGAAAACATTGTCATAGGATGCAACCACCGCACACATTTTTTTCTCTGCGCAATTAAAAGAGACTGAATTGTATCACAACTTACCATAGGTAACAGGGTCTATGGTCGCCATGCTTACGATTGGATAAACATCAATAAAGGTAGCTCTGGTATCTCGTTGGTTCTTCAGAACGCGTACCACTTCGTCTAGCCTTCTGTTAAACGAAGCTGCCATTGAGTTCATGTTTTCGTGGCATTTTTCTGCACCGGTGCCTAGCAAAGTTCTAACAAGTGGTAAACACCCAACTGGGGGCACTCCAACAAATACAAATCTTCTTCCTCCAAGTGCTCTCATTACCTGTGTAATATATCAGGCGGTTAAGTCGCAGCACTGAGTTAGCATACAGAATGTAGCATCGCTATTATCTGACAAATGCCTACCTGGGTATAGTTAGCGACACGTGTTATCAATAGGTTCTCATATGACGGCCAACTATCTGATCGTGAACGGTTTGTGGCAAGGTAGTGAGAGAACACATCAGTTGTTCCAGCACTTATGACGAATGTAGCCCTCCTGACAAGTTGTTCTGCTCTTCTTGGTCCTACTAGTCGTTGGAGATTTCTCTTGTAACGCCACAGGTCCTCGACTTGGTTGGAAAATGATAGTGTATTCTATCATGAAAAATAAATAAAACACAGTTGCTAGTCAGTACCTAGTACCAACCCTCAATAATTGAAATAGCTTGCATTAGTAACTAGCAATAACCAACTTGTTTTGTTAGCATATTTTAACCACTACTTTTTGGTTGATATTTTTATCATGCTTTCTTTTGACAAGGTGAATGAAACTTTGCCCACATCTCAAATACAGAATGCAATAGACTTGCCTGACTAAGTTCTCTGATGGGGAAAAAAATGTTGCAGGTTATATTGCTGACATACCGATATCCTGGCAGTCGCATCGTCATATCCGGAGCCTGCTGATGCAAAACTCACACCCCTTCTGAGTTGCCTTGGCCTCAACCTTGGCTCACGGAAACCTGGAATGGTCATCCCTATACCTAGCTTCTCCGCTGCACAGCCACAAAGCTGCACCGTAAATATATCATACCGAACAACAGTGAACATCACTAACCTTCTGACCAAAAACACCACCCATTTAGCTGCACAGAGTCTCCACCATCATTTGCTTGCAACTCAAACCTTGTGCATGCCTGATTTTACCCGTGCAGTGAAGATGCAAGGAAAAGCAGAGTGTGTGTCTGTACCGAGTATGTCGGTGATGAGCCGGCCATTGCTGAACCGACCAGTGGGCCTTCCGCCGAGGAAGCTGGCGCCGTACGGCAGGAAGTTGGCCCTCATCACCGTCTGCAGCCGGTTGTTGTTCCCGGGGTCCACCGTCGAGTCCCCGAACACCAGCATGGTCGTCCAGCCGGTGGCACTGTAGTTGAGTGCCCTTCCAGGAGCCGGCGTTGGTGGCAGCGGCAGCGGCACCGCGGCCCACCCCGGTTCCTGCGGTGGCACCACTGTCCTTGGCGGCGTCGGCTCCTTCGGAGGCAATGGCGCCGGCCTCTGGTGAGGCGGTTCCGGCGTTTCAGGCTCCACTGGATCGTCGTGCCTTGGCGGCAGGTGTGCACGCCTGGGGCGAGGCGGTGGTGGCGCTGCTGGTGCTGGCATCTCAGGTTCCGGCGGTGGTGGCTGGGAACTTGGCAGCGGAGCCACCGGAGCATCGGATTCCTCCGGCGGAGGTGGCGACGGCAACAGTGGAAGCCCAGGCCAGGACGGGTTGTCCTCCTGCTCATCCGGTGGTGACGGCTGGCTGTACCTCGGTGCGTCGTCGTCCTGCTCGTCTGGTGGCGGCAGCGCCGTGGACTGTGTGGCTACCGCCTTCCCCAGCGATGGCTGCCATGCGATGAGGAGCAGTGCCACCGCGAGCACCGCCGCCAGCCTCCTCATGGATCGACCTTGTGCCAGCCTGGTATATATGTAGTGTGCTAGCTTGGCAAGGAGCAAGTGTGCGCAGCCATTGATGCGTGTGCATATATATGCTCCGTGACTGGGAGCTCTGCTCAGCTGAGCAGAGCAGATCAGAGTGTGGTTTCCAAGACAGCTTGGTGCTATGTAGGTGAGAAGTTGCATAGTTTAATTTGCGGCTGCTTTGTGTGACATGATTAGTTTTCAAAAGCATCGCCTGAATGTAACTTGTGTGAACTTAAACCAGTGAGATGGCTCACTTGTCAGTGTCGCAGAAACTTCTGTAGATGATGTACTGGGATGAGTGCACTGTTCACCTTATAATTCCTAATCGGTTTTTTTTTTACACGCAGCAGAGCGCGGGCACTTAGCTAGTAAGTTTATACCATGCAGATTGAGCACCAGTTATTTTATTTATTTAGTCATGATGAATAATGCACATGAAAACTGAGAAGTTTCTTTACTCGAGAGAAATGATACACGTGAAGAGGGTGCATTTGTGTGTCCGGATAACAAGAAGGGGGGGAAAAGAATTTGTAGACAAAATTGTTATCTAGAAGCCCTTAAATTTTAAGGGCGTGACTATTTCTCCTAACTTTGTTTTTAGCCAGATAATGTTATCAAATATCAGTTGTAACTCATGACTACGAATCACAGAGCAAATCTAACAACATTTTTCTTAGTAGCATCTCCACTTTCAAATGAAAATTTCTCTGCAACTTCACTTGCAACTGAAAATAATAATTTAGTTGTAACCCAACTTGCAACTCATATGCATGAATTTCTTAAATTATTTTAGAAAAAGGTAAAAACATGAAATAAGAAAGCGCATCTACCGTGAGCTTGCAAGATGCACAAAACACCTCTTAAATCCTCGACCTGTTCACCTATTTGTATTTTCCAGGACAAAAGATGAAATAAACAAGTCTTTCTACATAATCCTCTGTTATATATATGCTATAATTAAGAAAAACTAGACCATAAAAGCGCGCGTTGCCGCGCCCGTCCAGATTGAAAGAAACTGAACTATCGAATAGCAAATAGAACAAATGATTTCACATGGCAACATCAAGCTTTTCAGCCCACATAAAGTTAAGTTTCTAATATATGGCAAAAATGGTTTAGTTACTGGATTTACTGAATCCAACATTGTATTCCGCGAACTAAAACAGGAGAACGTACACACACTAAGAGTGATTACACAAATTTATATTACACACTAATGCATCATACATCATTTAAACTAAATTAAATTGATTTCTATTTAGGCTAAAGCCCGATATATATCAGTGTAATCATGCCATGGTGAAAATTAGATATCTAGCAATTCAAAGAATTTGTTTGCCGACAAACCTTGCCACAAATAACTGGAAGTAATGTTAATGTTGTGTGTTAGGACAGATTATACAAACACCAGAATCTGGCATGTCCGTGTTATATGACTTGCCATCAAGCGACTTGGGACTTTACAACAGATGCTGAGGACATCATCTAAAGGGGCAGAGTCAGCCATGCACTCATTTGTCATTGCATATAACAGTTTGTCCCCTTTGAAGTCTGGACACAATATTCCACCCTAAGAACGTTAGAAAACAAACAAGGAGTAATATGGATCAACATTTCAAAATCATGCCCTAAGTTCAAATAGTGGTAACAGAGGCAGTTCAGTATGGGTAAATGGCCCAATCTGCTAAAGGACAACTCTGCCTATCATCTAGGGTAGCTTCTAACATACAGTCCTGCATCACCTCCTCCTTGAGAGAACCAAACCAAGAAAAATTATTTTTACCTTCAAGGAGATGTGCTAAACTAAAGTACTTAGGACGATTTCCAAATATTATTTTCATGACAAAAAACTACACCTTAAAAATGTCTACTACAAACTGATGCTTATCGTGGTCTAGCAGATTCGGCGTGATACCTCCAGGAGTGTTTGCCTATTATTAATATATGTTCTAGAGCTTCCCTTGACTTCTTGAGGCAGAGAAAAGTTTTATGAGCATCATATGAGGCATTGATATTTTTTTATAGGTTTCGGTGATGTGTTTTTTCCCACAAGAATACCATTATAGACTGAAAAATTTATGTTGATTCTAAGCACAGTCAAATGCATGAATAAATTTACAAAGATGTGTGCGTCATGATTATGCACTTGCACACAGAATGAAATATGTAACTTGTCTAAAAGTGAAAGTTACAGGAATTTTCGATACAGTGCATCATCCAGCATCATGTATTCATGTCAAGTTATCAACAGATAACTAATCGTTTTCAAGGAGCATGTAAGATTGCGTAAACCTGTACATCATAAAGAACACACAAAGCCTAAGTGATATGACAAGTGCCACTCTAAGGAAAAAATAGACCTTACTTCAAGAGGATTGTGTGTTCCCTGTTTGCAAAATAAAACATGTTGTTCTACCTATCTTCCAATTCAAAGCAATATTCTGAAAGTCCAATCTTCAATTGCATGGAAATCCCATGGTATTATATCTTTCAGTTTTGATCAGTGGATCATTATACCTTTCCTCTTGCCTTGTGAGCTCCTTCTACAACTTATTTACCTTCTCAAAACCAAACTGAAAATCGGAACCAAAATTTGAATAACCTGTAAAAAAATGAAAATATAATATGTATAATGTAAATGCCAATTAGCCAACTTACCGATCATCCAAGAAAAGAAGCTGACCATACGAAAAAAGAAATGGTAAGTCGCATTTTATGAAAAAAATCAATACATTTCAGGAATAGGTCAGGAGAAATTCAAAACGGTACTCACTTTGTGAATAAGCACCCTCCTACCATCCTGCCCTTACCGCACGATGCACACATTACCAATAATTTTGTTCTCAATCTCCAGTGTTAATTTGCTGCAATTAACTGTACAAAATTGAATTGAATCAAAAAGAATGTCATTAGCAATTGGTTTAACTGGACTTACGCCAGAACACAGAAATCAAAATGATGGCTAGAAAATGCTGTCAACCTTCAATAGATTAAATTGACTGTTTATATGTTGCCAGATATGACAGTACAAATTTTGGCTGGAGCAAATGAAATACCTATTTTCCAGTAAAATCAAGCCATATCGAAATACTCCTACCATAAGTATATCAGTGAAAGTTACTTTGATTGGAAACCAAGCTCCGCTGCCAGCAGATAACGCTAGATCAAGTGAACATATTAGATAATAAAACCAATCCATATACATATGTAAGCTCCACTTGCTCCAAACTAAACCCAAACTCCAAATTTACCTTGATGAAGGCGAGCGGGGAAAATTGGATTTGGCGCTTCACTTGTGCGGATTGAATTTGCCGTTTATACATGTGTAAGCTCCGATGGAGTGACATCAGGCTGATTCCACACGGCGGCTGCGCGTTCCCTTGTGACGCATCATGCGACGCTGCTCGAACCTAGGTCACGAGGGTCGAGGTGCTGATGCGGGCGGTGGCCGAGGGCGGCAGGAGGACCTGCGATCGATCCGGGGAAGCCAAGGTTGTTGGCAGAGCAGCGGTCCTTTCACCCGACAAGCACTCGGCGGCGAGAGAGGCACACGGAGGACGGAGACTCTCGATGAGGGACAGTGAAGCTCAAAAGGGGGGAGGACGGGGAGTGGCTGATGGAGGAGAGGTATTCCACAGCGAGCGCGCCCATGGTCGTGGGCGAGAGCGGAGGAGGTGAGGTGAGGCGACGAGATCCCAATAAGGGTTTCCATGATGTTGCGGGGAGGTGAGCGACAGACGACGTTTGGTTTCTCCTCACGGGGAAGGAGAAGGGGAGCAGAAATAAAACGTATGAGGTCAATTTCCTCCCATACATATTTACTCGGCCCAATTTTCTGATTCGGCCCGATTGACGACAAGGCGGATGGGTCGGTTTCGGGAGTAGCTACCCAGACACGTTGGGCCGGCAGTGACGTACCAGGTGGCTGGCCAAAAATGGATCTCGGACGCGAGCGGATGGACCTAGCAATTTTGACCGTTCAATCACTCGATCGGACGGCTTAGGTCGCCAAAACGCTGAGACGAGGCCTAGCTAGGTGAGTTTTACTGTTAACTAATAAATCAAAACATAAGAGATGCAATGATACCAGAAAAGAAGAAGAGAGGAAGGCGTGGGATAGATGTGCTTGGGTTGTTTATGGTATCATAATATACCTAGAGTAGTGGCGTCATTGGTATTACTGCACTTGTGAAGCTGCAGCTACAGCCCTAATTTGCAATAGACCATCTTTATCTTAAAAACCTTATTCTCCTGATGAGAGTGGTAGCAAGGTAACATAGACACATTTGATCTCTGAATATATGTTTCACACTGGATAGTCCATATTCTGTTCAATTATTCACTGTCAAGATCAAATACCACCCGAGTGAACCCAAATATAAATGACATAACTAGACATATTTTCTCTTCTATGATCTTTTCATATAAAGGGATGTAGTAACACGCTGGTAACAAAACGTAGAATGAACAAAAAACATTCTTAAAACCGATTTCACACATAGATCACGAGTAAGTACAAAGCTGTAAGCAATAATGCACCACTGAAAACATATGACTTCGTCACGATCTAAGACTTCGCAGATCTATAGCTTTTTTTCCCTTGTCATGAACAAAGCCGTGCTATATCATGATTGTATTTCACTATACAAATCGATCTCTTTTGTGGTTAAATAACATGATTTACTTAAATCTGCTGCTTATCCTGAGGGTATTTTATCAAGCTACGTGTTGCTTGAAAATTCTCTTGTCCGACAATGGTGTGTATGGAAAAGACAAGTATATGTGGTCTTGAGTTTCAGTGGGTAAGAAACCCAAGTCTTCAATCTTGGAGCTATCGAAATAGTAGGCCACTACCCTTTTGAGTGGTGTATGAAAGAAGATAGTCTCTTCGTTTGGATGAAATCCAAGTAGAGAGTATCTGCCATGGCTCTGTTTCAACCTATCTTCAGTACCGGTGTCATTGCTTCTATCATCTTCCCCACAGTTAGGACATTGCACGCCAGATGGACTATCACTGTGTTCCTTGGAGAAATTTGCTAGAAGAGGATGAAGATTGACGTCACACTTCAACATCCAGCTTGTCTGATCACACGTTTCGTCAAGGTACCAAATCTGAAGTTTCAGCCCATCATGATCCCTAAACACTGCACAATACACCCCATTCTTTGATTTTCCTAAACGGCACGCAAACCAATTTCGACCAAGACTTTCCGACATCTCTATTACTTGGTATGTACGACTTGACAATGTTATTCTGCAAAAAGCCAAACCATTAGTAAAGTTAGACTAATAACTCGATATATCGAAACATACCCAAAATAAGGAGGTATCCAAAATGCGAGTATCACATACCTCATGACAAAGTCATACTGCCGAATGTAAAGCGCCCCTTGCCAATACACTGCATAGGGGTGCTCGGATGGGAAAGCCTCTATCATGTTTTCAATGACCCGTGCGGGTTCTCCTTCAAGGACAAAAGCCCTCTCCTCCCACCGATTTGTCCTCGACGAGAGAACAAGCAAGACGAATGTTGACGGTGGCCATTCTCTGACTTTTATGTAAGAGGCAACCAAAGTCCATGGAATATAGGGAACATGTTTTATCAAGAAGACCTCGTAGTCTGATGACACGGTGGGATCAAACACGAGGTACTGGTCATGGCAGCCCATGTAAGTATTGGCTCGAAAGACGTCCTCCAAGCCTGGCGTGAACATGGGAGGGGGCGAGGTAAGGTCGCCCACTGTCGCGTGGCCGGATTAAGCACCCTCACTTCTTCGTCTCCCAGCAGGAGGAGGCCATTGCAGTGTTGCCTGATCGTCGAGCATTCGGCGTCCTGGGTATCCCCAAGTAGTCGAAGGCGGCGCGCCATTTCGGTTGGCGCGCGGCACGAGCGAGAAGTGCTTTGGAGGAGTTCCCTGGCCGACGCGCGTGCACGAACATGCCGGCCGGCCAGCGGGTGCGGCAAGAGGTCCGTGAGCAGCCGGTGGGCATCGACGACGGCGCACCACGCCTTGGAGACGCAGCGGGACGCCGCGAGGCTGCGCGGCGATGGATGGAGGCGGCCGAGGACGTCGGCGAGGAGGTCGTGAGGTAGCCTCTGC
This sequence comes from Lolium rigidum, assembly GCF_022539505.1. Classification (NCBI taxonomy): domain Eukaryota; kingdom Viridiplantae; phylum Streptophyta; class Magnoliopsida; order Poales; family Poaceae; genus Lolium; species Lolium rigidum. The sequence continues at coordinate 28,318,481 of NC_061509.1, forward strand.
GTCAGGTCCATGGAAGTCTCCGTCGTTCGAGACTTTGAGTCGTACGTGGTACCGCCGGGCACCGGCCGGCGTGGGATATTATATATGTGGGCGTCGTGGTTAATTGCTGATCGCTTTGTTGCTTGAGAACTTGTCCTAGCTATTCGATATATTGATCCCTCGGAGGACCAACAAGGATCCATGTTTGTCTTACTAGATGCTATGGAATCGGACGCCACTTCGACTTGCAGCCAGTTTCGGATTCTGAATCCTGAGTTGTGTAGTACACGCACGTCGTCCCGGAGTCGGAATCGGATTCAGGCTGCATGCTTAAATCGCACGTACATGCTGCAGATGGGAGTCAGATTGGACTTCACGCGATGACTACACATGAAAATCATTAGTACAATAATTTATATGCTGTGATTAATGTGCAAGCATATATAGTATGAGATACTATCCTGACCTCCGTTCAAATATAGATGTCGCAACTTTCCTTTTTAATTTGCTGCAGATTAAATTATATTTATTATGTTTCTGTAAGCAGGCCATCTCTAAATTAATTTGCTGCCTTTTATTTTTTTTGGAGGGTGTATAGAAGAGGACAACCTCTTTCCTAGAATGAAACCAAGCACGACATATAAATAAATAGTAGCATGTCTACTAGGGATATATCCGACACAATGTGGCTTCCTTTTTTCCTAGAATAGTAGTAGCTTTTATCTCAAAATCCAATCAAATTCCTCTAACACCGGTGCATCGTCTCTCATGTGTCTTCGTGATTTCCTGGTCAACTAGTTGATAGCATCATTCTAATCCTTTGAGATGATCATAAGAAGTACCCCGTACTTCGATCTACTCTTATTGTCACTACATTTTTGGGTACAAGAAATAAAATATCACGGGGATGGCAAATTGCTTAGTTATTGGTATCCACGGACTCCAACTCGAGTTTGCCGTCAGCCTCGGCATCAATCCTAACATTCAGGAAGTCGACGGTGCGCTCTCCTACCGCAAATGCATCCCAGTAGCCATCGGCCAAGGTCTGGACCAAGCACTTCTTGAACATCGCCGGACGCTTCTCGTGAACCAGTGCCCCAGGTGGCCCTATGATCCTCTGCGGCTCTGGCTGGTAGAACGTCGCTAGTGACACCCTCTCCTTGTCGACGCTCGTCACCACGCGGTGCCAAGGTGCCTTGAACACCGCATTGCTAACGATCTGCATGTACAGAAATGTGAGAGCCTCATTCATGATCTACGCAAACAATTGCACATTTGTTATGTGTATGCATACCTCCATCCCCTCACCAACAACGACCAACAGGTCATGACCTAGCACGGGAACATCAACCCAGTGTCCATCCTTGAGCACTTGGAGGCCGCCCACGTCCTTGTCCATGAGGAGCAGTGTGATGACGGAGTTGTCAGTGTGGGGTTTCAGCCCGTTGACGAGGTCAGGCCGTGGACAGGGAGGGTAGTAAGTGAACCTCGTGTATGACTTAAACCTCTCACCCACCATATCGATGAAGAAGTCCTCCTTTTGATCTAGAAGCTTTGCCATGGCCTTCAGCACATCCATGGTCACTTGCCCAATCTGTATGGTATACTCGTGTAGAAGCTCCCTGCAAATGCCCAGTGAGACGGTTAATGAAAATTATCCTCTCCAAAATACAATAAAAGTAAAAAAAAAAATTGAGAGATATATTGTGTAGATCGAGTGCCTTAGAGATTGTGGCCAGAATTCAAGCCGCCTCTCATCCTCCGGTTGGAGTTGGAGCCATAGTCGGTCACACCAGTCGAGGATCTGCTCATCAGAGTCGATGCGGTCGATGCCGTATCCTTCATTCTGGAACACGGCACCGCCGATCACGTTGCTACACCTTTGCTTCTCCTCCAGCGGCAAGTGAAAGAACTTCCTCGTTGCGCCGAGGATCTCATCTAGGAACTCCTTCGGCATGCCATGGCCAGTCACCACGAAAAGTCCCCACGACTGAAGTGCAGATCGAAGCTTGGCAGCCTCCTCAACCCCATTGGGCTTGGCCAGAAGGCTCAAGTCCACGATGGGGATAGTCAGCTTAGCTGGATCTGCACCAGCGGCCGGGCGGTTCTCCTCCCTTAGTACATACCTGCTCGGCGGCGTGAGAAGTTCATCTTCTGCCGCCACCACCTGCACCAGCCTCCCCTGATCCTCATGAACCATCTTGACACTAGGATATATCTTCTAACCCACTGACTGACTTACGTGCACTGATTGCGTATTCTAGACTTTACCAGTGGAGTAACTTTTGTTGGTCCGTGAAGAATATATATATATGAAGTATCTATCATATATATGTATATATAATATCCCATTTTTAATTGAAAGGATCTTCTAATACGTATCAATATCAATTGTAAATATATGGTCTTTTTATATTACAATATATATTCATATCTATACAGATCCTATGTGTAAATAGTGTATCTCTTTTAAAAGAAATTAATTTAGAGGGGTGACTATTGAACAGCTAGTTGTTTCCTAATTGAGGAACAAACAGATTTTCAAAGCCAATAAATACATGACAGCTGTGACACTAAAAACTGTAGTATGTAATAAAAATTAGTACAGTATCTTTTAATCATACAAAAGACACATTTTCAGCAAATCTCTTTCCGCCCAACTGCTCATTCTTTTAGTCCAAAGTTGTGAGTCCACCAACTTCCCAGGCTTGTATCTAGAAAGATCAATTATCAAAACCCCAGAATTGTCAAACAGGCCCATATTTCTTTACTCCACCGCTAGTCAATCTGCCTAGGGAATATATGTTGGTGGATGCTATGCTATATATATATACTAGTAAGCTTCACGTGCTTTGCACGATAATAGATATTTTCTGCTTTTCCGCGCCACAACAACATACCTTATTATGGTATAATACAACCGGACTTAGAAATAATTAATTATCGGGTACTTATAAGTCGCAACGACTTAGATTTGGTTTCGCATGACAATCGACCTTATTAATTTTATATTTTTAGTAATCACTTTTTATCACTAAAGGTAGACAATTCAAACACTTGATCAATTTTATATTTTAAGTATTCATTTTTGTCGCTAAAGGTGGATAATTCAAACGCACCTCTTTATATGTGTAGTTTTGCCGCTAAACAACCATCATATAAAGTTGTGCATTAGAATGGCCAGAAAAGCACTCGTTACAAATTAAGATTCAGTTTTACCTAGATCTAAAACACATCTACGTATCTAAATCTAAATAGAGTTGAATCAATTAATTTAAAAAGACGTTAGTATCTAAAAATGGTTTGGTCGCATGTTTATAATTAATGCTTTTTATCATTTCACGGAATATTTGGTATGACAAAAGATGTTTTTACTGGAATAATTTTTTTCCATCACGCGATTAGACAATCTCTTCGAGACTTCCACGGCAAAATTATATGGGATAACAAATGGTTTTATCACGTAGGGTAGTAACTCTGGAGTAGGTAAAATGCTAAGAGCAATTCCAATAGTATAGCCAACTGTTGGCTATAACAAGATGTCATATCATTTGTAGTCATCATATAGCTAACATGTACAATAGTTGGCTATAATAATGTAGTACTTTACTAATATATGGCCCACCTTTCACTCTTACAAGGTGCCTAGGAGCACGTGCAAGAGCTGGCTATTGCGTAGTAGCCCACCTCCCTTCTCTCTCCTCTTCTCTCTCCTCCAACTCATCTAAAATATATTATTTAATGTCTTATAGTCAGCTGACTGGACTCTATTGTACTTGCTCTAATGGCATCAGCCGTGTGCTTTGAAGTCATGAAGTGACCATGCTGATAAAATAGACATGCACCACATGGGGCCTGCAACTCCAGACTGACCAAGCAGAGAAGGTGGAGGCGTGGAGCCTTTTTCTTGCGCGGTCAACTTCCTCGATGGTTCCAGCAGCTTCAGCAGCCAACACGGCAACACCCCTGAGCGCGGGAAAGCAAGAGGCGAATCCAAGCTTTCCTAGCCGTTAGATCAGATAAGTTCAAGTCTGATGAACGGCACATAGCAGCTTAAACATGTAAATCAACGGTCCAGATAACTTCAAAGGTCCACAGACAGGAAGGTTGTAGAACTGGCCGGATGTAAATTCAAATTCAAAAACTCGTGTACTATATAGTGGTATAGATATACACCGATCAGGTCAGTGTATACCAACCACTGCACACCCCCATCGCTTATCTGGGCCTAGCCCATTTATTCCGTTATGGCGTTGTGCCTTGACTCTTGTCTCACTCGAAACCTTCACTGGTTCTTCTTCTTTAGATCGTGGTGTCTTTCTATGTGTTCTATTTTATTGTGGTTTTCTTTTCTGGGAGGATTTTAGTTAACATGTATTCTCTTATTCCCGCTAGTTTTCTAGTTATCCAATGTATCTGTTCCGTATCGATGCAGCCAAGCAGGTACAAGGAGTTACATTAATGAAGAATCTGAACCAATTTCGTGGGGATTTGGTGATAAGTAATGTTGACATGCTAAGTAAGGATCATCCAGCGGAAACCCGACTAAAGAATAAGAAGTATCTTTACAAGTTGACGCTTGAGTGGACTTGAGGTCTCAGCAAGTCTCAAATCATGAAGCACAATGCGTTAGAAGTGCTTCAAATTTGCAACCTCAAGAATTATCCACGTGTCTCTCTTCTAACCAACCTCAAGAATTCTTGTGCTTGAGTTTGCAAATTTGAAGCAAGTCTCAAATCATTGAAACTCAAAACTTCAATGATCCGCCAACTGAAAGGTTTAGGGATTTGAGTTTCCTTGAAAAACTGAGCGTACGCGGTTGGCAGCTCTCATCCACAATAGGAATATGACCGTTACACCACGCTCATGCGACCAGGACGGCATGCCGCCGGCGGTGGAGGCTAAGGCGCAGAGGCGCCCCTCCTCCCTGCTGCCAGAGTTTACAGGGGGTAGAGGCTCGCGGTTCTGGGCGTTGGTGGGGGAGAGCTCCGACGAGGAGGACCTGGCGGAGGATCCCAGGTTTTGATTGTCCTTCCATTACCATCGGCCCAGGATAACTCATCATAGCAGCACAGGAGGCCCAAGTGAAGCCTTCCATTACTTTGGTGCATATCAGGAACAAGAAAAATTCAATAGCAGACCCAGAACTGGGCTAGCTCTGAAAACTAAATCAAGAATTTTCTCAAGTAAACACTCTTTACTATTGAAGGCATAGCGCATGACATTGCAGACGTGCAGAGGGTAAGCAAGAGATGCGGAGAGACCATCACAGGTTTTGAAACTCCAGAAACCATCCCAGGGGTACCGTGTGATAGATAAGTATGTACTCCAAGTAGCAAAGCAATGCAAAACACACAGGTAGATTATCCCATTCTCATCAACCAGTCACCAGCACAACCAAACAACACTGTATATTACTTATCCAGATACAACAACAAGAGAAGATACAGTTAAACTAACTGTGAAAACAAACACAAACAAAAGAACTTCCAGGGAAAATACTTCCGGTGACAAATAATGCACAGCTGCAGCACATGCCAAACAAACGGCGAACGAACACAAATCATCTCGGTCTTCCTACTCTACCAACAACACATTTTCTTTACTTACACGTGGGCTCTCCTTCTTTTTTTCCCCCCCTTTCTCTCCTTATGTTACAGAGGCCATCAGCACCAGCACCAGGTGAGGCACTTGACGCAATGGTGTTTCTCCTCAGCTCCTGAACCCGAAGTTGGACCACCGCCGCCCTCCGGAGGAGTCCTTCTTGGCCCCGCGCTGCGTGCTGTTTCCAAACAGGTTGTCCAGCGACTTCTGCTTCCGGTTCCGGGACCGCCCCGCCTCCTTCAGCAGCTCTGCCAACCGCCGCTTCTCGTCCTCCACGTCCGGGTTAGCTGTGCCAAGCTTCTCCTCACGCACCTTCAGCACATGCTCCAGGATCTCGATCGCGTCCTCCACCCTGATAAGATCATGGCAAAGGCAATCATGTGTCAGCTAACAATCAAGTGATTGAAGTTGGGAAGGTGGTTGATCTTGTTTTGCTCTGCCTGATATTTTTCTGGCACCGGTTGGTAAATGGTAGGCATGTAGCTGTTGGTTGGATAGTTGTTTGTTTATGATCAGTTGTTCGTTTTTTGGCCATCTACTCATCTTTAGAGGAGGAAAACAGTGGCTATTATGTTGTAGTCCCCAATGGCATGTTACTTCGCATGGAAAAAAAATCAAGCGACAGAAACATGCAATCTAATATGAATAACAAAGCAAAAAGTTGCAGATGATATATTTTTATGATTAGACTCAGCAGGAACAGGCATGTTAGTATCCCGAGAACAACAAATTGTCTCAGGGTACTTATCATAGATTAAGATCATTTGGTATACACAACTTGCTGGCATGCAGCAACATGTGGGCAACTAGATGATGGGCCACCAAAATAGAAGATGCCTTCACATGGCAGGAATGATCAAACCAACAATTCATCAAGCAATCTCTTGGTTGTTTGCTATTAAAACTAAGTAACCAGCCCCACCAAACAGCCTGTTGAACATTTAACAAAGCATCATAACTAAGAAGTGGAACCCCACGTGTAAATCCCTTCAGACAGCACAGTAGAATCATAAGCAGCATACTATTTACTTCTACAGAAACAAGGAGAGCCAGATGCCGCAACAAACAGAGTATATGGTAATAACCATCTAGATATCCTAAATGCATTATGCACACCATCAATGTTTGAAATTCACCACATAACTGTTCTGCAGAGATATATATATGATCAGAAAAGAAATTACCTTCCCATGGCATCATAGATGGCAGCAAGGTTGCTGTACACGCCAAGTGTATCAGGATGAGAGGCGCCACACTCCTGCTCTAGGACTGCCCTGGCTTCTTCAAAGAGCTGCGCGGCCTCATCGATCTTGAACAGCTGCACGCAAGCTAGCCCCATCTGGTTGAGCAGGACACCGAAAAACGCAGACTTCCTCTCCCCGCTGGCCCTCAGTTTGGAGACGGCGCTCTCGAACGAGTTCCTCGAATCGGCATACCTCCCTATCATGTAGTACAACACGCCCATCTGCGCTTCTATCCCCGCGACGGTGCTCCACTGCCCCGGCGAGTCCTCGAGCAGCTTCAGCGCCCTCTGAAGCAGCTTCAGGGCCTCATCAAGCTCCCCAAGCGCCTCGTAGATGGCCGCGATCTCCATCAGGCCTCCACCGACCTCGTCGGGGGCAGCGCCCGGCGCGGGCTTGGCGTAGACACGGAGGGCGTTCTCGCAGTAGGACTTGGACTCGCGGAGCTTGCCCGTGCGGTGGTAGAGGTCCGCGAGGCGCACGAAGACGGACGCCACCGACGGGTGGTCGTCGCCGCGGGCGGACTTGAGCACCGTCAGCGCCTTCTGGTAGGAGAAGACGGACTCGTCGAAGCGCGCGAGGGCCAGGTACGTGTTGCCGATGGCGACGTCGATGGTGGCGACCTCGACGTCGCGCCCGTTGGCCACCATGGTCATGGAGGCCAGCACGAGGTGCTCGAGCGCGCCGTCGTAGTCGCCCTTGGCGTCGAGGATGAGCGCCATCAGGCGGCGGTCGGACGCCTCCTCGAGCGACGCCGGCGCGCTGTGCTCCCGGTGGATCTCCAGCGCTTTCCGGCACAGCTTCTCCGCCTCGTCGAACTGCAGAGCCTGCACGTGCGCTTCCGCCAAGTACCTGCTCATTGCACAAAGGCAGCACATTTGATCAGTTGTTGATTTTTGCTTGCGTTTGCTGTGATCGTAGTGTCGTTTGTTTCTGCCGAGATCCGCAGCATCGTACAAAGCTAAAAGCAGCAAAAAAAATCTGCTTTTTTTACAGTAAATGAACTTGGAAGGAATGGCGGTGAGTGAGATCTGGATCGAGAAACGGCGGAGGTAGGTACCTGCAGGTCTCTGCGACGCGGGGGTCGCGGTCGCCGAGCGCGGCCATCTGGATCTGGAAGCCCTTGCCGTAGCAGGCGATGGACTCGTCCATGCGGCCGAGCATGGCGTGGGTGTCGCCGAGCTGCATCCAGCCGGAGAAGGCGGCGAGCGCCCACTCCTCCCCCTTCCTCACCTCCTCCTCAGCCTGCGGCACAGCCTCCTCCGCCTCCCCCTCCGCGGCGGGCACGGGGGCGGGCGGGGTGACGACGGCGACGGCGCGCTCGAGGACGGGGACGGCGTCGGCGTGGCGGCCGAGGCCGCAGTGGATGGCGGCGGCGACGTGGAGGCTCATGGCGAGCTCGAGCTCGGCGCCGTCGCCGCGGCGCTCGAGCGCGCGCGCCGCCCGCTCCGCGAACTCGAGCGCGCGCGCGGCGCCGCCGCCCTCGCCGGACACCATGGCGTCCCGCGCCTGCTTGAGCAGGAACGGGCCCAGATCCGGGTTGTCGAGCGCCGCCTCGTCCGTGGTGTCCGGGCCGAGGGACTTGCGGGAGGGCTTGCCGACGGCGCGGGACGCGGAGGAGGGGGAGGGGGACGGCGGCGCGCGGCGCGGGAGCGGGGAGGAGAGCCGGCGCGGGGCCGGCGCCGCGGCGGGCGGCGGCGAGGCGGCGTCGGCGGCCGCGAGGCCCGGCATGGCGCGCGCGAGGTGGTAGGTGGGTGGTGGTGGAGGGGAGTAGAGGGCTAGAGGCGAGCTACCATTTGCGGGTGGGATCTCTGCTATGGTTCTTGCTTGGAAGACTTGAAGAGGCCGCGTCGTGCTCGTGCTTGGTGAGCGTGACGATGGCAACGGGATGCTTGCCTGCCTGGCGTGATGATGGCGGCTCCTCGCCGTTGGATCCTTTCTTAAGCAACGGTAGATCGTTCTGATGATCCTCAGGTACCGCGGCCACCGCATGCCGTCGGCCTATATAAAGGGGGCGCGCGGTCTTCTTCCTCATCCACTCCTCCAAAGAAACCCTAGCCGCCACAAAGCTCGACCGAAGCGCCGCCTAGGTGTTCCTGTGACGCAGCCAGGCCCGCGAGGAAGTCCATGGCCGGTCCTGGTGGCCGGCGAGGCGGTCGAGGCCGCGGCCCTGGGCGCCCCCGTGGCCGGGGCAGGGGCCGCCGTGGTGGAGCAGCTACGGCCCCACGCTCGCCGTCGCCTACGCTCTCCTCGTCCTCGCAGGAGGAGTCCTGCTTCGAGTTCCTCCTCCGCATCGACGACGACCCACTCGGCATCAAGCGGCTCCCGGACAAGTTCGCCGAGTTCGTCGACGGCGTCGAGCCGGCGCAGTTGCAGCTATGGAAGACCAGCTGCAACTTCTGCTGCTGGACCGTGGAGGTCTTGTTCGACGTTGGATCCTTTGCTAAGCAACGGCCGATGGTTCTGATGATCGTCAGGTACTCATGTGAGCTAGCTCAAAGTTGCCACTTGCCATGTGGTGTCTGTGTTCTAGCCTGCTAATTTCATCTAAAATTTTAAATATTCGACAAACTATTCTAGCAGCTACTTTTCATCACATGATATATATATACAACAAAAAGTTTGATGTGTCCTTGAGAGTGAACATAACATTCTTTCGGCGCCCCCCATCACCACCTCTATGGCATTTCCACCCTAATGGATTTAAGAATGTGAGGGGATTTGGTATTCGCTCAATCCATTTTCATTCTCTCAAATATTGTTCCTAAAAGATTCACTAGTCTGATTGAGAATTTTGAATATAGCAAAAAAATGAGAATTTGCGGTGATGTTTTAGGATTGTCTCGTCGGAGCTCAGTGAAGTAAACTGATTATTAAGATTTTTTTCGAGATTCACAAAAGTCTCTTTCAACCCAAATAAAGCCCCAGTTAGATACATATCCTTGTATATCCAGATGTGTATCTTCTGTAGTTATGTATATCCAGATGTGTATCCAGATGGGCCCGCCTCATTCCTTGTATAGTCAAGGACGTGGCCTATATATGTAACGCCATATGCACCCAATCAATACATTGTGAGTTGCATCCCTCTCTACAGCAGGGGACAGTGGAGTAAGGAGAGGCGGGAAGAGCGGGTGGCTTGCCTCAGTAGCGACTGGTAAGACGACTACGATAGCTCCAATAGTTAACATCAGTAAGAAAACTCTGATGAGGCTAGTTTATATGAGAGATTGTTTGAGTAAACAACAAACTATTTGTACAAGTTGTCTAGCAACATGAAGGGCAATAAACATGGTTTCTGAGTCGCGACTCAAAAGTGAGTTGCCTGAGGCTGCGACTCATGTATAGTCGACCAATAAAGTTGTATAGTCGCCATAAGTTGATATATAGTCGCGAGTCGCCGTGATTTTTGGAAAACGACCCGGTGACTATACAATGACTAAAAAACCATGGCCATTAACCAATAAGAAAAGAGTGGGAAATAGAGAAAGGAGATACCGTAGGAAAAAAAAGGGGGGGGAATTCCGAGACCACCAATATTTAGAATTTTTTTCGAAATTATACCTTTGTTCTTCTTTAATTGACGTGCGCTACAAGCTAGCTAGTAAATCATGTTTGCATGTCCGGGTGTTAATTAAATACGAACGAAGGGAGTATTTCGTATTTCTGTCGTTCCTATTCCGTCAAAGTTAAACAAAATTCACAACTTTAGTTTGAATTTGAACCGAATATAATCCATTGTTTTGCTAATATTTCAGTACCCTCGCAGGGGAAAAGGCACGCAACGGCTCTGCATCATTAGGCAGGCACTGTGATACATCGTCATAACGAGCTGTTTATTTGTGCTCCCTGTCCGCCGCGTGCGCGTAATTGATTGTTCTCCTCGAGTACCGGCCGTTCTATCCATCAAGATTAGCTACCAGCAGCAGCCTGATAATTTTGTCTAATTTTGTCCTTTGCCGTGCTTTTGACGAATTAGCCCACAACCATTTTTCTTTACTCGCACTCACTGTACAGAATTGTCGGTACCGATGTTTGTTAGAAACCTGAAATCGATCAAGCACAAACATTCTTATATTTTGTGAGATGCGACCACGATCCATTGTCCATGGTGCCACCAACAAACAGGCCATTCCAGCTTGACTAACAGTTCAGTGTGTCGGCACACCTTTTTTTCAGGTAAAAAAGGAGCTTCATTACTCAACAAGGGTCACAAGGGTCACAAGACGATTTTTTTTTCCGATATGGGAGCATAGCCCCGGCCTCTGCATCAATCGATGCACACAACCCTTTTATTTATTTAAAGATGTTCAAAATGCGTGTTTATTACAATCATGCCGTATCTAAAATCGAGACAAGGACCAACCAAACAAAGATGAAAAGTATACAAAAACTATCCATCTTCTATTCTTCTAATATGCCGCTATCCAGTAGCCTGGAAATAACAGTTTCGAGTGACCGTCACTAGATGGTTGCATCCAGTAGCCATAATATCCTGCTGGTCCTCCGGAAATAAGTATGCCCATACATGTATTCAATGCACCGCACGAAGAATAACCTGCAAAAAAATTGGTTCCCTTCGGTTTATTAAACACAATATCATTTCTACTAGTCCATATCGACCAACAAATTGCAGAAACACCAATACAAATACGTTCCTTATCTTTTTTAGGCACTCCATTCAACCAATTACCGAACATATTAGTAATGTTGGATGGAGGAGGTATGTTATAAGAAAAGAAAACCATCCTCCAAATTAGTTTTGCGAACGGGCAGAAAATAAATAGATGGTCAATGTTCTCATTCTCATCACAGAAACAACATTTTTGACAACCTGTCCACTTTCTCTTTAGCAAATTATCCTTAGTTAGCATCACCTTACTACTAAGGAACCACATAATGTTTTTAATCTTGAGCGGAATTTTGATCTTCCAAAGGTACTTGCGCAAAAATCTAGTATGTCCACTCATAAGATCCAAGTACATAGATTTATAAGAGAACACACCCGACTCTGTTAAGTTCCAAATAAACTTCTCATTTTCATTAGTAAGATGCATAGACATTAAACGCTCACATAGATGCAACCACCGATTCCACTTATGTTCATTTAGAGATCTCCTAAAACCAATGTTAATAGGCACTTGCCTCAAAACCGTAGATACCAACACATTTTTTCTTTGGACAATATTATACAAAGACGGATATTGTTGCGCTAACGACACATCACCCAACCATATATCTTCCTAAAACCGAATCCTCGACCCATCTCCTACCTTGAATTTGCCCCTCTTAAAAAACTCAGTCTTAACCCGCATTAATCCCTTCCAAAATGGGGAATCAGTGGGTTTCTCCTCAAACTGGGCTAAAGTCTTATGCTTGAGATACTTATTGTGTAGCAATTGTTGCCACACTCCTTCCTCAGTTAATAATTTGAAAAACCATTTACTTAGCAAACATTTGTTTTTCAGTTCAAGGACTTCAATACCTAAACCCCCTTGATCCTTGGGTCTACAAATTATATTCCAACGAGACAATCTATATTTCTTCTTATGCTCATCTGATTGCCAAAAGAAGAGAGACCGATAAAAATCAAGTCTCTTTCTTACTCCTACCGGAATCTTCAAAAAGGATAACATAAACATGGGTAAACTAGTAAGAACCGCGTTGATAAGGGTAAGGCGATCTCCATACGAAAGCAACTTTCCCCTCCAACAACCTAACTTTGCGGCAAATCTATTTTCCACCGGGTTCCATTCCGAATTACGGAGCACACGGTGGTGAACTGGGATTCCCAGATATCTAATCGGCAGAGAACCAGATGCACACCCAAATATTTCTTTATATTGGTGTTCCATTTCTGATACTTTACCAAAACAGAATAATTCGCTCTTATGGAAATTTATATTTAACCCCGATAGTTGCTCAAAGATGCAAAATATAAGTTTCATATTAACCGCTTTATGTAAGTCATGCTCCATAAAAATAATAGTATCATCTGCATACTGCAATACCGACCCCCCCCCCCCCCCTCAACTAAATGGGGAATAATACCACCCACATGACCAACTTCCTTGGGTCGATGTAAGAATGTAGATAACACGGTGCTTTGAGTTGCTCCGTGGCCGATAGGTAAGGCGTGCGAAGACGACTCTTGATCGGCTGCATGTTGTGGCATCCTCGCTCATACTGTCGGGGGCGAGTCGCGATTTACTCTTCTTCTTCACGGCGTGAATCCCTTCGTTTTTCCCTTTGCTCCTCTATAGCGCCGAAGCTGCTTCGGCTGCCTTCTCCCGCACTCCTGGATAGGGCTGCCAAGGCTGTTGTTGGCACGATACCTTCTGGAGCCGAAGTTCTTGGGCTTGATGCACTTGAACTAGGGAGGCGAAGAAATCCTCTGGAATCGATGATGAAGTGTACACCACCAAAAGTAGTATCCTTGTTGCCGCGCGATTCTGTGGAGATCGGATGCGATGCCTCAGTGTGCGGTACGAACTCGAAGGACCTGCAGCGAACTGAATCTCTCGGGTCTGATGGCGTTGGTGATTCCAGCACGAACGCTGCAGACGTGACCGGTACTGCCGATGACATGCCTTGCGCCAACAGGTTTCCCACAGACGGCGCCAATTGTCGAGGGTACTCCTCGGCAATGCCCTCAGTTTGGGGCTTAGGGTAGATGGAATCATGTAGGCTGACACGAGATATCGGTTATCAAACAAGCGGGGAGAGCAGTTTACCCAGGTTCGGGGCCCTCGATGAGGTAAAACCCTTACGTCATGCCTCTCTGATCTTGATTATGCAAATATTGGGTTACAATGGGGTGCCAAAGGTTTCGGCTATGATCTCGTCGGGAGGCTAAGTGCTATGAAACCCTAGCTCTATACTTCTGGTGGCTAAAGTTGCTAAGATTGAGTCCGTCCCCCGGCAGCCCCTCTCCTGGCCCTTATATAGGGAGCCAGGTCTCAAGAGTTCTGTCCGGGTACGACTAGGTTACAAAAGATCCTAGTCCTAAACTTTCCTTGCTTTGATTCGTTCCTTTGTCTTGTTCTTCAATGAACCTTCTTCGACACCGACGTAGTGGCCCTCCTTGCCATCGGGTGTCTTCATGGGCCTCCAGTTGGGCCGCACAGGATAGGGCAACAACAGTTACCCGAAGGGTAATGCCCACGTCATAGGGGTAGAGTATTGGGGATTGAAAAAATTACACTAAATTTGGGGAAAAGTGGGGTTAAACTCGCTCATACTCTAGCACCAAACATATATTGGGGATAAATGGGGATTTGAATTTTAGAGCGGATTATCCCCGCTAATCCCCACCAAAACTCTAGTACCAAACAAGCCCTACAGGGAAAGAGGAGGGAGTGCGCCTTCACCTAGTGGCGGAAGGACCACTGGGCCGTGTTGGGACTCCACGAAGGTCAAGAATTCTTATTAGGATGGAAGCGACTATCGTTATTTGGTATGTTTAGCTATGTACAAACAATAATGTTTTTAATACTAAAACTAATTAATAAAGCATCTTTCGGAAAAAATGCCAGCTAGTCTATATACACCCGGCCATCGACAGCTCTGGATAAGAGCATCTCCAGCCGTTGGTGCTCTCCAGGCCGTAATCCGGCGTAGCGCTGGATTGACGAAAGTTTGGCCCGGGGAGCGCCGAAGTTCCAGCCATCTTCCCGGTAGACACGGGAGGGAAGGGGGATTTGCGACGACAAAGTGGTGGGGTTCGTGTGTTCTCTCGCCGATAGAGCGGGTCCGTTCCCGCTTTTCTCTCGTCCGGAGTCCCCGAGCGCACCCCGGTGGGCCGGGGATGTCTTGGGCTCTCCAGACGGATGAAAGGCCAAATCCGGGGGAAAACGAGTAGCCGGAGAAGCGGCTAAGCCGAATAACACCGTTCGAATGTAAAAACGGCTGCCGGGAGCCTCGTCGGGGAGACGGCTGAAGATGCTCTAAGCCACAGTACGGAAAATTCGGAGACGTCAGACGTCGTGAGCCGTTAGATCTTTTTTCAAGGATACGTCATGGAAAGACGTATCGGTTTCATAGAAGGGGTGGCCAAGAGGCCAAAAGATACAACACGCCTCTGGCACAGAAGCCACGAGCGCACCCACACTAACCCTAAAGGCTAGCACACACACCTAAGCAACTACTCGCGACATCTCCACTTTTCCACCGGCACAAGCGTGCCTCTAAACAAGTTAGCAGCTCGCCAAAGCTCAGCCTCCTCTGAGATCTTGTGAATTACCACGGCCCTGGAAGGGGCCAGACCTTCAAAAACTACATCGTTGCGGTGACGCCAGAGGGTCCAGCACACGAGCACCACCGTTGTCCAGAGGTCCCTGTCCCCTCCCGGGCCCCCCTTCTTATCCTGTAGCCAGTGGACGAGGGTGGAGTCTGGCTGTGGCATCCAGTGGAGCTTGCCCCAGAGGCGTAGAAACACAGCTCAAACCTCACGCGCTAGGACGCAACCCATGAGAAGGTGGTCCAGGGTCTCGTCTCCCTGATCGCAAAAAGGGCAAGATCCCGGGTGTGGAAGTCCACGCCGACTAAGCCTGTCAGCCGTCCAGCACCTGTTGCGCGCTGCCAGCCACATGAACACTTTGCAGTTTGGGGGTGCGCGCGATTTCCAAACCTGCAGAGCACCGGCCATGTCCACTCTGGCGCCGAACATCCCCTCATAGCAAGATCCGGCGGAGTAAGAATTGTTACTCTCTATAAGGAGCCATCTGCCACCTGAACCTTCTTAACACTTTGACAGTAATTAACTCTGACGAGTGGCACTGACACGACCTGAACAAACCTCAAGGAGCAGACGAGACGCCTCCTACGTACGTATATGTTCGGCCTCCGAGTCCACACAAAAAAAAAGAGTCCGACCCCGACTCCAACATGTACAGTACGTACATACTATATGCATCCTGGATCCGACCGAGACGATCACGTACACGGTACACTGCACAATCGATCGGGAGGACGTACTAGCCCCGAACCGAATCGGATTCCATGATCCATCACATGCACATCCCTAGTCAATAAATAGAATCCCCTTTGTTGGCCCTTCGAGGAAGAGATAGATCGAAGAACACAAGTCGAGAAGCAACACGTACGATCGATCTAGCTAGCTAGCCACGACGTCCATGGAGGATCTGATGCAGAGGCTACCACAAGAAGTCCTCGACGCCGTCCTCCGTCGGCTGGACACACCGCGTGTGCTCGCCACGTCGCGCTGCGTCTGCAAGACATGGCGCGCCCTCATCGACGCCCGCGGCCTGCCGATCGCCCTGTCAGGCATATTCACCCACCCCAGCAACCACGATATGCTCCCGGACTACTTCGCTCTCCCGCACCAGCCATCATCCACGCATGTACCCGCCGGCGCCTTCGATACCGAGGAAGACGACGATCCTCTCAGGGTCGTGCAGCACTGCAATGGGCTGCTCTTGCTCGGCAATGGCGTAGGGAGCTCGACGGTGCTCAATCCTGCCACCGGACAATGGGCGCGCCTGCCCTCTCCACCACCCTTCCGCTTACTGGGCATCGATGATTTCTACGGATACGAGGAGGAACCGGAATACGAGGACGAGGACGGCTTCCTGGTGTTCGACCCGACCATATCGCCGCACTACCAGGTGCTGCTGATCAACTCCATCCCCTTCATGCCATGGCCTGATTGCCAAGAGGTGAGGCCTTCCACAAAGGCGCGAGAATGGCCTCCTGCCTCCTACACAATCCGCGTCTTCTCGTCCGAGACGAGGCTGTGGGAGAAGAAGCAGTTCAGGCGCCAAGGGGAGGCCCGAGGGACAGTCCAGGACATGCTATGGTGCCCAACTCCCAACCACAGCTACGCCGCCTACTGGCGGGGAGCGCTATACGTGCACCAGCGCAACTTCGTTATGAGGATAAACTTGGTAGATCACACGTACCAGGTAATAAACCTGCCAGATGGTGGTGACGACATGGAAGTGTTTTGGACCGATTGGTACCTTGGAAAATCCGATGGCGGGGTTTACTGTGCGCTGCTCAAAAGTCAAGACGGCTTCGGACTCCAGGTTTGGTTCCTCGACGAGACATGTGCGCAGATGAAGTGGGTCCTGAGGCGCGACGTCGACATTCGTTCTCTGCTGCCCAATTTCCCTTCGGAACACGGTGATGGTTCCTCGGCCACACAATGCGCTCACCATGATGATGGGGATGATGACACGAGCAATCGTATTAGTGGTCATCTATCTATATTTGGGTTTCATCCCAACAAGGAGGTTGTCTTCATCCATACACCCTCCAAAAGAGTAATGGCATATCAGTTCAGTTGCTCCGAGGCTCAAGACATGGGCTACTTACCAATGGATAAGGTCCCTCGATGCCGCATACACCGTTCTTTTCCGTACACGCCATGTCGGATGGGAGAGTTATCAAGCAACATGTAGCTTATAGATAGCATCCGGATTACCAACTTCTTATTCTTTACACATGTAATGGTCAATTCAAGAGGGTTAGTAATTTTTCAAGTCTATACCTAAAGACTTTTCGATGGTCCTTCAATTTGAGATTTCTATGTTCGTGTCCCTCCTTACTTAGTTGTAGTCATTTTTCTCCGAGCATTTTGTCTTTACGTTTTCTCAAAATTTTGTCTCAAATTGTTCCAAACGCTCGGATGGAGGGTTGCCATCGGGTCAAAGTCCTTGACTGTCACTTGTGACCGTTACGTGCTAGCGAGTGGGGCCGCTTTGGGCCGGGTCTTGTAATGGCGCCTCCGACCCACAATCTCTCTCACCTGAAGCATTTGATCGTTATCCACTTACTAGTAGGTCGCTTTATAAAGGGAATGTAGCCAATAACAAGTGCCAATGGTGCATGGGCACTAGGGAATCTTGAGAAAGAGATCCAAAGCGATTGCATGAACAATTAGACTGTGCCGAGACGAGCGACTACCACGAAGCACCATAGGAAGTCAGGCTGGATGCGTTAGATATAAACTACCTCCATTTAGAAGAATAAGGTTTATATTAATTTTTTCTAAAAGTCAAACTACTAAAGTTTGACCAAATATTTAGGACACATTTTTAATATGCACTCCCTCCGTGCACTAATATAAGATGTTTTAGACACTTTTATAGTAGACTAGATAAAAAACCAAAACAAGTGAACCTACACTTTAAAAGTAGACTAAGTAGACTAGATACAAACTAAAGTGAATGAATCTATAATCTTTCCCAAATTAGGATGAAGTCAAAATTTTAAAGTTTGATAAAATATATACCAAAAATATCAACATCTACAATTTTAAATGCACATAATATGAAAATATATTTCATGATGGTTCTAAAAAAATTAATTTGGGATTATAGATATTGACACTTTTTCTATATAGTTGGTCAAACTTTGAAAATTTTGACTTTATCTAATTATTATAGGCGTCGAAGAAGAATGCGAGCAATGGAGAGAGATAGTATTTATGGGCCTCCGATCAAAGACTAAGAAATCCTAGAGCGCAGCATCACGCAACGCAAACCCTAGCCTAGGTAGACCGTAGCCAATCTCAGCGACATTGTAATCTGGTCATCAATACAAACTACAAGCAAACTACCACCGAAGACAACACCCGAAGTCCACATTCTCCAAAAGTGATGCTCATTACATATGACAACTCTTTTACTGCTAACGATGACTTTATTCAACATCATGTATCTTCATGCGCCACACACAACATGCATATGATGATTCATGCATGCACACACACTAGCACATCATCCAGTAAAAAGCACTATTCAGGCTGATAGTACGAGAGCTAGTCGCACACACTGCCTAATCCGACAGGGATGCTCTGCTTGCAGACCGCCGGGAGGCTCGCCACAGCGCGGTCCATCACCTCCCTCTGGCACCTCGGGAACACCTCCATGGCCACCGTCCCCTCGACATCGGCGATTCCCAGCTCCTTGTACATGCCAAGCCGCATCCAGTTGAGCGTCGGGCATGTGCACCAGCTGTTGCCGACGGCGGCGAGCTGCCGACAACAGTCCTCCTTGAGGCTCTCGGTGACCAGGGCGCCGATGCACTGCCGCTTGACCAGCGCCCGGCAGCGTGGGAACGGGTACACCGGGTAACCCATCCCCGGCTAGCACCATTGTCCGGGCGTGTTTGAGACCGTTCCAACATCAGCTGCCATGGATGATGTTGCCGCTAGCATGGGTAGGACGAGGAGCACCGTGAAGATGACCACCTTAAATGCCATGTTTTCTGCAGCTATGTAATTGTCTATCCATCATATACAGGTTATATAGCTAGAGAAATACTTCATTCGTCTAAAAATAGGTGTCTCAACTTCATCTAGATATGGATGTATCTCTAACTAAAATACTTCTAGATATATCCATATACATACAAAAGTGAGACATCTATTTTAGACGGAGAAGGTATAAAAGGTCAAATTAGTTAAGGAACAGACATAAAAACGTAGCTTGAGTGGCCGATGCTGTTGTGCTTTCACGTCACAAAGCTACATGTGACAAAACTTGTTAAACCAGGGGTCGTGCACCATACACTTGATCTTTGGACATGGAAATTTTGGAGTAATTCGCACCAGAAAATGAGTAACAACACATGTTTTTATCTTGGCTTGGTGCGTCCACTTCTTTCTCTTGTAATAAAAAGGAGAGCAAGACGATAAATATTGTTAAAGAAGTTCTCACTAATTCTAGAAGAGTTCTTTTGTGGTACCCTCAAATGAATTATGGCCATTAATTTTCGTCCATCCAATGGACCAAATCAATTCATACCACGGTTCAAAACTGGAGTGGTATGTTACATACCTCTGCAAATTTTCTCACCTCAGAAAAAAAATACTAGATACGGGCCCGGCCCAATAGACAGGACCAGCCCGATAGATTTGTCCAGCCCCAGATCTGCCAGTACTAGATCCGGGCGTCATTCTACTGCCATGCTGGGGAGCTCTCGCCACCGCCGCCGCTCTCCCAACTCCGGCGCCACCGTCTCCTCGCCCCCGTCTTCTTTTCCAACACCAGCGCTCATCCTCGACACGCAACCACCCCAGCGCATTTCCGACTACGTCCTGGACGTCCGTGCGTGTCACCGCGCCAGCCAACGCGCATCCTCTCCTCTCCGGCATCTCATCTCCCTTGCCGGTCTTCTCCGCTCGCGCGTCAACGACGCTGACCTGCTTCCCGTCGGTGTCCCCTAACCCCTCCCCCCTCCCTCCGCCATCCCCACAATACTGTCTCGGCGGCGGCGGCCTCGGCCCTTGGCCTCGCGTGGATCCAAGATCGACGGTGCCGTCCTCGCCGCTCGCCAAGGCGGCCAAGCCGACCTCGCGATTCCGAGAGCGGTGCCTGGCTATCACTGCGGCGCGCCGCCTGTCTCGTGGTAGGAGCCGATGGGAGGCGTCGCCTTCATCATGTCTATGGCTTCCATTGCAAGCTGCAGGTGCGTTTGATTCTTGCTTCATGTATTTTTTTCGATCTAAATTAGGTGCTCGTTACATGCATCGTCCTCTGTACATTTAGACTTTTGATGAGTTTGATCTGCATACAGACATGCCGGTGAGAGATGAGGTATCTAAGCAACTGGCTCAACATGATTGTTTATATACAAATATTGTTCTGTTCCATGAGAATTCAGTAGAATGTGAAGTCACAATTTTATGAAGAACAAATCAGAAAAGTATTCAACGAGAATTACAATTGATTAGCTTTGTCACACAAAGATTGACAACACTATTTCAATTTTTTCTCCAAAGACAGCTACTAATTGAATTAGTTCAGAAGCATCTCTCCAAAAGAGTATGACTTTATGACACAATTAAGTTAACCGAACAAATTGTGGAATTCAGGGATATCGGACTTCTCCAACCCATTTAGAAGTACCCCAGATTGTATCTCTTTCATTCATTCAGGTTAGTCGCTAGCAGATCCATGACATCTTGCTTTCCTTTCAAATTTTGAAGCACTTGGTTAGCCATAGACAAAAACTTCCCAACAACACATAATTGACAGTGTAAGTGTAGCACCTGGAGAATATCAATGTAGGACATGATATAAATTTGTGTAGTTGGTATATTCGTTTGGAGTTCCAGGAACAAGTAACAATGCTTGAGTGCCATATACATTAGTATATATACTGTAAAATTTGAACTCCTCAAATTAAGTACCTGAAACCCATTTGGAAATAAGCAGGCACAAAGGACATGGCTATATAAATGCCTCGAAATTTAAATAGCTTACAAGCACAGTACATCACATGCCCCTTGGTTGAACGAGATAGTCCTTCATATAAAATATGCAGAAGATTGCCAAAAAATAAAGTACTTCCAAAAATAATAAAAGCAAAACATCTCAATCTCCATAATAGCATCAAAAGACGAATAGCTCAAGAAATAGGTGCGCCCAACTCAATATGAACTATTCATTTAAAAAAGTGACAGTTATCAGGTTATCAATTGTATGAAATGATATCATTCAAGTACACTGGACATATATCTGCAACCCTACTGAAGTCACCAGAGGCCTGCCGTCATATCGATATCATATCATGCATGTCTTCCGTCTTGTAGCCTTTTTGTACATTTCCTTATAAAGCTCATGTCTTTTGGTCGGAGCTGCTATTTTACCCACAGAACAAAGTGCTACATTTTTACTTAAGATGGTTTTTGTTGAACAGTTGAAGAAGCAGGGCAGAACTGTTCAGGAGCTGAAAAGGAGGGTTCTGAAGCTTGAATTCTGCCTCGAAGAATCATGGTCTCGTGTCCGAAAACTTCATAGAATAGCGACTTTTATTAACCTCATTTGTGAGACCCAGAACAGCTCTATGTCGTTCTGTTACGCAGAGGCTGAAGCATTTTTTGTGTGGAAAATGTGCTCAGGGAATAGCAAAGCAACTGGTTAGGGTGGCGATATCTATAGCTGCCGGGAAGAGAGATAAAGAAGCCACCGACATGCTCCATAAGAAGGCCTTGCATGAGATAATCACATAGATTATTTCTCCTTTTCAAGCTATATGCCCATTTCCCATCTCCAGAGGACATCGAATCATCGCTGGCTCCACGCTCCCCTACAGAGAAGGCGCACGCATGAGTACAATCTTCTTCTACATGTGAAAGAGGTGATCGACCGTGGCCCTTTGATGATGGATGGCACTGATTTCTACCTTGACGAGGAGGAAAACCTGAGTTGCAAGCACAAGTTTGAGACCTGGCGGGCAAGATCGACGGCACAGGTCCTGGTCTTTATGGCGAGGCATGATTGGAGTTTGCTATGATCATCTTATATCCAGTGTTTAATTCAGTTTCTTAGGTTTGGTACTAGTTGTTTTTAATCCAGTTTGGTACTACGTGTATTTAATTCAGATTGTCATTTGGTTTGATTCAGATATTTGGCAGCTACGCTAGTTATCTTGTTTGATTCAGAATTTTTGTTATTCAGTAAAGCAATTTTGTTATTGTGCTTATTGCCAGCAGCAACATCTGTATTTAGCCTCGTAGGTTAAAGAAAAGCAAGACTGCACATTTTCATTTGCTAGTGATAGCCAACCTGACACTTCAAACTATATATCCACTTCATTTGCTAGTGATAGCCAACCTGACAATTCAAACTATATATCCACGCGAGAGGATTTCCAAAAGAAAAAGAAGATACCTGAGTATCTCGAATAGCCAACCCCAGCTTTCGTCTCAACTCTGATGCTCATGTGCCCAGTAGAGATAAAGTGACAAGGGTGATGGCCGGCGTTATTTACATTGTTCCCAAACAAATGGAAGAATCCACCTCTCAAAAGTAGTGAATTCGAAATATATACATACATTCATCTAATCATGAATCATTGAGATGTGCAGTCCATTCGATCAACGACCAAAGCTGACAGTGACGCTTTCAGTGTGTACACACGCAGCTACTGAACTGAAGAACATATTCATTTGGTTGACAAAACTGAGTAACAAAAACTAGTTCATGTAATAAAAGCATCTAATGGTCGCACTGACGGGGTTGCGGTCAACACCAACGTCCCTGCAATCACCTTCTGTCAGCATCCAGCGGTGCACCACCAGAAGTGGTATCTTCTGCTCCTACAAATCAGGAGAATGTTTCAGATTTCAGTTTCATATGTTTATAGATTATGTACCATCGATATGCTGCAAATTATCAAATAAACTGCACATGTGCAAATGTGACTCTTGCGCCGTTATCCTCCCTGACCTGGTGTTCAATTAGTGAGTACTGTACTTACAACATATAAAGTATTTCAGAACATAAAACTATTTTTAAGGTACCTCTTCAAATTTTAAGCACACGCCATCACCTTCAGATTTATTTAGACAACTCAGATGCTATTTAGACATAACAAACCGATCTGGCAACGTGCAAATCCATGTCACAGCCCCCCTAATGAGGAACAAATGATCTATCAGTAAACCGCAAGGAGGCTATGACAGGTAAAAAGGTGTACCAAAAAGCAACTTTGTGTTCCATTCTGATAACGTGCACCAAATGGGTGCAAATCTACAATATACATATATCTCTGAGAAGGTCTTTTCTCTAAAAGGGAAATTGGAGCATTCATGCACACCATTTGCCTGATAATTGTCACACCCAAATGAGGAACAGATGCAAATTTTCTCGAAAAAGGAACAGATGCAAGCAATGGATAAGACTGTACTCAGGAACAGGTAGCTCAAACCATTTTCATATGTACTTTGGGATGATCGCTGGATAATTTGAGCTGATTTTTTTTCTTACGTATTTGCTCTTAAACTGTTTCCAGGAAGCTATTTCGGGATTGTTGCAGCTATCATTAATTAGCGGCACTAAATTTGGCAAGGGGAGAAGTTGATTCCTCTGTTTTGAAAGATGGCAAGTCCAAGTTCCATGTTGACATAGCTGCTGAACTTCTTATGTTACCTTTATTCGTTCATGTTCTCTACTCTATGCTTGCTCGAATGACTATCGACACGTACTATATGTAAAATGTGATCCTAGAACCTTGACATATTCTCTCTGTAATTGTGTCATGTTAACATCTTGAGTTTAACAAAAAAATATTTAATGCTACCCAAAAAAAACGAGATGCTAGCCTATGGTATTACCAAGTATTAATAAGAAATAAGGCTTTACACAATAATAATAATAATCAAATTATGTGATGACAACGAATCAACTGCATGAATCTTGTGATAATTTACCGTTTCTCTGCAAGTTATCTAAACGCACTTGCTATTCTGGTTTGTTCTTCACATCACCAAAGGAGAAAAATTCAGGAAAAAAGAAGAATGGATGATATCCCACGTCAATTTGAAAGATGGATGATAGCCAGTTTATATTAGCAGTTAGCAAAGGAACTTCAGAATATGCTCATAGTGGTTCATCACTCCAGCAAATGAAAATAACAAAAATCAGAAAGAAGAAAGTAGAACCATATTCATTGGGATAGCGGATTAGAGCAGAGAGTATGGATTATTTGCTTCAGATCAACAAGAAATAGAGTAATATGTTATCTAGACTCGGTGTTCATCGATGTTGCGGCGGCATCGACCTGGTGCCGGCGATGCAGGACCGGGCTGACCTGGTGGTGGCGGTGGGCGAGTCCATGGCGGCGGCGGTCGCCCTCAATGCAGGACGACGGCGAGTCCATGGCGGCAGCGGCGGTCGCCATCGATGCACGACGACGGGGAGTCTACGGAGGCTGTCGCCCTCGATGCAGGACGCTGGTGAGTCGATGGCGGCGCCAGCGGTCGCCCTCCATGCAGGAGGCCGGGGTATCGATGGCGGCGGCGGTCGCCCTCTATGCAGGACGAGGGAATGTCAATGTCGACGGCGGCGATTGTCACGTACGGCGCCGTGTGCTGGGCCAATTGTTGGGCCAGACCGTATACTACTAGTTTAATTTTTTTTCAAACCTATTGCTGGGCTGCCGGATCTAATCTAAATTGGTTAATCGTGACCGTTGCTGAAATCATACCTCTCCCCTCCCTAGCAGTGGTAAAAGGTACCGTAAAAGAAGCCTTCTAGAAAGTGTTGGATAAGGAAGGTGTTTACACTTTACAGCACATTGCGAAGAAAAACATGCATAGCCTTTGTCTCGAATGATGCGGCTTTGTAACAAAGCAGTTAGCTAAAATACGCATGGCTTGTATGCCTTATTTATTTGCTTATAACAAAATCAACATCACAAGTTTTATAGTGGTTGGTATTTTAGAAACCGTCCATCCATCCGATCTGATGTTGTTAAATAAACGAAACCAAACAAATGTAACTGGAAAAAAAATATGGGATCAAAACCAGTATCACGCAGAACCGGTAACTCTAAGATATTTTACGAAAATCTTACAAAACAAGTCATGTACTTTTACATTGATAGAAAGGAAATACGAAAATACGTGATACTGGCTTAATCTACATACTCAATTAAATTCCGGTGCAAGTCGCGGGCTCGTCGTCATGCTAACTGCCTTCTCCATCTTAGAGTCATGGACATGGCCAGCTCGCCTAAGCTTCCGTGTGGTTATCATGGTGAACGAATCTAGGCAGAGGGCACCGGTGGCAGTGGTGCGACACCACGGACACGCAGACCGGGCCGAGGGGCTGCATCCTCACCGCTTATGGCTCTGCGACATTCTAGACCTCTTGAATAGAATATAACATTTTCCTTGTTAAAGTAGCAAAACTTTGTTTTTGGCATTTTAGTTATTTCTCTACTTGTGATCAAGTTATGTACGGTGATCGCCATAATTGGATCCAAACAAAGTTTAACTTCGGTGAAGCAGTATATATGGGTTCCAGCTTAAAATAAGAAGAGGAGGAAATCAAACAGTTCCCACCATTTATTTTATATATAGCGCTGAACCATGCATCACCATCGATACATGCGATAACATTCAACATATTATTTGAGTACACCAGCTTGAGCTAATTAACTGATGCCACCACGGAAGAGCACGCAGTCCATCCCTGGCCCAACTGGATTCTGCAGATTGCACTCCCTGTATGCCGTGAGGCTGGACGCCATGAAAGGGATCCTCTCCCTGTCACAACCCGGCACCGCCTGCATCCCGCTGACCGTAACGCCCTCCTCCGTGATCACCCCGTGCGCCAGGATGCTCAGCGCGTCGCACCGGCAGTTCTGCGGTAGGTTGCTCAGCTCCCGACAACACCGCTGCTTGAGCTGATCCGACACCAATTGCCCGCCCCTGGCGCCGCACCGGCGCGTGATGTATTCTCGACAACCCGGGAGAGGGTTGTAAGGGATCGACTTTCCCACGCGACAGTACTCGTCGTAGTCTGCTTCCACCGCAACGGAGATGACGGCAAGGACGATGAGCAACACGGCCGTTAGGATGAGCTGCTTAGAAGCCATGTTGAGCTTGTGATGTTTTTCATCGACGATGAGTACACTTTTATAGAAATGAGAAAAGACATCCTGACAAAAGCAGTTTTTGCCAAAGTAGGCATAATTTCTAGAATGTTTTACTAGATGCCATGTTGTCTGCAGCTATGTCAATATCCACCATAAACAGGTTATACTCCGTGTAGCTAGAGAATAAGGCTCAAATTAGTTGAGGAACCGGCATAAAAGCTTAGCTTCAGAGGCTGTTGCTATTGTGCTTTCACGTTACAAAGCTATAGCTGACAAAACTTGTTGAACCGGGGGGGACGTGCACCATACACTTGATCTCTGGACATTGAACTTTTGGAGTAATCCGCACCAGAAAATAAGTAACAGCACATGTTTCATCTTGCTTGGTACGTCCACTTTTTTCTCTTGTGATAAAAATAAGAGAGCAAGATGATAAATATTGTTAAAGAAGTTCCCATTAATTTTAGGAAGTGCTAGACAACACCACATCCTGGAGAGAAAAATACATGACGTTTTTAGTGTGGTTTCAATTCTTTTTCTCGAAAGATGCGGCTATGTAACAAAGCAATTAGCTTAACTATGTATGTCGTATGCCTTGTTTATTTGCTTACTACAAAATTAACATGTATATGCAAGATTGAAACATGTATGCCTGTGTTGATGGGGGTAGCGGTGCCACCCATGTATTGCACGCCCGGAATTGATTTTTGTGAGGGCATCTCCAGCGGCCCGACGGAAATAGATGCAAAGTGACGTATACGACCGTGCGGTAAAAAATTTGGTCTGCCCCAAGCCCAGCGGCCCGACACATACTAACTGGATTATCCGCTCGGACGCATTACTAACCCAAATTTGGGCCGCGAATGCGTCCACACAGGCACGACACGATCATCACGTGTGTCCGCATGCGTCTCCCTCCGGCCCGCCTCGCAGCGACCTTCCCCACTTCGTCTTCTGTGCGCCACTGCAGGCGTCGTCGCTTCGGCAGTCTATGCCGCGTTAATGGCGCTGACTCGCCTTCCGTTTGCCACCGCTCTTGAAGGCTGCGTGCTAGGAATTGAAGACGAGGCCACACCATTGCCATTTTTCCAAATTATCCTTCCCATCTCACACCGAATACATGGGCAAGGGGTGGCCGTTCCGGAGGTCGATGAACAACCATGAAGCCGCTTGTCTCGTGGCGGTAAGAAGAATGCGTGCCAGCGGCACTACGTGTCAGTCAACGTCGAGTGGCAGCTGTTCGAGGAGGACTAGACGGCGCCGATTTTTTATGGAGCTTCACTTAATTTGTTTAGAAGTTCACTACTTTTTAGGAAGTTCACTTCATTTTTTTAAGTTCATTTCATTTTTTAAGAACTTCAATTCCTTTTTCGAAAGTTCACTTCATTTTTCGAACTTCACTTATTTTGTTTTTGCATGTTCACTTCGTATTTTCTGGGAAGTTCATTTCCTTTTTTCACAAGTTCACTTCATTTTTATGGAAGTTCACTTTATTTTTGTGAAGTTCACTTCATTTTTTTAAAGCTCATTTCATTTTTTTACAAGTTCACTTCCTTTTTAAAAATTTCAATTTATTTCACGTATTTCACTTAATTTGTTTTTGCATGCTTGCTTCATTTTTCGGAATTTCGTTTCATTTTTTGGAGGTTTACATTTTTTGTGATTCACATCATTTTTTTCGGAAGTTTACCTCAATGTAAGGAAGTTCACAACCCCAAAATCAAAACTTAATACCCAAAACTACATCTCAATTGGAAGTTTTCTAACACATACCAGGGAGTTCACATGCATGTATTGGGAAGTTCATAAGTGGATGAAAAATATTTATTCAACAACTGCTATTAATAAAAGTTTAATACCCAAAACTAAACCGCGATCAGAAGATCACAAACACATATCTGGAAGTTCAGAAGTGTGCATGGTTGAACCTAGGTAGCAGCGGTAGCAATGTAGCACGCAGCAGTTTTTGACAAGGCGACATCAATCTGCCATGTCGCCCTGCCTGTCTAGCGGAGTGTGCTGTCCTCCTTGCTCATCAACAGAACCAAACCCATAACGCAGGAAATGATCCAGTCAACCAGACAACCAGATCTAGCCCGACCTAGACCTAGAACCAAACCCAAACGCAAAAAAATTGGAAAAAGGAAAACACCTCACTACCGTCCCGTGCCCAGGTCAGCGCCGGCGGCTGCCCTATGCCGCCGCCTTCTGCTCCGACTGACGTTGCACCTCCATCTTGCCGCCGCGCCTGCATCCGATCTCGTCCCTAGCTCCGGCGCCGCGCCGTTCCCGCTTTCTTGGCTTCGAGCTAAACTCGGATGAGCCGGTGGTGCTGGTCGTGGTACGGATCTTGGCTTCGAGCAGCCTAGCTAGCGTCAGGAGAGAATAAAACGCCAGCCCAGCCGAGCTCGGATGAGCCGCCGGCTTTCCACGCCGGGCCCGCTGGACGACGACGATCTCCTCGGGGAGATCCTGCTCCGCCTCCCACCGCAGCCTTCCTCTCTCCCGCGCGCGTCCCTCGTCTGCGCGCGATGGCGCAGCGTCTTCTCCGACCCCCAGTTCCTCGGCCGCTTCCGCAAGCGCCACGGGAAGCCTCCGCTGCTGGGCTTTTTCACGGGAGACGTTGGCAGACGACACGTGTTCACCCCTGCACTGGGCTCGCCCGATCGCATCCCCGCCGCTCGGTTCTCCGTGCCGTGGAGCCGCAAAGGCTACGACTGCTGGGACTTCCGCGGCTGCCGCCACGGCCTCGCCGTCCTCGTCAACGACCGCGGGCGCGGTATGACGAGGACTCAAATGAGATTGTTCTGAGTACATATGTTGGTGTGTTCATCCTCCAAATCGAGTCCAAGCTCTTCAGAACTGTCAGTAAAAGTCTCTCGTTGGATGACAAGATGTTTTATCCCTACAAAAATTTCTATACTGCAGGTAATTCCTTGTATGATTATTATTTTTGCAATATTTTCCATGTGATTAAGCGTCAGGACGTCAAGTGGATATATAAGAATAAGTTTAGTTGTTTGTTTTCTTATCAGTCTGGCGACCTTCTAGTAATCAAGCAATGTAGTTCCTTATATTATTACTAAGCTAAATTAAATCTAGAACAAAAATATAGCTATAGCTCTTGCTTCCTGGCCATTTGTAAACTATGTTGATGTGCATGTATTGATCTTCTCGGCATTTATTTTCTATCATTTGGTTCAACAACCGCATTAAAAGAATGTTGTGAAATCATCTGATTTTTTTTAAATGATATGTGAAATATTAGTCAATTGATTGCAACATTTGGAAGTTTAAAACTTCCATTCGATACTTTTCCCTGCAAGAGACTGTTTGTTTTGATTGATCTTGATACCAATCATCAATTCTTAACAACATAGATTCTATGTTCGTATAAAAAATTAGTACTAGTTTCTTAAATTCGAATGGTACTGAGTAGTGCTCATTTTTTCACCAAGGTGTCTTAGTTTGCATATTTTGTTTGGACACATTAGAACGACCTGGTACATATTCCCTCCTTAGCAATTTTGGTTGATTGCATTTTCTCTGAATATCTAAACAGTCTTAATATGTCTTGCTAAGGATTATTATTGTTCTCTCTTGCGCCTGAGAGTAGATTTGATTTCATTTAGTGTACATGTCACGAGAGCTTACCATGCAATCTCATTATGCCACTTGTCCTTGTTTTTTCATTGGTTTTGGTGGGCTTCTTTTGCTCGTAGCAGGCAGGGAAGTTGGGTGGAAATGGGTCAATCCGGAATTGTGAACAATGATTGATAATGTGCCATGTTGGTTGAATAAGGTATTTTGATTTTTTTTCCCCTATGTGTTGTATCTCTTTTGCTTGGTTACTCAATTTATAAGATGATGTATGAACTGTAGTTTCAGGTTTCTAGTGCATGAAGTTGATTAAGTTCTGCATTGCCTAGTTCTTACATTTCAAAAAGCACGCCTTTGAGTTACATGACATATTTCTGTTTTGTATTCCGCAAGCTTCTCATATAAGCACCTGATATACAAACTGAATCTCGAATTACTTTAACTATCAAGGATGTTTAGTTTTTGCCTCTGATGGAGGTGTTGAGTGACTGATCTTTTATTAGGTTTCAGCCTTGCAGTGCCATCACAAAATAGTTATTCTTCTATTGCTGTTCTCGGTCTGCAATGTTAGTTTTGTCTGATAGTGCTGGGATCTAGATCCAGCTCTGATATTATCGTATAATTTGCACAACTCTAAAGTCAATGCTTACTGCTGGAGTCATACAAACATTGGCACTTCTGTGAGAGTAGTAGAAATTGGTCTGACCGAGATGGCATGAATTGTTCTGCAGGTTTCTAGAGTTGCATCCGGTCTACTGCAAGTCTGAGTCACAGAGCTGGCTGTTCGGTGTAGGCTATTCCATTTTAGACGCTGTGTGGCATGTGACACGGACGACGCTGAAATTGTACTCCTCTATGCACTATGCAGTATATGTAGGTTCATTAGTGAACTTGCTTCAGTTAATAGTTGGCTCTGCGATGTGAGGTGCTAAACACATTCTCTTCGTGAAGTCCCTGTCTACAGTTGATATTTTGCCTAGTTGTTCATGAGCACGCTACTTGATTAAGTTACTTTGTTTTTTCTAAGTGCAATGGAGGAGATAGACAATGCATGCTTGTGCAATGCTTTACTTGAAGAAACAACATATACCTCTTTTTGCCTCAGTGTGTGTATATATAGGCCCAAGGTCTTCTCGTTCCATGATGTATCTGATGGGTGCCATGATCTCTTAGCAGTCATGTCCTACTGATCCATTTCTTCTATGGAGTACCTATAATTGTTTCCACTGATTCACTACTTTGCGACCAGTTCCAGAG
Source organism: Lolium rigidum (assembly GCF_022539505.1). Lineage (NCBI taxonomy): Eukaryota > Viridiplantae > Streptophyta > Magnoliopsida > Poales > Poaceae > Lolium > Lolium rigidum. Next base: position 28,349,515 of record NC_061509.1, read on the forward strand.
GTTAGCAACGGGAATTAGAGCGAACCAAATCGAAACCCTAGAGCAAAGCTCTGCTCAAATCTAACCCTGCACGAAAGTTCAATATCTTGACTGTATGCGGCATAGTCCTCCTCCTCGAATTGGAACGGGATCTCCTAGCAGTCCGATCGAGGTGATCATGAGGGCGAGGTTCTCGCGACTCAGGGGCGACTCCGTCCCGAACCCGACCCGAGGTCCTGTTCATGGCGGGATCACCTCGATCCGCGTCCATGGCGGGCCAGGGCTGTGGAGGGCGCCTCTACACGCGTCACGCGAGCATCTGCCCTTGCCACTTGCCTCCACAACATCACCAGTCTCTTCCACTTCGAGCTCACCGCCGATAGCTAGATTCCTACCAAAATCCAGGGCAAATCGAAGGCTGACGCTGGCGATCTGCGCGGATGAGGGGGGAGAGGAGGCGGGGGAGCAGCCGTGGTGGTGGGAGAGTGGTGTCGGAGGCAGGGAAGAGGAGGTGGGATCTCGCGAGGGCGCTGCGGGTGCGCAAGCTAGATCGACAATGGCGAGGCAGAGGTCGCCGTGCGGATTGCAAGGTGAGGATGGAGTTCAATCGCCTCGGCGCGGGGGCTTCAGCTTCTGCGTGGGCTCGTTTGGGCCAATCGCCGTTGATTCCGACCTCACCTTCCTCGGGACAACGGCGAGGTCCGGAGCTCCAAGCGGCGCAGGTAGCATCAGACGTCGCGGATGTGGTTCTGGCGCTGCAGGCGCCATTGCAGGGGCAGAAGCCTGGTCCGAGGTTCGTGGTGATTCAGGAAGCGATGCAGAGGGATCTGGAGTTCAAGGACATGACACAGAGCGTGCCGGGGAACAAGCGGCGCTCGGAGGAGAGGATTTTGCCTGCGAAGCAACTGTCCCCCTTCGAATTAGCAGTCCAGCGAGCTCAATCACAGCTTCCCCTGCACTGGAACAAGAGGCCTCGGCCGCTGGGGCTGGCTGTATCAGAGGTGAAGGCGGCGCATGCACTGCTGATTCTCAATCACCATGCGCAGCTGTTGAGTCTGCTAGAAGAAGATTGCGAGGCGTCCGAAGCTTGATAGGGACTGCCGCTCTGAGTTTTGGTGGGAAAGGGGAGAAAGAGGATATGGTGGTGGGTTCCAGAAGCTTGTCCATGGCGCGGTGGACCGGGTCAAAAAGCATGGACATGGAGGAAAAAGAGATCGAGCTGCTTTTTGAGCAACTCTGGAATATGCCACAGCATCTGGCCAAGTCACAAAAGAGGGGAGAGGCATATATAAATCCCTCTCTTTGCTCTAGGGTTCGCAGCTCTCCCTCCCCGCCGCCATTGCCACCAGAGAGGCCAGCTCTATGCTATTTGGGGGCTGAAGAGTGTGAGGTTGTAGATCTAGAGGTGGAGGAGAGAGCCATGGCTGATCGTGGCCGTGGTGGGAGAAACAGGGGAAGGGGTCCTGGTGGAGGAAGAGGTGACAACTGGAATCGGCAGCAGCAGGGCAACCAGTTCAACCAGAATTCCCAACAACAGCAGCAACAACCTTTCCAGGATTTCCAGAACCAAGGTGGCTTCCCTTTCCCTCCTCAACCATATGGGTTTGTGCCTGGAGGGATGCCTCCTCCTTGGGCTTTCCAGGGTGCATACCCTCAATTCCCTCCACAGCAGTTTGGGTATCCATCCAATCAATGGATTGCTCCAAATCCAGAAGATTTCTCTCAGAACAATCAGAGTGCAGAGGGAGTGAATGCTGCTAAGGGGAAAAGTGGAGAACCCGAAAAGTGGAGGGAGTGGGGAATCTGCTCAAGTGATTCCAAATCAAATGTCCTATGTGGACACCATCTGCCTTGGCTGTGGAGAGCCTGGACATTTCAAGCAGTCATGTGATAAGAAGGCCTTTTGTTTTATCTGTAAGGCAACTAATCATGCTGTTGAGGGTTGTCCAGTGGTCAAGAGGCCTCCTCAGGTAGCTAAGTATATTGGAAGTGCAGCAAATGGCCTGGGATTCTTCCACATTGAGATCCCCGAGGTTGTGATGAATCCCGTTGCTACTACCAAAAACTCGTGGTTTGGTGTTGATAGAGGAGGGGAACATAACCAAAGCAGAGCTAGCTAAAGAGTTTGCTGGGATCTATAGAACAAATTGGCCTTGGTAGATCAGGGAACTTACCCAATGGTCCTATCTGGTCAAGTTTCCACCACATCTCCCAGTGGATCAGGTGATTGGGTATCCCAGATTTGGCTTGACAAAACCTGGTGTTTGGGTGAAAGTGGAGGCTTGGGATGATGATCCTGATCCTGTGGCTGTGATGCAAGAGACATGGATGAAAATCCATGGGTTACAACCTCCTTGGTGTGAATGGAACTGTATTGCTCAAGCTGTTTCTGTATGTGGCATCTTGGAGGAGATAGACTGGATGAGTGTGTTTAGAGATTGTGATGAGGTGGTTAGGGTCAGGATAAAATGCAGAGATGCAACTAGGATTCCTGCTGGCAGGCTTTTTCATTTTCAAGGGAAGTTTCATCAGTTGCTGTTTGAAGCAGAAGGAAAACATGCAGTTGGGGTAGCTGAGGATCCTCCTCATCCACCTCCTCCTCCTTCAGATGGAAATGATGAACATGGAAATGAAGGACAAACTGATGAAAGGCAGGATGGCATGGAGACTGATAGGTCTAATGCAACAGGGAATGCAAATGCTAATTCTACTGTGATGACTCCTGGTGCCTCTAGTTCTGGGTCAGTGGTGAGAAGACTTGTTGCTGATGGGGAAGAGATCAAGGAATATGTCAGTGGTGCAGAAGTATATGACTCGCCGATCAAGAATGGGTGTGTTGGTGATGATGGTAGATTCATCCGGAAAAGTGGTGGTAGCCGTTCTCGGGATGAAGTGGGAGAAGAAGCTCGAATTTCCTTCTGGAGGAACAGGGGACCTTTGCTGATCAACATGAAGGGGCCTTGGAGACAGTTGAGATGAAGGTGGATGACCTTGAAGCTGATCTACCAGAGGAATTTCTTCCCACTCTGGAGAAACCTGACAAGGAAGTGACTCTGGATAAAGTGAACAAGGATAAAGGAAGGAGGAAGAAGGTTTGGGGGCCTGTGCAAGCTACTAGGCAGAGCTCCAGGGTGGACACTTCCATTAATGTCATGAAGAAAGCAATTGAGTACAAGAAGAGGAGCAATCTGGAGGAGCCTAATAAGAAGATGAAAGGTATAATGCAATCTAATGCTTTTCAATCTCTTGATGTAGATTATCTTGAATCTTTGGCTAGAAATGTGGGTGTTGATATTTCTGCTATTAGTGCTAATGACAGAGTAGGGTGTAAAAATCATAGTTCCAAATCACCTAGGAGTGATTTAGTAGATACTGAGATTCCTAGTGAGAGCTTGCCTCTTGAATCTCAGAAGACAGCTTTTGTTACTGATAGTGATGCTCTAGATGTTACTCCTGAGAAAAGCAATAGGGAATATGATGAGAATTATGAGGATGAAGGTGATAAATGGATAGAAGTCATTAGGAAATCTCGGGGCAAGCACCCCAAGAAGAGATTACAATGTTAGTGTCCTTTTTTAACATTAGAGGGATTACTCGCTCCTGGTAGGAAAAAATGCCTAGAGGACACTGTTATCCCTTTAAAAGTGGATTATATTGGTTTTCAGGAGACAAAAAAAGAGAATTTCTCTAGATCTTTTTTAAAATCTATTCTAGGAAATAGAGATTTTGAGTGGAATTATATGCCTGCAACTTGGGACTGCTGGAGGTATCCTAGTTGGCCTAAATAAGGATGTTTTTGAGGTGATGTCTTGGGACATTAAGTCTTTCTCTGTTAGCACAGTTGTTAGGATTAAAAGTTCTGGTGTGGTGGTTAGGTTAACTACAGTGTATGGCTCACCTTATGAGGAGGGTAAAGATTCTTTTATTTCAGAATTACATGAACTATTTTTAAATTGGGATGGCCCTGCTATTATTGGAGGTGATTTTAATTTGGTTAGGTTTCAGAGTGATAAAAGTAATGGAGTCATGATACGTCTCCGACGTATCGATAATTTCTTATGTTCTATGCCATATTATTGATGATACCTACATGTTTTATGCACACTTTATGTCATATTCGTGCATTTTCTGGAACTAACCTATTAACAAGATGCCGAAGTGCCAGTTGATGTTTTCTGCTGTTTTTGGTTTCAGAAATCCTAGTAACGAAATATTCTTGGAATTGGACGAAACAAAGACCCAGGGGCCTATTTCGCCACGAACCTTCCAGAAGACCGAAGTGTTGGATAACGTTGCATAGAAAACAAAAAATTTCCTACCGCGAACACGCTATCCAAGCCAAGATGCAATCTAGAAGACGGTAGCAACGAGGGGGTATCGAGTCTCACCCTTGAAGAGATTCCAAAGCCTACAAGATGAGGTTCTTGTTGCTGCGGTAGACGTTCACTTGCCGCTTGCAAAAGCGCGTAGAAGATCTTGATCACGATCGGTTCCGGCGCCACGAACGGGCAAGCACCTCCGTACTCGGTCACACGTTCGGTTGTTGATGAAGACGACGTCCACCTCCCCGTTCCAGCGGGCAGCGGAAGTAGTAGCTCCTCTTGAATCCGACGAGCACGACGGCGTGATGTCGGTGGTGGTGGAGAAATCCGGCGGAGCTTCGCTTAAGCGTGCGGGATGTGGTGGAGGAGAGAGACCGCTAGGGTTTGGGGAGAGAGGGGGTTGGGCGCCGGCCCTCTAAGGGGTGCGGCCAAGGCTGAGGCTTCAAGTGGTCAGCCCCCTCTCCTATGCCCCTCATTATATAGGTGGAAGCACCAAGAGTTCTAGTCCAAGTCTTCGAATAAGACCCCAACACTAAAACCTCCCATATGTGGGAAACCTACTCAAGGAGGGAGTCCTACCCAAGGTGGGACTCCCACCTTTCCTTGAGGTGGGTTGGCCGGCCACCCTAGGGGAGTCCACCTTGGACTCCTCCCCTTTAGGGTTGGCTGGTCATGCAAGGTGGAGTCCCTCCGGGACTCTACTTTCCATGGTGATTTCTTCCGGACTTTTCTAGAACCTTCTAGAACCTCGCCATAAATGCACCGGATCATTTCCAAACTTGGAATATGACTTCCTATATATGAATCTTATTCTCCGGACCATTCCGAACTCCTCGTGATGTCCGGGATCTCATCCGGGACTCCGAACAAATATTCGAACTCCATTCCATATTCAAGTTCTACCATTTCAACATCCAACTTTAAGTGTGTCACCCTACGGTTCGTGAACTATGCGGACATGGTTGAGTACTCACTCCGACCAATAACCAATAGCGGGATCTGGAGATCCATAATGGCTCCCACATATTCAACGATGACTTTAGTGATCGAATGAACCATTCACATACGATACCAATTCCCTTTGTCACGCGATATATTACTTGTCCGAGGTTTGATCTTCGGTATTACTCTATACCTTGTTCAACCTCGTCTCCTGACAAGTACTCTTTACTCGTACCGTGGTATGTGGTCTCTTATGAACTTATTCATATGCTTGCAAGACATTAGACGACATTCCACCGAGAGGGCCCGGAGTATATCTATCCGTCATCGGGATGGACAAATCCCACCGTTGATCCATATGCCTCAACTCATACTTTCCGGATACTTAATCCCACCTTTATAACCACCCATTTACGCAAAGGGCGTTTGATGTAATCAAAGTACCTTTCCGGTATAAGTGATTTACATGATCTCATGGTCATAAGGACTAGGTAACTATGTATCGAAAGCTTATAGCAAATAACTTAATGACGAGATCTTATGCTACGCTTAATTGGGTGTGTCCATTACATCATTCATACAATGATATAACCTTGTTATTAATAACATCCAATGTTCATGATTATGAAACTAATCATCCATTAATCAACAAGCTAGTTAAGAGGCATACTAGGGACTCTTTGTTTGTCTACATATCACACATGTACTAATGTTTCGGTTAATACAATTATAGCATGATATATAAACATTTATCATAAACATAAAGATATAAATAATAACCACTTTATTATTGCCTCTAGGGCATATCTCCTTCAGCTCTCCCACTTGCACTAGAGTCAATAATCTAGTTTACATTTGTAAAGATATAACACCTTGGCCTTATGGTGCTTTATCATGTATTGCTCACGGGAGAGGTTTTTAGTCAACGGATTCGACACGCTCGTAAACGTATGTATTTTGTAATTCATTTGCGTCTCAACGCATCACTCATTTCCAAATGAGTCGGCATTAAATATGTTTGATCTTCTCGGTGGAACCTTAATTCCGATGTTCGAAATATGTCACTAATATTGTCACACACAATATAGCTTCAAAGTTCTGACTTTGTCGAACCGCACCAAGTTCTCAAAGAACCTCTTGACTTAACATCCTTTGTCATTGTCAAAATAATGACATACTCTGCCTTCTTTTGTAGAATCCGTCACAATATTTAGAACTCTTCTAAATCTAACATAGACAACTTCTAGCTCATTGTGCTACCTTTTAAACAACACTTAGTCTAATTTGAGATTGAAATTATATTTTATATGTGACAAAACCAATATCGGTGTAACACCTTACAGCGGATTTGTTTGTCATTTCTTCATACAAAAATATATATATATATCCTTAGTTCTTCTAAAGTACTCAAGGATATTCTTACTCGTCGTCCAATGATCATCATATGAATCATTCTGGTATATGCTCATAACACTTTATAGCACATGATATCTGATTGTGTACATATTATTCGTGATCTATAATCACTCATGTGTTTTTACTCATTGAGTGTCGATACACTCAAGTCTTGTTAAACCTTCACATGACAAGAACATTTTCTTAATATTTCTATATTGAACTACTTCAATATCCATCATATGTACTTTGACTTAAACTTATTTATGTGTTTCAATCTATCTTCATAGATCTTGACACTAAATTTGTTTCAGTCCATATCCTTTCATTGAAGTTAATTCTCAATGAAACCTTCTTAATCAAGTATATAATTACATCATTTATAACCAACTATATGTCACCTACATAAAGTATTATAAATGTGTCTTAGCGCTCCCACTTAATTTCTTGCAAATGCAAGCCTCTTCATCGTCTCTGATGAAATCAAAAACTCTTTGACTATTTCATCTCGGTGAAGATTCCAACTCCGCAATACTTACTTCATCCAATTGAAGTTCGTATACCTATCTAGTATTCCACGGACCAAGCAAAACTCTTGGTTGTATCTTGTATACACCTTTAATACATACTTCCGATAAGTAATGTATTTTGCCATCCTACTAGCATATCTCATAAAATAAATATGTAGTGATTACTAGAATAATCCACATAGACTATAAGCATTGCTACGGAAGATCTAATCTTATCGTAGTCAACTCTTTGAATTTTGTCGTAAACAATTTTTCAACAAGTCGAGCTTCTTCAAAGATATTTCATCTAAGTCTATAGATCCATTTACTTTCAAAAAGTATTCCTCTATTATGGATTTCATGGTGCATGGCCATTTTAACGGAGTCGTGGCCCATCATAACTTCTTTGCTTGTAGTTGGTTTATCATTGTTCAAAATCAATCCTTTGTCCACAAATCATTTATTTGATCACAAAGTAAACCATACCTACAAGGTTCAATATGTACTTCGATCTCCATGGCTAAAACACTTTGTAGTCATAGGAGCCATGATCGTCGTGGCCGCTTCCGAACCAATTCCGATGCTGCGCTACTCGATCATTATGCTCGTGTTCATAAACCTTATCAAGTTCTATTGTCCTCCCACTCAAAAACTTCGCTAGAAACAATTTCTTGGAAATAAGAAACATTGACAAACACTTTTGTCTTTGTCTCCATTGTGGGAAGAATTCCCAATCAATTCTCTCGGGATAACCAACAAAGACATTCATCCGATTTTGGTTGTAAACTTATTTACTTATGCTATGCATACCAAAATTTAAGAAAAGACTATTAGGGTTTATACCCATGTCATAACTCGTATGATATCATTTCAACGGATCATGATGATGCTCTATTCAAGTGTAAAGCGGTAGTCTCTAAAGCATAATTCACAAAAATATAATGGCATTAATATTTTATCTCATCATTGACCCAACTAGGTATGGATACATCTCTCGGATACTTCATCATCACTATGATACTGCAAGAAATGTGAGTTGTAGAACAATTTCATAACTCTCTTAGATGTTCGCTAAAATTAGTAATTCAAATATTTCCACTATGATCCAATCATAGATATTTGACTTTTCTATTACGATGATTTCTACTTCATGCTGAAATTTATTTGAATCCATTCAAATGTTTCAAACTTCTTCCTTATCGAATATATCCACATATATATACTCAATTCATTGTTTGAAGTTTTCATGAAGTATAAGAATCTTCCGCACACAACTATGCCCAGTGATCCATATACATCATCATGTATGTTTCCACTAAGTTAGTTGCCCGTTCAAAACTTGGCCTATGAACGGTATTTTAGTCATTCTCTTTTTAGAAAAGATTTGCAAGCACCAAACGATTCAAAAAATCAAATGACTCCAAAAATCCATTTGCATGGAGTTTCTTCATGCGTTCCTTTCCAACATGACCTAAATGGCGGTCCCACAAATAAGTGGAATTCAAATCATTTGCCTTATAGCATTTTAGGGTCAGTGTTATGTATGTGTGTTTCACCATTAAGATTTATAATAACTTATCCATCGTACATGGAGTAATGTCATAATTTAAACAACTCATTGTTTTCATTTGACCAGAGCAAAATAACAATTATTAAGTTCTTTATTATAAATTCTAAGGGTTAGATAGAATGCCAACGATGAACATAATAACACTTTATTTTTGTTCCAGGCGTGCATTCCTATCATATTCCTTGTCAGCCACTTAGGCCATTGTATTCTTGTATTGCGTTGTTTTGTATGACACTTCATACCAACCAATATAGTACTAATACCCAAGAATTTCTTAGTGTGACTTAACTAGGAATACAACCATAACATGTATATCATTTATATACACCCGAGCTAGACTTTCTAGTCTTTTCTTTTCTTTTTGCCAAAATATCTTTTGCAGTTTCTCTTTTAGCTTTCCTCATTATTCGAAAAACACTTCAACATCAATAACTTCTAGGTTTGTTGGTCTAATACCAATAACCTTGAGGTTCTTATTTTGAAGTTAATCATCATATGACAAGTGTTCCGCATTTCACTATTAGTAACTTTGTAATACGATGAACAATTTCACTCATAATTTTATCCATTAATTCATGACAACTTTCCGAGACCATGTCTGTACATGCTAGGCTCATAAAGTTTAAACCTTGGTATTTGCATGTGCAAATCTAGCTTGCACCCGTTGTATGCACACGTAGAATCTATCACACCCGATCATCACGTGATGCTTCGAAACGACGAGCCTTAGCAACGGTGCATATTAAGGATGGTCACTTCATGGATATGCGAATATCGTTAGTGCCCCAATAGTTGGAGGATTGTGACGCCTTGCGTCTTCAACCTTCGTACATTCCCATAAAACTTATGAGTTCATGTAGTCTCACCAAATTATATTCTATCATCTTGCAATAAGGTCTTAGATATCACATATATCTCATACCTTGATTATTTCTGAAAACTAAATTTTCAGCTCCTTACTTTTCAAACAGATTTGAACTTCAAGTTTCACGGAGACAAGATAACTTTAGGTACTAATTGAAACCATAGCTCTTTGAATCAACAATGTGAGGTTTACTAAAAGTTTGCAATAGGACTTAATCAATTCTTGATTCTTTAACAATACGGTACCAATCCGTAAAGTTTCTTGTCGATTTTAACAAGTATTTCTATCTCAATTACAAGACTAGCGCATGGTAGAAAAACGGATGCCAATACTACAATATTAATTCAAAATACTACTCAGACTATGTTTATGATAATTAGTTCATGTTTTAATCTAATTACTAATGAAATCCCACTTAATACAACATCCCCCATAGTTGTTAAGTGGTACACGATCCAAATCCACTACACCAAAACCGATCATCACGTGAGATGATGTAGCTTCAATAGTGAACATCAAAATGTTGATCATATCATCCATATGACTCGTGTTCAACCTTTCGGTTTCCGTTGTCCCGAGGCCATGTCCGTACATGCTAGGCTCGTCAAGCAAACCCAAGTATTCCGCGTGTGCAACATGGCTTACACCCGTTGTATGTGAACGTTGAGTCTATCACATCCGATCATCACGAGATGCTTCGAAACGACGAACCGTACAACGGTGCATACTTAGGGGAGAACACTTTATTATCTTGATATTAATGTGAGGGATCATCTTATAATGCTACCGTCGCGATCTAAGCAAAATAAGATGCATAAAAGGATTAACATCACATGCAGTTCATATGTGATATGATATGGCCCTTTTGTCTTTGCGCCTTCGATCTTCATCTCTAAAGCACGAACATGATCTCCATCATCAACGGGCATGATCTCCATCATTATCGGCGTAGCGTCAAGGTTCATGGCGCCGTCTTCATGGTTGTTCACCTCATGTAGCAACTATTACAACTACTTTGAAATACTACTCAACATGAAATTTAAAGACAACCATAAGTCTCCCGCCGGTTGCCACAATACAATAATGATCATCTCATACATATTCATCATCACATCATGGCCATATCACATCACCAAACCCCGCAAAAACAAGTTAGACGTCTCTAATTTGGTTTGCATATTTTACGTGGTTTAGGGTTTTCGAGTAAGATCTAATCTACCTACGAACATGAACCACAACGGTGATACTAGTGTTGTCAATAGAAGAGTAAATTGAATCTTCACTATAGTAGGAGAGACAGACACCCGCAAAGCCTCTTATGCAATACAAGTTGCATGTCGAACGAGGAGCAAGTCTCATGAACGCGGTCATGTAAAGTTAGCCCAAGCCGCTTCATCCCACTATGCCACAAAGATGCAAAGTACTCAAACTAAAGATAACAAGAGAATCAACGCCCACAAAACCATTGTGTTCTACTCGTGCAACCATCTATGCATAGACACGGCTCTGTTACCACTGTTGGATAACGTTGCATAGAAAACAAAAAATTTCCTACCGCGAACACGCTATTCAAGCCAAGATGCAATCTAGAAGACGGTAGCAACGAGGGGGTATCGAGTCTCACCCTTGAAGAGATTCCAAAGCCTACAAGATGAGGTTCTTGTTGCTGCGGTAGACGTTCACTTGCCGCTTGCAAAAGCGCGTAGAAGATCTTGATCACGATCGGTTCCGGCGCCACGAACGGGCAGCACCTCCGTACTCGGTCACACGTTCGGTTGTTGATGAAGACGACGTCCACCTCCCCGTTCCAGCGGGCAGCGGAAGTAGTAGCTCCTCTTGAATCCGGCAGCACGACGGCGTGATGTCGGTGGTGGTGGAGAAATCCGGCGGAGCTTCGCTTAAGCGTGCGGGATGTGGTGGAGGAGAGAGACCGCTAGGGTTTGGGGAGAGAGGGGGGTTGGGCGCCGGCCCTCTAAGGGGTGCGGCCAAGGCTGAGGCTTCAAGTGGTCAGCCCCCTCTCCTATGCCCCTCATTATATAGGTGGAAGCACCAAGAGTTCTAGTCCAAGTCTTCGAATAAGACCCCAACACTAAAACCTCCCATATGTGGGAAACCTACTCAAGGAGGGAGTCCTACCCAAGGTGGGACTCCCACCTTTCCTTGAGGTGGGTTGGCCGGCCACCCTAGGGGAGTCCACCTTGGACTCCTCCCCTTTAGGGTTGGCTGGTCATGCAAGGTGGAGTCCCTCCGGGACTCTACTTTCCATGGTGATTTCTTCCGGACTTTTCTAGAACCTTCTAGAACCTCGCCATAAATGCACCGGATCATTTCCAAACTTGGAATATGACTTCCTATATATGAATCTTATTCTCCGACCATTCCGAACTCCTCGTGATGTCCGGGATCTCATCCGGGACTCCGAACAAATATTCGAACTCCATTCCATATTCAAGTTCTACCATTTCAACATCCAACTTTAAGTGTGTCACCCTACGGTTCGTGAACTATGCGGACATGGTTGAGTACTCACTCCGACCAATAACCAATAGCGGGATCTGGAGATCCATAATGGCTCCCACATATTCAACGATGACTTTAGTGATCGAATGAACCATTCACATACGATACCAATTCCCTTTGTCACGCGATATATTACTTGTCCGAGGTTTGATCTTCGGTATTACTCTATACCTTGTTCAACCTCGTCTCCTGACAAGTACTCTTTACTCGTACCGTGGTATGTGGTCTCTTATGAACTTATTTATATGCTTGCAAGACATTAGACGACATTCCACCGAGAGGGCCCAGAGTATATCTATCCGTCATCGGGATGGACAAATCCCACCGTTGATCCATATGCCTCAACTCATACTTTCCGGATACTTAATCCCACCTTTATAACCACCCATTTACGCAAAGTGGCGTTTGATGTAATCAAAGTACCTTTCCGGTATAAGTGATTTACATGATCTCATGGTCATAAGGACTAGGTAACTATGTATCGAAAGCTTATAGCAAATAACTTAATGACGAGATCTTATGCTACGCTTAATTGGGTGTGTCCATTACATCATTCATACAATGATATAACCTTGTTATTAATAACATCCAATGTTCATGATTATGAAACTAATCATCCATTAATCAACAAGCTAGTTAAGAGGCATACTAGGGACTCTTTGTTTGTCTACATATCACACATGTACTAATGTTTCTGTTAATACAATTATAGCATGATATATAAACATTTATCATAAACATAAAGATATAAATAATAACCACTTTATTATTGCCTCTAGGGCATATCTCCTTCACGAAGAGCATACGAAGTGGGGCCACGAGGTGGCCAGACCATAGGGCCGCGCGGCCAAGGAGGGGCCCGCGCCGCCCTGTGGTGTGGGCCCCTCGTCGCCCCCGACTCGCCCTTCCGCCTACTTAAAGCCTCCGTCGCGAAACCCCCGATGCGAAAAACCACGATACGGAAAACCTTACCGAGACGCCACCGCCGATCCCATCTCGGGGATTCGGAGATCTCCTCCGGCACCCCGCCGGAGAGGGATTCATCTCCCGGAGGACCGTACACCGCCATGGTCGCCTCCGGAGTGATTAGTGAGTAGTTCACCCCCGGACTATGGGTCCATAGCAGTAGCTAGATGGTTGTCTTCTCCTCATTGTGCTTCATTGTTGGATCTTGTGAGCTGCCTAACATGATCAAGATCATCTATCCGTAATACTCTATGTTGTGTTTGTCGGGATCCGATGGATAGAGAATACCATGTTATGTTAATTATCAAGTTATTACATATGTGTTGTTTATGATCTTGCATGCTCTCCGTTACTAGTAGAGGCTCTGGCCAAGTTTTTGCTTTTAACTCCAAGAGGGAGTATTTATGCTCGATAGTGGGTTCATGCCCGCATTGACACCGGGACAAGTGACGTAAAGTTCTAAGGTTGTGTTGTGCTCGTTGCCACTAGGGATAAAACATTGGCGCTATGTCCGAGGATGTAGTTGTTGATTACATTACACACCATACTTAATGCAATTGTCTGTTGCTTTGCAACTTAATACTGGAAGGGGTTCGGACGATAACCTGAAGGTGGACTTTTTAGGCATAGATTGTAACATCCCAAAAATTCAGAACAAAACAAATGAATTTCCCTTGTTCCAAATTTTGGAACCAACAAAAACTTTTATTAAATGAAGTATGATACCTAGTGATCTTGTTTAATTGTTGTGCTAATTGCCATGATTGATTGTTATAGTAGTTTGAAATAACCTTAAACCCTAACCCCCCCCCCCCCTCTTTTCATCATCCTAGCTAAAATAAAATAAAAGGAAATTAAATAAGAAAAAGGCATATGTGCCTATGGTTATTGGTACAAATCTTTACCCTAGACCTTTATACTTTGTTTAGAGGTTTGGAAAACCTTCATACACTCTACCTAGCACTTATCAAACCAAATCCAAAGTGAAACCAAAGAAATTAAAAAAGAAACTAAAAATGCCATAGAGGCATATGAGAGTAAAATGCAAATTTATGAATTTGGGAACCTTGACCCTAATATTTGTTATGAATGGTGGGATCACTCCTATATACCATTTCAACACTCAACCACACCATTTGGGTCAAACCAAGTCAAACTAAAACTAAAATACAACATATGCATAAAGGCATATGTGACACATAGCCATAATACTCAATTTTTGCCCTATGACTTTAAACCTTGACCAAAGGATGTGAGACCATCTCTAAACCTAATATAACACTAAATGGACCCTAACCCATGTCTAAGTGAAGCAAGATCAACCACTTACAAGTTTAGTAAAATTTTGACACCTCATCTCTTATGTATTAAGGCCAAATTTGCAAATCTTTGAACAAGACCCTTTGAATTGGTTTCAATGCTCTTAAAATGTTTCTAAACTAATAAGAATCACATTAGAGTCAACAAAGGTCAAATCAAATGGAGAGAATTCAAATGGTGAGAAAATTCCATATTTTCACTTACATACACCATCTGCCAATTTGCAATTCCTTAACCTAGGCCACAATTGCTTGCCCCATTGCTTCTAAAATACTTTAAAGTGATAAACTAACACAAATGCATCCTTGGATCAAGAATCAAACCCAAAGAAATCAAGATTTCTTCATACATATGATAATGGTCATATGGACCAAAAATATTTTCTTCACCACTTCACCCCCCTGTATTTCTCAATTCCTAAACTAAAATTAGTCAAACAAAGCCAGGTCATCCAAGACCATGTCAAGGTCAACAACTTTCATGTTGACCACACATGCTAACTTTGACTAGGTTGACCAGTATGATTTTGACAAGTGGTGATGTTGAAACTATGTGAAGATCCTACCAAATTTGAAATCTCACAAACCTTAACCAAATCCACCACCACCACCACCAATCTTTCACATTATTTATATGTTTGAGATGTACCAAAAAGAATTTCGAAATTTAAATAAATTTCTCTTGCGGCCATTTCAACAAACACTTGGCAGGCATTAATCCAACTTTGAGCTACACTCTTTTACCCTCTGGTTTCTTCCCTAAACCACTTTAATCTTGTGATCATTAGCTATTTCTAGGACCCCTGCATCATCCCAGTACCTCCTTGATCGATTAAAGTGAGAGAGAGTGAGAAGAAAATCCTAAAACTATGCATACCGTGGCCATGCCGGCCACCTTTGTGCACTCCTCTCCCTGGCCTCTCCCTCGTCGTTTCTTCATGTCTGCGAGCATCTCTGAGGCATAAGGACTCAGCCTGTACCGTTCACTCGATCGCCAACGCACGGCATGAGCTGGAACGCGCGTGCCAAAATGTTGCCAGGACACGCCCGTGCACGCGGTGAGCGCGCACTGGCCGCGCCAGTACGTCGCCCACTCGATCGCTGCCGTCCTCGCCCTGCATCCCTACCACCGCGTTGAGTAGCTACTCCATGCCCTCTACCACCTAGGCACACTCAAACACCTGCGGCTGCCTCGTCACCGTCGTCCTCGCCGGATTTATACCGCGCACGCCGTGGCAGAACTCGCATGCGCCCGAGCCACTCCATCACGCCCGGACGCGCTAGCGGTACCTAGAGCATCGCCGTGATGTCGCCTACCCGTAGCCGTCCTTACCTTGCCCTTTGGCACGCCGGAAACGCCGCGCCATGCTCGACCCCTTCGGCACCCGCGGCACCTCACCTCCGCTATAAATAGAGGCGCCCCGAGCACGAATCCTTCACAGCACCACCCTCTCCTCCCATCACTGCTTCCACTCGACCAAGCCACTCACTCAATTGACGCCGGAGCCGCCCCAATTTGACGATCGGAGTCGCCGGAGCCCGCAGATCATCGCCACCGATTGACGCCTCCCCACGCCTCGCCACTGCTACCAGGAGCTCCAGCATCGTCGACAACCTCGCCTCGCCACCAGCAGAACCCCGCGGGAACGCCGGTAAGGCCGCCGACCCCCTAGGCTCGCCGCCAGTGAGCCCGTCGCTCGTCGGAGACGACGACGATCCCTGGCCGCTGGATCTCTTTCTAATCCTACGGCCTAACGAGCGCGTACCGCTTCGGCGTTTAAAGAGCCACTGACGGGTGGCCCCCACCTCGTCAGGGCAGCCCACACGCACCCGTTGCTAGATGGGCTGCGCAGTGTATTTCAAATTTGTTTCGGCCCAGTAACGTTCCCGCCAAGCCCAACAATTCAAAACTCGAATTTCTGTTTAATTCCAAATTCAATACTGATGCACACTTTAAAATTGAATAGTTTAAAATCTACTACACCAAATTCAGCAAACTTTATATATTCAGAAAGCTTATGAAATTATCTAGCTCACCTCACTGGATTCAACCCCATATGTTGTGTAGTTTTTGAATAGCAAAAATAACAAAACAGATACTTCTCTGTATTCAAATAAATCTTAAAAATCAACCATTGTGAATTTTGAAGTTAATCCAATTGCAATAATTCACATTTAACAAACCCTAATTTACTATGTAAAAATATGATCTGGGTTCTGTACATGATCATGGGCTAGAAGCAAAATATGGGCTATGTAGTCAATACTAGCCCATTTAAACTATTTCAAATTTTAGGAATTTAAATCTATGAGGTGTAGCACCTCATTTAAATCATTCTCACAAGTAATATGAAGTAATGTGATGACCCTTGTTGCTTGGTCTCATATTTGCTCACTTAAGAATATTAAATGATTGCCATAGTAGCATTTAAATTGTTCCAACTAATTATTAAAATCATATGAGAGGTATCCCTCTCATTTAAACCTTTGTCTCAAGTAATTCTACATGAGGTAGAGACCATGGTCTATTAACTCTCATATGGAATTATTTGATGATATTAAATCATTACTATGTTGGTATTAAATTGCATGAGGTGTATTCCCTCATTTAAATCATGTTTCTCAAATAATAAGTGTGAAGTGTTGACCTTAGTCAACATGTGCTCATACCTTAGTATTTGAGGAAATTAAATCTTAACAATATTTAATGAGAGGAGATTAGTTCTCCAAATAAATAAATAGAAACATTAATTAATATTGTAATGAGAGGAAACTATTTCCTCCAAAGCATTAAAGAGTTATACTAATAAATAATTATAATGAGAGGAAATTATTGTTTTCTTTAAAATAAAGCAAAGTAAATCACCATGCTAATAAGATGTGATGCTAGCATAGGCTTGTGTGAATCTTTGGTGTGTTTAGTCTAGCATGCAAGTTTTGTGTGATGATTGTATCCTCGTATTCGTTCATAGACGCTAGTACCGAAGGCTACGAAGGGGACGACGAGCACATCTACGGAAAAGAAGGAGGAACATTTTGATCCATACACCAACCAAGGCAAGCTAATATTCTTGCAAGACACCCTAAGGCAAAGCTCTACAAGAGCAAGGCCTCATCCCCATTTAATTTATGCTTAATGATCCTATCCCAAGTTTTTACCTTACAAGTTTTTGACTTTGGTTTATCAAAGCTTTACTTGAGTTTATTTATCAAAGTTACTTTTTGATTCATGATTCATTTTTGTTAGTTATGGAGTAGTGCAAGAGTATCAAACTTAGCCTCGAGCAATCCAGGTTACTTAGCACCCCTCATAACTAGTTGCTAGTGCTAAAGATTAAAATTGACTATTAGAGATGGGAACTTGTGAAAACCAATGACTTTGAAAACCTTGGAATGATAAGTCATTCTATTGAAAGATTTTGAAGGTGAATATGACCGGTGAAAGGCTTGGTGAATTTTACGAAAACTGATGGTTGGGTTCGGATGCGATACCATTCCAATTTACAAGTACCCCCACAATACCTGATTATGGGTAGGGCTTAACTGGAAGTTTATGTGTCTTAGTATGGGTTCCCTCTAAACAAGCGTCATCGGGGTTATGCCCAAAGCTGCCTCCACAACACCAAAGAAACGACGTTAAAGAAGAGGTGAATGTCCGGCCCAAGCCCTGTGCAGTTCCCGGGTTGATCGCGGTTTTCACCGGGAGGCCAAGCTCATGGGGAGAGGTGCTCATACTAGCATATATAAGTGAAAGGTTATGGTTGATGATCCGCGTACGGAGTTACGATTATTCAGGGTTACCCCTGACGGATGTAATCAAAAGTTGTGGCACAAGTGTACAACCTCTCGCAGAGTGTAAACCTATTCGAATAGCCGCGTCCACGGTTAAGGACGGTTGGAAAGGCCATACTGTTCCGTCATCAGACCATTTTCAAAAATGTGACATATGACTTGTGTTTTAAATTTTGAAAGGTGAAGGGTGGATTTGCATTAAAATCACAACCAAGTTGTGGGAATGACACTAATGTTCCCACTTGAGTTAGTCTAGTGATTCAAGCATCTTTACTAAATGTTTATGAAATAAACTTGGCTTTATGCAAATAAACCTAGAGCTTAGTATCCCCTTACTAGAATTGATAGTTCTTACACTAGTATTAGTTTGCGAGTACTTTAAAGTACTCATGGCTTTGTCCTTGGCTATTCAAATGGCCAGACTTTGAAGGAGAACAACCGTACGAGGAAGATGGACAACAGGACGTCTACGACAACTAGGACCGCTCCTGACGTCAAGCGTTGGCCTGTGGATTAGATAGCCACTACTACTTCGCTTCCGCTATTTGTGATGTTCGTTGATCTAGAGATCAACTACTATTGTAATATTGGATCATGTGATCTACCCTTGTAAGACGATTATGTGTTGTAATAAATGATGACTCTATGATATTCAACTATTATGTCTCGCAACAACAATATTCCTGGGATTGCGATGTATGGCATAATAGGCATCTGGACTTAAAAATCCGGGTGTTGACAAGTTGGTATCAGAGCCATTGTTTGACCTTAGGAGACCCTAGTTAGAATGGACGTTCTGAAAAACCTAAGTTCAAAAAAAAACAAATGAAGTGAATATTTTTGAAAAACTTAGCCACTTTCGTCCCTTTGAGATCTTGTTGAAAATCAGAAGTCATGCTCTTCCTTATAAACCTACATAAAAATTTGACACACTTGTTCACTCTCTAAACTTACTCATCTAATTCCCTTTCAGATGAAGCCAACCAACGTCAAGTTTTACCAGCTTGGGAATGGCGGAGACTTGAGCTTCGAGAGGGACCTTGATGCCCTGTCGAACTTTCTTGGACGCCCCCACCCCGAGTTCCACGGAGTTGAGGTCAACGACCAGCACGGCGGGGAGCTTCGGTGGGTGATCACCGCTGATCCGAGAGGCAAGATGGAGCCTCCTACTTCGAGAGGATCCTCTTCTCTTTCAGGGAAGGCAACCGGCTGGACGGACCGACACGTGCTCTTCGAGAAGCACTTGCCCGTCTATGCGGGCAGAATGAGGCCGCCATCCGTGGAGAGCGCTTGCGCATCTCGCAAGGCGTGACTCCGATGGAGAACCCATGGACCTCGCCGCTCCACCCCGAGCTGAGGCACCATGTGGATCACCCGGACTTCATGCCGTTCCACACCCGAAGGAGCCGGACAACTCGCGTGCCTACGCCAACCAGACCCACATGGCATTGGCTCATCATGCCGATGCTATCAAGCTGCTCGCCAAGGACCGCAAGTCACTCCGTCTGCAGCGTGCCAAGAATGATGTTACCATCGAGCGCCTTCGCGCCCGGATAGTATCCTTGGAGGCCACTGTCAAAGCTCAAGAAGATCAGCTGAACGGGATGGATGAAGACGGTGAAGACATTCAGGGAGGAGAAGCCTTCCTGAGTAATGACGAGGACTTCGAGGAGGATGAGTTCACTGATGAAGAGGACTATGAGTTTCGGAGGCCGGAGAGGATGGAATCATCCCGATCGATGTGGATGATGAGGATGAGTAGTTGCACTAGTTCACATGTGTAGGTGTGGGTATGTATCAGGATCCCCTTGTATCATAGAGCGGTGAATGGTTCTTAAAACCAACGGTGTGTTAGCTTTGTAATGTTTGATGTTTGGTATGAATGAAAAAGTGTTGTTGGTTGTACCCCCTCAACACTACTCAAGTTTTGAAACTTTTCAAGTTTATCTCAAACAAACCATAGAAATTTCCCGCTTATCTTATGATCCACCTTATTATTCAGATGGCCCCTCCTACCCGCAACAACCCCCGTGCCCAAGCCAACCAGATGCACATTGAGCACGCCAAGATGACTGACACCATCAACATCCTTGCAATGGAGCGCAAGGCACTTCGCCATCAACACGCCAAGAAGGACTACCTCATTGCTCGCCTCCGCGTCAGAATAGCGTCACTGGAGCAGCTCATCCCAATATCCAACCATGCCCCCAGAGGCAAGTCCACTGTGACTTGCTATGAATGTGGTGTTACTGGTCATTACTCTAGGAAGTGCCCGATAAAAGCCGCCAACAATGCCCCAAGGACTGGAAGCAATGCTGTACCCATTACCCAAAAGGACAAGTCAACGGTAACCTGCTATGAATGTGGAACTGTGGGTCATTACTCCAATGAATGCCCCAAGAAGCTTGCTAGGACTGCCCTCAATACCGCTACAACTGCCCAGCAGCAGTGCTGTACCACAACTGGAAGGAAGTTCGCCCCAAACTACCCAAACAACCGCAACGGTCGTTACTACCGCTTGAATGCCACGGAAGCTCAGGAAGCACCACCGACCATGCCAAGTATGTCTTCCTGTTAATAACATGCTCAATCTCTCTTAGGAACCTAACTTTTCTTAAAATCTCGGGACGAGATTTGTTTAAGGGGGAAGGGTTTGCAACATCCCAAAAATTCAGAACAAAACAAATGAATTTCCCTTGTTCCAAATTTTGGAACCAACAAAAACTTTTATTAAATGAAGTATGATACCTAGTGATCTTGTTTAATTGTTGTGCTAATTGCCATGATTGATTGTTATATTAGTTTGAAATAACCTTAAACCCTAAACCCCCCCCCCCCCTCTTTTCATCATCCTAGCTAAAATAAAATAAAAGGAAATTAAATAAGAAAAAGGCATATGTGCCTATGGTTATTGGTACAAATCTTTACCCTAGACCTTTCTACTTTGTTTAGAGGTTTGGAAAACCTTCATACACTCTACCTAGCACTTATCAAACCAAATCCAAAGTGAAACCAAAGAAATTAAAAAGAAACTAAAAATGCCATAGAGGCATATGAGAGTAAAATGCAAATTTATGAATTTGGGAACCTTGACCCTAATATTTGTTATGAATGGTGGGATCACTCCTATATACCATTTCAACACTCAACCACACCATTTGGGTCAAACCAAGTCAAACTAAAACTAAAATACAACATATGCATAAAGGCATATGTGACACATAGCCATAATACTCAATTTTTGCCCTATGACTTTAAACCTTGACCAAAGGATGTGAGACCATCTCTAAACCTAATATAACACTAAATGGACCCTAACCCATGTCCAAGTGAAGCAAGATCAACCACTTACAAGTTTAGTAAAATTTTGACACCTCATCTC
>NC_061509.1:28371175-28609533 GCF_022539505.1 Lolium rigidum
TGTTGTATCATACTCCTCTCTTGATCCTTGAAAACTTCCTCCACACCAAACTCGAAACAACTCATTAGAGGGTTAGTGCACAATATAAATTGACATATTCAGAGGTGACACAATCATTCTTAACATTTCTGGACATTGCATAATGCTACTGGACATTAGTGGATCAAAGAAATTCATCCAACATAGCGAAAGAGGCAATGCGAAATAAAAGGCAGAATCTGTCAAAACAGAACAGTTCGTATTGACGAATTTTAAAATGGCACCAGACTTTCTCAAATGAAAATTCTCAAATTGAATGAAAGTTGCGTACATATCTGAGGATCATGCACGTAAATTGGCATAATTTTCTGAGCTTCCTGCAGGGCAGTGGGCTCAGATTCGTGACAGCAAAGAAATCTGGAACTGCGCAGTAATCCAAATCTAGTATTTACTTTTCTATCAACGGCTTAACTTGGCACAACAAAACTCAAAACTAAGATAAGGAGAGGTTGCTACAGTAGTAAACAACTTCCAAGACACAAAATAAAAACAAAGTACTGTAGGTAAAAACATGGGTTGTCTCCCATAAGCGCTTTTCTTTAACGCCTTTCAGCTAGGCGCAGAAAGTGTGTATCAAGTAACATCGAGAGATGAAGCATCAACATCATTACCAGCGGTGTTGGGAGTTTTATCAATTTTAGGCCTATAGTAATTCTTTGGTTTAGGCACCTTAGAGACATACATGAATTTTTGCTCCTTACCCACATAAGCTTTCTCATTAAATTTAAGAGAAGAAAAAGTTGAACCCAATTTTCTCATAGCTTCTTCAAGTTTACCAATTCTATGGGTTTGATTATCATGGATAGCACAAGTTTCTAGAGTAGCAATTCTTTCATTAATTCCTCCTAGGATTTTATCAAGTTTATCCGTATTATCCAGTAATATTTCCATTTTAGTTTCAATGCTACAATTTTTCTCTATGGTTTCCAATTTTTTCATAACATCCTCAAGGGAGGTTTCACTTTTAGTTTCCTTAACAGGTGGTGTTCCAAATAAACTCTCAATAATGCAACTAGCTTCTAAAGCGGGAGCACCTAGGAAGTTACCTCCCGCGAGACAATCAAGAACATATCTATTCCAGCTAGAGATACCAACATAAAAATTCCTGAGTAGGATAGTGGTGGAGTGTTTCTTAGTGCACCTATTATGGGCATCACTAATTCTATACCAAGCATCTTTTAAACATTCTCCCCCTTGTTGCTTAAATGAACGAACTTCAACTTCGGGATTACTCATTTTAGCGATAGTAAATAAAGTGAACTAGATAAAGTAAATGCAAGTAAACTAATTTTTTTGTGTTTTCGATATAGCAAACAAGATAGCAAATAAAGTAAAACTAGCAACTAATTTTTTTGTGTTTTGATTTAGTGCAGCAAACAAAGTAGTAAATAAAATAAAGCAAGACAAAAACAAAGTAAAGAGATTGAGAAGTGGAGACTCCCCTTGCGAGCGTGTCTTGATCTCCCCGGCAACGGCGCCGGAAAATATGCTTGATGGCGTGTATTTCACACGTTCGTTGGGCAACCCCAAGAGGAAGGTATGATGAGCACGGCGGCAAGTTTTACCTCGAAAGAAACCAAGGTTTATCGAACCAGGAGGAGCCAAGAAGCACGTTGAAGGTTGATGGCGGCGGGATGTAGTGCGGCGCAACACCGGAGATTCCGGCGCCAACGTGGAACCTGCACAACACAACCAAACTACTTTGCCCCAACGAAACGAGTGAGGTTGTCAATCTCACCGGCTTCGCTGTAACAAAGGATTAACCGTATTGTGTGGAAGATGATTGTTTGCGAGAGAAAACAGTAGAACAAGTATTGCAGTAGATTGTATTTCGAGTAAAGAGAATTGGACCGGGGTCCACGGTTCACTAGAGGTGTCTCTCCCATAAGACGAACAGCATGTTGGGTGAACAAATTACGGTTGGGCAATTGACAAATAAAGAGAGCATGACAATGCACATACATATCATGATGAGTATAGTGAGATTTAATTGGGCATTACGACAAAGTACATAGACCGCCATCCAAGCTGCATCTATGCCTAAAAAGTCCACCTTCGGAGTTATCATCCGAACCCCCTCCAGGTATTAAGTTGCAAGCAACGAGACAATTGCATTAAGTATGGTGCGTAATGTAATCAACAACTACATCCTTAGACATAGCATCAATGTTTTATCCCTAGTGGCAACGACACAACACAACCTTAGAACTTTATCGTCACTGTCCCGAGTGTCAATGCGGGCATGAACCCACTATCGAGCATAAGTACTCCCTCTTGGAGTTAAAAGCATCTACTTGGCCGGAGCATCTACTAATAACGGAGAGCATGCAAGATCATAAACAACACATGTATAACTTTGATAATCAACATAACAAGTATTCTCTATTCATCGGATCCCAACAAACGCAACATATAGAATTACATATAGATGATCTTGATCATGATAGGCAGCTCACAAGATCCGACAATGATAGCACAATGGGGAGAAGACAACCATCTAGCTACTGCTATGGACCCATAGTCCAGGGGTAGACTACTCACACATCACACCGGAGGCGACCATGGCGGCGTAGAGTCCTCCGGGAGATGATTCCCCTCTCCGGCAGGGGGCCGGAGGCGATCTCCGGGATCCCCGAGATGGGATCGGCGGCGACGGCGTCTCGGTAATGTTTTCCGTATCGTGGCTCTCGGTGCTGGGGGTTTCGTCACGGAGGCTATTTGTAGGCGGAAGGGCAAGTCAAGAGGCGGCACGGGGGGCCCAAACCACGGGCCGGCGCGGCCGGGGGTGGGGCCGCGCCGCCCTAGGGTTTGGCCACCCCGTGGCCCCTCTTCGTCTCATCTTCGGACTTCCGGAAGCTTCGTGAGAAAATAGGCCTCCGGGCTTTTATTTCGTCCAATTCCGAGAATATTTCTTTACTAGGATTTCCGAAACCAAAAACAGCGAAAAACGACAAGCGGCACTTCGGCATCTTGTTAATAGGTTAGTTCCGAGAAAATGCACGAATATGACATAAAGTGTGCATAAAACATGTAGATAACATCAATAATGTGGCATGGAACACAAGAAATTATCGATACGTTGGAGACGTATCAACAACCTCACTTGTTTCGTTGGGGCAAAGTACTTTGGTTGTGTTGTGCGGGTTCCACGTTGGCGCGGAATCTCCGGTGTTGCGCCGCACTACATCCCGCCGCCATCAACCTTCAACGTGCTTCTTGACTCCTAATGGTTCGATTAAACCTTGGTTTCTTGCGAGGAAACTTGCCGCTGTGCGCATCACACCTTCCTCTTGGGGTTCCCAACGGACGTGTCAACTACACGCATCAAGCAAATTTCTGGCGCCGTTGCCGGGGAACGAAGAAAAGCTACACCACAGAGATTTCTACCTCCCACGCCAACTACACGCCAAGTCATAGATTTTAAATGGGCTGACAAGTTTAATGCTTGGATTGATATGTGGGCTTTGGTAGAGATAGGTTTGGCAGGTAGGTCTTTTACTTGGAGTAATAATCAAAGCAATAGGATTATGAGTAGGATTGATAGGATTTTTTGCAACACTAGTTTTGAGGCTTTGTTTCCTTTGGGGAGTGGGGCTTTACCCAGACTGGGGAGTGATCATACTCCCATAGTTTGGGACTCTGGTGAGGTGAATCTGCCTAAGAAAAGTAGTTTTAAATTTGAGAAATGGTGGAGCACTAGGGTAGACTTTTTAGATGTGGTTACTAAAGCCTGGTCTATTCCAGTAAATAGTAATAATCCTTTAGATATTTGGCAGGCTAAGGTGAGGAATTTTAGAAGATCTGCTAAAGGTTGGAGTGCTAATATAGATGCTGAGATTAGGAAAAAGAAAAAATCCCTTATGGAAGAATATGATGTGTTAGATGTGAAAGCAGAAACTCAGGAACTCTCTGAGGATGAAGCTGGTAGATTTAAACAAATTCTTGATGAGCTAAGTTCCTTTTGGATAATTGAGGAAATTAAAGCCAAGCAAAGATCTAGAGATAGAGATGTTTGCGAGGGAGATAGAAATACTGCTTATTTTCATGCTTTAGCTAATCAGAGAAGAAGAAAGAAAATGATTCCTGTGTTAGAAGGCCCTGATGGGCCTGTAACTGAGACAAAAAAGATGTTAGAGATAGCTATGGATTTCTATAAAGATCTATTTTGGTGTGGAAAATAGACATGATATTAGGTTGTTAGATAATTTTTTCTTACCTGAGGAGAAAGTAACAGTAGAAGAGAATGTGATGTTGGAAAGTAGATTTACTTTAGAAGAGATAAAGGAGGCTGTGTTTGGTTCCTATGCTGATGGAGCACCTGGGCCAGATGGTCTTTCTTTTTTCTTTTATCAAAAGTATTGGGATATTATTGCTTTAAATTTATTGCATCTCTTTGAAGCTTGGTTTGATGATAAGCTAGATATTTTTAGGTAAAATTTTGCTATGATTACTTTGATCCCAAAGGAGGATGATGCTGAAACTATGAAGAAATTTAGACCTATAAGTTTGCTTAATTGTAGTTTTAAGATTTTCTGCAAAGTGTTAACAAATAGGTTGGCCAAAATCATAGGGAGATTAATATCTCCAAATCAATCTGCCTTTATTAAAGGTAGATATATACTCGAGAGTGTAGTTATTGCACATGAAATTGTTCATGAGGTGCAGAGAAGGAAAAAGGAGGGTTTTGTGTTTAAAATTTATTATGAAAAGGCATATGATAGAGTTAATCTAGATTTTCTTTATGAGGTATTGCATCTTAGAGGTTTTAGCCCCTTCTGGATTAGGCTTATAAAACAGTTGACCACTGGTGGTTCAGTGGGTGTGAAAATAAATGAAGTAGAAAGTGATTTCTTTATTACAGGCAAAGGTTTAAGACAGGGGGATCCCTTGTCACCTGGGCTTTTCAATTTTGTAGTTGATGTTTTTTCTAAGATGTTGCTTAAAGGTTGTGAGGTGGGGCTGATTAGGGGCCTCTGCCCAGATTTTGTCCCAGGAGGTGTTATTTGCCTCCAATATGCTGATGATACACTGCTTTTCCTTGAGAAAAGTAATGAGATAGCCACCCATATGAAATGGATTTTAACCTGTTTTGAACAAATATCTGGCATGAGAATTAATTACCACAAAAGTGAGCTAATTCCTATTAATGTAGAATTAGGGGAATGTACCACTTTCCTGGATATTTTTGGTTGTGTCCTAGGTTCCTTCCCAATTAAATATTTAGGGATTCCTCTCCACCATGATAAGTTGAAAAGGGAGGATTTACAACCTTTGATTGATTCCCTTTTAAGTAGGTTAGGCTGGCTGGAGAGGGAAGTTATTATCTTCTGCAGCCAAAAGGGAGTTAGTGAGATCAGTCTTAGCTAGTATCCCAGTGTATTTGTTATCTTTCTTTAAGTTCCCCAAATGGGCCTTGAATCTTATTAATACACAGCAAGCTAATTGCCTTTGGAATGATGAAGAAGGGAATAACAAAATACATTTAGCTAATTGGTCTTCTGTTTGTATGAGAAAGGAGTTTGGTGGCATGGGGATTCCTAACCTGCAAGATTTAAATCTATGTCTCTTAGGATCTTGGGTTAAGAGATATATACAGGGAGAAGGGACTTTGTGGAGGAAAGTTATAGATTGTAAGTATAATACTAAAGATCCTAATATCCTATGTTGCCATGATGCACACCCATCTACCTTTTGGAAAGGTGTGATGAGTGCTTGCTGAAGTTGTGAGGTTTGGGTATAGATGGAAAATAGGAAATGGTAGGAGTGTTAGATTTTGGGAGGATGTTTGGTTTGGCAACACTAATTTGGCAACCCGAGTTTTGGGACATATATTTTGTTTCAAATCAACAGACTAGAACTGTTAGGGATATTTGGGATGGAACAACCTTGAGATGTGATTTTAGGAGAAACTTCTCTGATGATATGATGATACAATGGCAGGAATTAGTAGCTATTGTTGAAACTATAGTTTACAATGCTGATGAGGATCGACTTATCTGGACTTATGAAACAAATGGGGTGTACTCTTCAAAATCTATGTATGCTCTAGTAAATTTTAGAGGAGTAACTCCAATATATTTACCTGCTGTCTGGGACTTAAAAATCCCTCCTAGAATTCAGATCTTCCTGTGGCTGTTGTCTCAAAACAAAATTATGACTAGAGATAACTTGAGGAGAAGGGGCATACCAAAACCTATGGAATGTTCTTTTTGCAGAGAGTTTGAAAGTGTCCAGCACCTGTTTTTTGACTGTATTGTTGCAAGACAGATGTGGGGCTTAGTCAAGGAAATCTGTAGGCATAAAGTAGAGAAATATATAGATGTAGCTGGTAGATGGTTGTGCAACAAAATATTTTTACAGTTTAATTTCATATCCTCAGCTATTTTGTGGAGGATTTGGAATTCTAGAAATAGTATAGTGTTTAATAGACTTACTTGGTTGGATTTGAAGCAGGTGTGGAGGGTTATACTTTCTTACCTGAGAAATTGGAAAGTCCCTTTCAAGGACCAAACGTGGGAGGAAGTGGACCTGTTCATGAAGCATTTGTCAAACAAGATCAAAGCACCATTGGAGCTGGAACCACCATGAAGTGTTCTTCCTTCGATTGGATATCTTCCTGGGCTCCTGCCGCCAAAACCTCTCATGGTGGACGAGCGTCGCTGGAGTTTCTGAAGGAGAACCCGGAGGAAGACGCCTCAGTTCATGTCGTGCTGTGAAAAAGGGTTCAGCTTGCGGTGTGTAATAGCTCTAGTTTGCTTCTTAGCTGCTGCTGTGATAGTTTGTTGGTGGTGTGGGTTAGTTGCTAAACTTAGCTTTTATCTGGTGGCTTTTGAGATGTTTGTGGCTGTTTGTTTTGGGCAGTAGGCTTGGCCCTGTTCCGAGTTTGGTGTTAAAACGCTACGAGCGGAGGTGTGTGTTGACATTGTGGTTTCATTTTATCATGAAATGGAACCGGGGAGGTGCCTCCCTGTGAATCTAAAAAAATTGTTTCCACTATCGAAAACAAAATTGCTTTGCTACTTGGAGAGTACACGTACCTATCACTCATAACCTTGTCAACGCTTGTTTTGATCTGTTTGAATTCTTCTCTTATATGAAAATTGTTTCAAACTCACAAACAGGTATCTAGAACTGTGTGTACTACATTTTTTAAAAATTATATGAACAGTTTTTGAACCCATGAACAATCATTTTGAATTATATATACATTTTATATAAATTTATAAAAATATATTTTGATGTATAAATTTGGAGATTTTATATAGAAAAAATGTTCATGTTAATGGGCCCCTCCAGATGCGCCCCATGTTGAAAAGGTTTTAGGCCTCAAAGCGACCCAAGCTCTTCCTCTCCTCTCGCCTCCGCCGGCGATTCCTCCGATTCTGGAAGCTCCAGCCGCCGGCGCCGCGAGGATGCCGCCCATGCGGGGGCGCAAGCACCTGGCAGCCGCCGCCGCAGCCATAGAGGTAACTGAGGGCCGTACTCATTAGGTTTCGCGTCTACTTCCAGCTCCCCCCACACTACGGAGCCGCGAGCCGCTCCGCTACCGCCACTGGGACGAACGGAGCTTCTGCCTCCGGTGCTCCGGCCGAGTTTGGGGGCTCCGGGTCGACTCGCGTGCTGCCCATTTTGCTGTTTGGGGGCCGGGGGAGCTTTGCCTTTGGGGTGTTTCGATTGTGCCCTTCCCGTTGTGGGGTTTGCCCTCTAGGGTTTACTGGTCTATGTTTCTTAATCTATTCTCGGTAGCATGCTATTGGAACGGTCCAATGGACGAGACTTCCCAAAAAAAATGCATGCTTTTTTCTGAAAGAGCTTGCGCTGAGATTTCTGAAATGCTTAATGGTGGTTGGCTGTGGGTTGCAGGAGAACGATGTGAAAATGGGAAAGCAAGAGATGCCACAGGCTCATGCCGAGGTCATTAACTCATCTTGCATTACACTTTGTGGATTTGTTTATAAAAGAAAATTCTTTAACAAACTTAACTTGTGTTGCAGTGGGGAGGCATGCGGTGTGGACGTGGATGCGGACGGGGGAGGCACCCCACGACTGCAGCTGCCACCGAGGTAACCAAGGAACTAATTAATTAAATCTGCGCCCTAGTCCCTACAGCCGCAAGTTGCCTCTCACTTCGCTACCATCATGGGAATGAAGTCTCTAGTCCATGCTGATCCATGAATTCTTGTACTAGTAGAAAATAATAATCCTTATCATTTTTTTCACTCGCGCACTGGATTTCTTGATTCCAGGAGAACGGCGCAGAAGAGAGAACTCAAAAACCAAGACACACAAGAAAACGTAGGAGGGATCCTGTTGATGACCCCTCTTCTCTTGAGTCTCGGACCACAAGACTTAGGCCGAGGCGGACTGCTCCGGTGGTAGCTGATACACCTAATAAGGTGGAAAAGGTGGAGCTTTTACTTTTCTTGGTGATACTCCAATCTCTTCAGTTATATGGATTCATGAGTGATGGATGACTTGCTATGGCTGTCTGCTTAATTATGTAGTTTGTGCTTTATCCCGAAGAAAATGTTAAATTGTCTATGCATTCTTCCTACATTGGACACATGCATATTCCAATTTTTATCCGCTTCCTATGTATCTAAATAAGAATCACGATGGGCAGTATATAAAGTGTCTGAGCAATGATTGAAGCTACGAAAGAAATTATATGTGAAATATATAAGCACTTACATTTCTGAGTGCCTGCTTTGTTTGTAGCATCTACCTTTCCCAGTATGTACATACATCGTACATGATATGTGTTTGTGGCTGGAATTTGCAGGGTAGAAAAAAGAAAGAATCAACTTCAAACATGTGTCATCAATGCCAGAGGCATGAGTACGGAAGAGTTGTGCAGTGTCTAGGCTGCAAAGACAGAGACTATGTGAGGAGATACTGCACAGCGTGCATGACTCGCTGGTTGGTGTCCTTTAAAAGCATTCATATTGGTCACCTGGTTTTGTTGTAATGGCCTGCCTGTTTTGTTAGAGTTATATCACTTGTGTTTTCTGTCTCTTTTTACAGTACTTATCTCTCAGTTGCCTCCTCGAAATAGGCTTTCGCCCCGCTATATTAATATAGCAACCACGATACAACAAGCATGCTGGGGCCGCAGCACAACCAAGCCCAAAGGAACCAACAGAGAAAAAGAAAAAGAAAAAGAATGCCAACACCGGCGGATCGACAAGAACGAGGACAACCCGCCACCGCCGCGCCTCCCGGAAAAGTCCTACCACACTCCTAGCACTCCGAACTACCGCGTACCAAACAACACCTTCAACAAGGAGGACGACGATGACGCCGCCGTCGTCCGGACTAATCCTAGGGTTTCCCCGGTCCACGGAGGGGATTGGGCGAGGGGTACACCGACGCCCTCCAGGAAGGCAAGGCGGCGCCCTCGGGCGTCACCGCGACGGCGTCGGCAAGGCCAACAAGGATTTCTCCCAACCCCCAACACCACTACCCCGTTCATCCGAAGTGCTCCGCCCAACCAACCGCCCACAAGCACGCGCCACCACGATCTTGACGTCATCCTCGCTGTCTCCCCGGTGGTCCTCGACGCAGGGCCTAGGATGATGTGACCGAAGAGGCAGGGCCGGGGGAAGCAGCACCATAGCCTAGCGGGAGGGAACTACCTCCACCGCAATCGCGGGAGCCGACCGGACATGGCAGCATGGGACAACCAGGCCCGCCTGGCCCGGTACGCCCACGCCGCCAAGCTGCTGCTAGCCGGCCATGGCGCCGCCGCCACCCTGCCACCACCGCCCCAGCACCACCAGACCCCAGGAACACCGCCGCCGGTCAGGGGGAGCTACGGCCCGCCCAGCCCAGATGGGGCCCGAACTGGCCCAGATCCGGGCGGAGCAGGAACCGCCGCCACCACCCCGGCCGCGCCGTGCCGCCGCCAACGGCGACGCCGCCGCACCTCCGACCACCCCGGCGCGCGGAAATCACGCCGCCGCACCAGACCGCCGCCGCCTGAGATCACCGCCGCCGTCCCGAGGCCCCCGCGCCCCCGTCCTAGCCGCGGGTAGAGTCCGGCCCGCCACCGCCGGCACCGCACGGGCAAGGCCCGGCGGCGCACGCCGACGGCGGCGGCAGGGGAGAGGAGGGGAGGGGAGCTTGCCGCCGGAGAGGGAGCTGCGCGCCCGGCCGCCGCAGGGGGGCGGCGCGGGTCGCGAGAGGGGAGGGGGTTTCGAAATCCGCCTTCTAGGTACCTCTTATCTATCTCTCAGTTGCCATGCAGCCCATAATGTTAATGTACAATAAAATGATGTGTTTGTTAATATAATGGCTTGGTTTTATGTTTGTGGCATGATCTAAACAGGTATCCCCATTTAACAGAAGACGACTTTGTGAATAGTTGTCCATTTTGTCGCAATAACTGCAACTGCAAGACTTGTCTGCGGAAAAATATAATAAATAAGGTATGCCTTGCGTTTTGGGCTTCAGATCTTATTTGTTTCTTGATACTCCCATGCCTCTGTGACTTGCATAATCCCTGAAGCAACATGAAGTGGCAAATAACACTCATTGATGCTTTGGATTTGTGTTTCCACTGTAGTGTGGTGTATACAAAAAGCTCCCTATTTTAGGGTGAGAAGGCTGGTAGGACGAAATTTTTAGTCACTGAGAATATGGATACAAAACTAAATTTCTTGTTTGTTCCACTTATTTGTTCCACAGGTTGACAAGTGGAGAGTATCTGACAAAGATACAATTAAATATTCACGTCGGATTGCACACTATTTGCTCCCATGGCTGAAAGACTTGCACCATGAGCAGGTGAAAGAGAAATATGTTGAGGCAGCAATTAAAGGTAGTATTACTGTCAGGCCTGTTGAAATGCCACTTTTTGAATTTCCAGCTTAAGAACATGATTGTTAATTATTTGCGGCTGCCTTGCCCATTACTTTGTCGTTTCAGGCATTGTCTTTCTCCAGTACAACCCATTGATCAGTACTCTTTTTCTGTCAATGTGACCTTGATACCCAAAAAATATACCAGTACCATATACATGAGGCAAAATCAAAACATTTCTGTGTTTATTAGTCATCCAAAATATGAATTTCAACTGCATGCATTCCAGAATGGCCTTGTCATCTATTTAGGAATAAATTCAATCACTACTCCGTTGGCTCTGCTGTTCTTAATGTTGCTTTCACAACAGGCATTGATGCACATGAGGTGAAGATTCCTCTAGCAAACTATAAAGAAAATAAGCGGGTATACTGGTTAGTCTTGCTTCAGTTTGGTAGTGTGTAAATTATTTATTGCTTTCGAGTGTCTAATTCATAGTTTTTTTTGGACAGTAACAACTGCAGAACATCTATAGTCGACTTCCAGAGAAGCTGCAACAAATGTTCCTATGTTCTCTGCCTCAGCTGCTCCCGGGAGCTCCGTGATGGACTTATTCCTGGTGCCACTTCTGCAAGTGGCATGGTCCTTACACAACCTGGGGTAGAAGGCAAGGACGATTTGCAAAAGGGAAGTAATCATGATAGCATTGCAAGTCAAAAGCCTTCTGATGGACAGAATGAGTTGTTGATGGATAGTGCAGTTCCTATTGAGGATAGCGCTCCTGGGTTGAGACAATGGAAGGTAAATAGCAATGGAAGCATACCTTGCCCGCCAAATGCTTTTGGTGGTTGTGGTGATGCTGTTCTCGAACTTGAGTCATTGTTGGAGGAGAATGTTATTTCTGGCTTACTGGAGAAAGCCAATGTAGTTGTAAAAAATGAAGAAATGTTGGAGGTTGGAGGTTCAAAATGTTCCTGCTTTAGTGACTCCAGTGAGATGAGCAACGCAATGTCACAGAAACTGGCTTGTAGAGAGAACTCAAGAGACAACTACATATATTGCCCAAATGCTAGAGATGTTCAGAATGGAGCATTAGATCATTTCCAGGAGCACTGGTTAAAGGGTCAGCCTGTTATTGTTCGTGACGTGCTTGAGTTAACTTCTGGATTGAGCTGGGAACCAATGGTTATGTGGCGAGCTTTTAGAGAAATTAAAGACAAGGATGAACATGAGCGGCTCTTTGTTAAAGCTCTTGAGTGCCTGTTGTGGTCTGAGGTAACTGGCAACATGATGGTTATTGTTTATAGAATAGCAATATAATTTACCATTGACAATACTGATGTCAAGGTTACTGAAAGCATAGATCATGTAAATTCATTAGATTACTAGATGCAGAATATCTTCTGCTTTCGTTAACTGTGTGCATCTGTTTCAGTCTGAACTGGAATTAATGAACATGTTGAATTTCTTGGAGTGCAGTTTCTTTTTTGCTATTTATGTCTGCATATCTGTTAATACATGGTCAGTTAGTGTGCTTGTTGAAAATAAGAATTCAGGTTAACAGAGTTTCTATGAATATATTTTTTGTTTATGCCAGCATACCATATCCAGTACCAGCAAGTCCCAAGTGTACATTCAATATGGGTTAAGCATTGGATTTCTACTGTTACCTTTTCTGAAATTGATTTTCTATGTTGCACTTAGCATCTAGATCATTTTTATTTTGACATGAAATATTCTTAACACAACCATGGCTTTTGAACCAAAATGCAGGCTGTTGTAAACACCCACTTCTTTTTTAGTGGGTATTCCCGTGGAATTGTTGGTCCAGAGGGTTTGCCCATGTTACTAAAGCTTGAAGATTGGCCACGGCACTGCTCATTTGAGGAGCGGCTGCCACGACATGGTGCTGAGTTCATGTCTGCTTTGCCATTTCGTGAATATACTGATTATAAGTCTGGTCCTCTTAATCTGGCTGTGAAGCTTCCAGGAGAAGTCATAAAGCCAGACCTTGGTCCAAAAACTTGCATCGCGTATGGTCTTACCCAGGAATTAGGAATTGGTGATTCTGTCACCAAGCTTCATTGTGAGATGTCTGATGCGGTAAATCAGTTGATATTCTTATGCTTCATGTCCTTCATATACGTACATTTTATGGATTAATATATCTACTAGTCCGGAGGCCAAATCCAGATTTTTCAAAATTATTAGGCCAGAGGTAGTTATTCGCCTCAGTTACGCGTTGGGCTCATTCCTTTAATTCCGCTGGTTTCCCCGCGTGCTGTGCAGCCACATGCATGCAATTTTTGCTGCCCCATGATTGGAGGACGTGGTTCCATGATTAGCTGAAGGGGTGGATGGAATTATTGCTACGTTACGATTGGCTAATAGAAAGCAAACATTAAGTCCAATTCTACAACCAATGAAGCCAATAAAATTTTACCTTGGTTTTAGCTAAATGGCCCTCCGACCTTACAATCCCATACGGAGGTAGTACCCCAGTTCATTTTGAATCAGAATAACGTATATTGTATCATTTGCATGTTCTTTCCAAAAAGATGTGATGAGGAATTAAGGTAGAAGTGAGGCTCAAACCTC
Organism: Lolium rigidum; assembly: GCF_022539505.1. NCBI lineage: Eukaryota > Viridiplantae > Streptophyta > Magnoliopsida > Poales > Poaceae > Lolium > Lolium rigidum. The sequence goes on from NC_061509.1 coordinate 28,384,613, forward strand.
AGTGTGTGGGTTTGGAACCTTGTGCACCCACCACGACATGATAGGGGATGTTGTTGCTGTACTGCTTGTAGGTTCAAGTTTACTCTTGTTGCTTTCAGTCAAATCTGCATGCTTTTGTTTACGTATATTGTATCACACTGTTGGACTCTCGGTTGTTAACCATTGATCGAAGCAATCACTTATTTAGAAACCGTCGAAACATTAATCTAGATTGTAAAGATCTATTTCCAGCATACTTCATCCAGCTGCAACATTGAGCTGTAGTTCTGTTTTGGCATCTCTGTTGGGCAATGTTCTGATTTCGTTGCTCAGATTTTCGAATGGTATCTCGTTTCCTACTGTGTTAACAGGTAAGTATCCTCACACATACTGATGTAATAAAGCTCAAAGCACAAAGGATTACAGCGATTGAGAAGAAGAAAAGGAGTTTGACCATAAAGGAATACAACAGAAATCTTCAAGCTTCACAAACAGATCCTGATTGTGTTTATGAGAAGGATAAGGTGGATGATGGTTCCAGCCCTATAGATAAAAGTGAATCTCCAGATAATACAGAAGGAACCTCTGAACCTACTGGGGGTCAAAAACGCCGAAGGCAACGCGGCTGTCATTCTTCTAATGCATCAAAGAAAAAAAAGAAAACAACCAGAGAAGATAAGGTGCATGGAATTTCCATATTTCTTGAGGCAGAAGACGGCGTCCCATTTGTAGAGGGTGACCAGCCAGAGGGTGGTGCATTGTGGGACATATTCCGGCGCGAAGATGTCAGCAAACTATGTGAGTATCTAAGGAAGCATTCAGAGGAGTTTAGGCATTGCAATTATAAACCAGTGAAGCAGGTGATTAGCTCTTGTTTAACTATTTGACCCTAGAATGCCACATGTCATCTTATTCACATGTCGCATAATTGTTTATCTTGGCAGGTTATTCATCCTATACACGATCAGTGCTTTTACCTAACAATTGAGCACAAGAGAAAGCTTAAGGAAGAATATGGTCAGTTGAGAATAAGGGTGTCTTTTGGAAGATTATTTTTCTCTCAGTGGTTTACTTCCTTTTTTTTGTCCACTCCATATGAAGGAGTTGAGCCTTGGACATTTGAACAGAAGCTTGGTGATGCAGTCTTTATCCCTGCAGGATGTCCACACCAAGTCAGAAATTTGAAGGTATGATATGACATGCATGGAAACAGTTGCTGATTTCCTCTGCTTTTAGTTCCATACTTTTGAATAGAAATGAGTGCTATTATCTGTGCAGAAATACTTTTGTACTTACATTCTCATTATCTGTGGCATTTCTATTTTTTGTTAACCGTTTCTTTGTTCTGGGACAGTCATGTATAAAGGTCGCACTTAACTTTGTTTCTCCGGAAAATGTACAAGAGTGCATCAGGCTGACAGAAGAAATCCGTCTGCTTCCAAAAGGGCATAGGGCAAATAAAGATAAGCTAGAGGTCTACCGATCACTTTATCCATACTCACCTGTTGTATGCATATTACTTTATCTGTTTATTTATTGCTGATCCTTATAAGCATTATTGTGCATACATACTATAGCATTATTTATAAGCATTATAACTTTACATGCTCTCTATTCTACACTCTTTATGAATTCTAAAATTCTGTGTCAATTTGTAAACTTGAATTGCCAGATTAAGAAGATAGCTTTTCATGCATTCAAACAATCCATTTGGGATATCATCAAAAATGATGACCAGGAAAGGTTAGTAACAGCAACCCCCACTCTTTTTTTCTTGAACATGCATCTAAATGCATGCCATCTGAATTAGAAGAGACCACCAAGAAGTTGCAAAGTACAGAGAAAAAACCAAAGCAAAAGGAAAGAGAAGAAAGAAGGCAACAGCAAAAGGACGGCACAATGGATCGTCTCAACTTGCTTTTGCTATTTGAATATGTTTCTATTTCAGTTTGATTATGTGGATAGATCATATGTGTACCTCCTTTTATCATCTCTGATTTGCGCAAACTATTTGCTGCTTAAGCCTTCAATTCTTGGTACTGTTTTTCATCAGAACATAGGCGTGTAGGGCTGTTTTATTTGCGTGTTTAGTTTTTTATCACATAAAAACTAACTCTGGATAACTGTTCAGTATTTCTGCATTAGTGTTCCTGTGTACTGCTTTGTCTACGGCGGGCATGCTATACATGAGAATCTTGCTTCTGTTTGTGGCAGAAACTCTCTGCATCGGCCCAACTTGCTTCTGGTTTTAGATTTTGTTATCACGATTATGCAAATCGTGCATGGGTAATCATTTCAGTTTAGTTATGTGAACTTTTTTGCAGCTTAAGCTTTCAAACTTGGTACGTTTTCACCATGTATAGGCATGTAAGAACAGTTTATTTGCCTGTATAATTTTTTTGCGATATAAAAGCAACCCTGGATAACTGCATCAGACTATCAGAGTTATCTGTACATCTTTTGCCTACTGCAACGTGTGCTACATGATAACTTTGTGTGTCCTGTTTATCTGAAATCTGAACATGTAAGTAATGGTGCACCGGTGGTATTTGAATGGACTCTTTATGCATCTACATTATCCCACGGAACAAAATCTGTGCAGCATGGTGCTGTTAGAATTCATCTTGTGAAATCCTTCTAACAGCTACTGTGCTGATCGGTGCTGTTGCGACACAACTTTTTTCTAGATAATTGAGAAGTTTATTTTCAAAATCCACATATTGTGGTTCAGTGAGCCAATCATTGATGGTTAAGTATGAGAAGTTCTTTAGTAGGATGTGATTTCATCTGAGGTGTTGAAAATAATGAAGATATTATCTTATTGTACTAGCAGCGATGATGAAGTTGAAGATCAACCTGGTCCAAGTGAACATGCAGAGATAGAAGAGGATAAAAAACAATCAGCTCAAACCATGTCCGAAGCTGAAGATGAACATGCAGAGATGGAGGAGAACCAAGAAAGATCATCCCAGGACATATCTGAAGTTGAAGGTGAACCTGCAGAAACAGAGGAGCACCAAAAACGAGCAGCTCAAGCCATGTCTGATGATGAAGTGGAACTTGCAGAACTGGAGGGGCCCCAAGGAAAGTCAGATCAGGATTTTTCTAAAGTTAAAGGTGGATCTTCAGAAATGGAGGAGCACAAAGAACAATCACCTCAGGAAATGTCTGAAGCTAAAGATGAACCGGCAGAACTGGAGGAGCACCAAGAACAATCAGATCAGGATATGTGTGAACTTGAAGATGGACCTCTAGAAATGGAGGAACACCAAGGTGGCATGCCTGAAGCTAAAGATGAACTGGTAGAGATTGAGGGGCACCAAGAGCAACCAAGCGATGAAGTTCAAGATAAATCTGATCCAAGCGAATTGGCAGAAACGGAAGAGCACCAAGAACAACTATATCAGGACATGTCTAGAGATAACAGTGAACCTGGAGAAATTGAAGAGTGCCAAGACCAATCTGCTGAAGCCATGTTAGAGGTTGAAGATGGATCCACAGAGATGGAGGAGCACCAAGAAAAAAAGCTCAGGAGATTTCTGAAGTTGAAGGTGAACCTGCAGAAACAGAAGAGCAGCAAACACAAGCAGCTCAAGTCACTGTCGATGTTGAAGTTGAACCTGCAGAAATGGTGGAACCCCAAGAAAAATCATCTCAGGACATGCCTAAAGTTAAAGATGGATCTGCACAAATGGAGGAGCACAAAGAGGAATCAGCTCAGAACATGTCTGAAGCCAGAGATGGACCTGCAGAAATGTTTTTTTTTTTTTTCGAGAAAACGCAAAGGACTCTTTGCGTTTCATTTCATTGAAGAGATAGAAGTTTACAAGCCTCCTAGGAGGTGTTACAGGGGTTTATTACAGCTAGGAAATTAGTGCACATCCCAGGTCGTTGGCAGCACGTCTCTCAGTCCCTTGGCACCCGCCGTAGCCCGGGCCGCCGCTTCGTCTTTGATGGTAGCACATAGGCTGCGGATGGAGGGCTGCTGTCCATCGAAAACGCAGCTGTTGCGGTGTTTCCAAATCATCCAGGGCACCATCGGTGTTATGGTTGCAAGTCCTTTGCGCATTGGTTTTGGGGTGTGCAGCCTTGCCACGATCCACCAATCGTTTAGGGATGCATCGTCCCGTGGCGGCCTGCAGGACATGCGCAGCCAAGATAGAGTTTCGTGCCAAATCTGCCGCGAAAAAGGGCAACCGATGAAGAGGTGGTGGATGGTCTCGCCTCTTGGTCGCAGAGCAGGCATTTGGCATGGTGCTGCAGGCCTCGCCCGGCGAGTCGATCGGCGGTCCAAGCATCGATCGATGTTGGCGAGCCAATGGAAGAATTTGACTCGGTTAGGCGCCCAACTCTTCCATATGAGCTTCCAGGAAGCGCAGCTTAGTGGAGCCTTGGAACGATGCGAGATAGGCCGATTTGGCGGTATACTTGCCGCCGTTATGCCACTTCCGGATCGGGGAGTCATCGTCGCGTGGTCGACCGTGTGTGTTCGACGAGCTGCCATAGGCGTAGGTATTGGCCGAGCTCGTTGATGCCGATGATGCCATGTATATCTTGCGCCCAATGGTTCGCAGCCAAGCCATCGGCCACGGTCCTAGTCTTGCGTCGGCGCTTGGGGATGCGAGCGTAGAGGTCGGGTGCTATCTCGCGGACCGCACGGCCTCCGATCCAGCCGATCCTCCCGAATTTTGCGGTCCGGCCATTGCCGATCGTCATGCTTGTCGAGGCGAAGAAGAAGTCCGCCTCTTCGGTGGTGAATTGTAGGTCCGGACCGGACCAGGCTCGGTTGGTGCTCGGTACGGCTGAGCCATTGCCATCGTGTGCGGAGAGCTAGGCTTGTCCTATGTAGGTCCTCGTATTCCGAGTCCGCCATGGGAGGTTGGCCGGCGACTCGCCGCCAATTGACATGGCAGCTCGCCTCCATTCGTCGCGCTCCGCCCCTCCCAAAGGAAGCCTCTCTCGATCTTCTCCATGAGCTTGATGGTCTTCTTCACGAGCGCCAAGCACCAACAGCTGGTGGATGGGGATTGCGCCAAGGACCGATTTCACCAGTGGCAAGTCTGCCCGGTTTTTGCATTAGCCTTGATTTCCAAGTGGGCGGCTTGTTTGCCATGTCAGTCGACAATTGGTTGCAGGCTGCGCCGCTGTCGGCCGTCTGATGGTTAGCGGGATCCCAAGGTAGGAGAAGGGGAATTGCACTATGGGGCAGCCCAAGAGCGGTGTTGCCGGTGCAGCCGTCTCTTGGTCGCAGCGGATTAGCGTGGCTGAGCTCTTGGCTTAGTTGTCACGCAGGCCGAAGCGTGGCCAAACAGACGAAAGAATCTCCTTAATAGCCATGGCGTCGTTCGCGGATGGGTGACGAAGATTATCACATCATCCGCGTACGGCGATATGGAAGGGAGCGTGCGTCTAGGGTGTAACTCGCCGTAGGACCGCCATGTCCATTGCTCGTTTGATGAGTCATCCGAGAACGTCGACGGCGAGCACGAAGAGCCGAGGGAGAGGGGATCGCCTTGGCGCAGCCCACGGCGGTGCCAAATCGGTGGTCCGGGCTCCCCATTGAGCAGAACTCTTGTGCTTGCCGAGGCGAGTAGGATAGCGACCCGGCCGAGGAATCCGTCGCCAAAACCGAACCGCCGCAGCACCTCGAACAGGAATGGCCGGGATAAGGAGTCGAAGGCCCGTGCCGGGTCCAGCTTGAGAAGTATGCGCGGGGCTCCAAGTTGGTGTAGGAGGCGTGCCGATTGGCGAACGAGGATGAAGTTGTCGTGGACGCTCCGGCCAGCTATGAAGGCGTTTTGGACCGGGCCGACGAGGTCGTTGAGCCGTGGTCCTAGGCGCAGCCGACAGTGGTTTTGGCGAAGACTTTGGCCACCGGGTGGATCAGGCTTATGGGCTCGTAATCGCCGAGGCGAGTGTGCATCGGCACGCTTAGGTAGCAAGGTTAGAAGGGCCTGGTTTAGCTTGCAAAACCCCCTGCCGCGAAGCTCGTATAGCTGCTGAAAGACTCGACAAAATCCTCGCTTCACAAGTAGCTCCAAAGCATGCGCGGAGGAATTCCGCGGTGAAGCCGTCGAGTCCCGGGGCTTTTTCGGCAGGGAGCCGCTTGATCGCGTTCCAAATCTCTTCAAGCAGCAAAGGGCGCATCCATGGTCTCTAGGTCGGTAGGCTCAATGAGATTGCCCAGGTCCAGGGTGTGTGTGCGGTCCATATTGGTGCCCAGCAGTGGCGTCAAAGTGATTGAATGCAGCTTCGGCCATGTCTCCGTGGTCGGTCGCTGTGTTTCCATCGACAGTCGGGCCCCGGATGTTGTTCTTCCGGCGCCGGTAGCCGCATTGCCGGTGGAAAAAGAGGTGTTTGCGTCACCGTCTTTGAGTAACGCAATGCGCGCGCGTTGGTGAGCGATTGTCCGTTCCAGGAAGCGAGCCCCATATAGGAGGTTTTGATCCGCTTGCGCAGCCAGCTCTCATCCGCGGTTAGGGTGCGATCTTCCCGGGCCTTGTCGAAGCGGAGCAGCAGCTCACGGGAGAGCGCCAATTTGTGGCGCACGTTTCCGACGGTCTTGGAGCTCCAGCCTTGTGAGCGAGCGGGCGGTGGCTTGCAGCCGTAGGAGCAGCTGCCGGAAGGGGTCGGCGTCATGGATGGAGTGCCAGTGCCTGCGCCACGGTGTCATGGAATCCATCCCTGTCCGATCCAGTAGTCCTCAAAGTGGAATCGTTTGTGGCCGGTCGGCTGCGGGGAGCAGCCGAGGAGCAAAGGACTATGGTCCGAGACGACGGAAGCGAGGCATCGCAGTGGCGCCGCCATGGATTTCCTCCCGCCGGTGGTGCATAACACTCGGTCCAGGTGCACGAGCGTAGGTGGTGATTGCTCATTGGACCAGGTGTAACGGCGTCCGTTTAGGTAGACCTCCTTTAGGGCTAGATCGTTGAGGACTCGACGGAAGCGCCCCATCATGCGCCTGTTGACGTGACCGTTGTTTTTATCCTCGTCACGGTAGATGAGGTTGAAATCCCCACAAAGCATCCAAGGCCCGTCACGGTCGCCGCGCACATCACGGATCTCCCGGAGGAACGCGATCTTGTCGGCGTCGTCCCGTGGGCCGTAAACCGCAGCCGGCCACCACGGCGTAACGTTGCCGGTGGGTGTGGAGATCTTGGCCGTCGTGGTGTAAGCCGTGAAGGAGGGGTCGGAAACGGTGATGTCCCTACTCTTCCAAGCGATAAGAATGCCACCACGGGTGCCGTCCGCCGGCGGTGCAGACGTAGTCGTCATAGTCCGGCCAAGCGCCTCAAGGATCGTGGAGGTGTATATGATCTCCATCTTCGTTTCCCCGGAAGCATATTATCGATGCTCCGGAAGTTGCGATCAGCGAGTGTATGGCGTTGCGACGGGCACGCGCGTTCAAGCCTCGAACATTCCAGATCAATATCTTAAGTTTGCAATCCATTGACAAGATTTCGACAAGGGGTGAAACGGGCGCGTGGCTAAACCCTAGCAGGGCTGCCATCTTGCCGCGCTTGTGCCTGCGCGAGGTCTTCAGGTAGCGTGCGGTCGAAGAGTGCAGCCATGGCGGCTAGGACGACGCGAGGGATTGGAGCGGCGAAAACGTCATCGTAGGCCTTCATCTCAGCAGCAGTAATCGTCTGGTTTGCCCCGATGATACCGAGGGTGCGCAAGACCTGAATCTGGGCGCGTCTCTCGGCAGTTGGTGGTGCACCGGCCTTTGACAGGCTCGCCGCTGATCTGCCCCGGCGCGGAGCGAAGTTAAGCGGTTGCTGGCGAGCGCGCTTGCCAGGGGTGGGCAGCGTGGCGGCGAGCTTCTTTGTCGCGGCGGTAAGGAATTCGCCCAGCGTCCAGGAAGTTTGCTGCTGGTGAGCTGGCGGCTGCGGTCTTGGTCGTCTGCGCATGGTGACTGGCGGCGTTGCGTATCTGGAGGCGGGCCTTGTTCTGCCGGTGGAGGCCCGTGGGGTTGAGTAGCGGCATGCGCTGTCGCATTGGCCCATGGGCCTGCGGGAGGTGGGTGGGCTTCGGGTTTCTGCCCTGCCAGCTGGGGTATGATCATGGGCGCACGGGCTGGTGGGGTCAGCGGGGCCAGCTTCTGGGGTAGATTGGACAATAGCTTCGGCGCTGGTCCTCGCAGCAGTGGCAGGCGGCGACAAGGTTTCGCCATGCAGATCGGCATGCGAAGCTTCACTTTGCCCCGACAGGGTATCCGCCTCGGCCGCAGCGCCTAGGCTGGGAAGGGAATCAGGGACCTCACTTTGCATGGAGACGGAGGGCCCCGCGGGTTGATCAGGATCCCGAGGCTGGTCGGAGGATGTCTCTTCGGGCGCAAGGCTGGCAGAGGAGCCCATGTGCGCGGAAGGCGACGCGGGATTTGAATCCACATCCTGGCTGGTGCGCGACGTGGCGGGTTGGTCCTCCAATGGTGGCGTGCCAACGGCGCAGTTGACCCGGTCTTCCGGCAGCGGGGGCAGTGTTGTCTGGATCATGACAGTTGTAGATGCAGCTTTGATCTGCCAGACTTTGGCTGCTTGTGGCCTTTGCCGGCCTCCTCCTTTTCCCTTTTTTGGACGGTTTCGTGGGTGGCGGGATCGGCGGGGCCCACCATGGACGGGCCAAGGCTCCATCGTTCGGCCGGCGGCGTGCAAGGACGGCGGCGCTCCCTCAACCGTACGGCGACGGGAGGTAGGCCAGCTAGCGTCGCATGCAACGCCGTCGGAGCGTCTACGGTGGTTGGAGGTCCAACTGCCGGCGTCGACCGCCATACCATCGGCGCGGCCATGGGTGGCGTCGTCGGTGCGGCGTCGCTTGCGAGTTCTCCGGCGAGGTCGGTTGCGGCCCTTGGCGTTGCCACCGTTGCCGTTGTTGTCTCTTCCGGCGCCGTCTCCGTTCCCGGCGTTTGGACCGGCACCGCGGTGAGGAACCCCACGGTCAAGCGTCGCGTTGATGAGCTCGACGGTGATGGGGTAAGTGAGCGTGCGCACGGTCGGTGGTGATGCCTGGTCCGGGCCAGGGAGCAGCTCAACAATCTCCAGGACGGTGGATCGTCGGATCTCACTGGGGTCATGGCAGCGCCCAGAGATCCCGAAGACGGCGAGGTTGTCGCGTGAGCGGGTGGCTGGGTGCAGGCGCTCGATCCAGCAGCTGTCTCCGAGTATGTGCTCCGCCGTGGACAAGTGCCACGCCTGGGGAGGGATCCCATGGATGTCGAGGTCGACGTGGTACGTGAAGCGTCCGGAGCCGGCGTGTGCAAGTTTACACCATGGCCTGACGGAGAGGGAGAAACCTAGTCCATTGATGAAGTGGTCGCCAGCCATGCGGCTTAGGGCCTCGCCGGAGTGGAAGATGATCAAGAAATCCTCCGGGTGGTGCAGGTGCACCGAGAAGGCACCATCGCGCAGCTCAAAGGAGTTGTACAGGACCTCCTCCACGTCCCTGGCCGTAACAGCAGGCCGGGTACCTGTGATGGAGGCCACCATGGCGCGTCGCAGGACATCCTCGGCTTGCTCCATCTCCACCGTGCGCGACAGGATGACGCGTGATGGCATCACAGCGGGAGCGGGCGCCGTGGTAGGAAGCGCCGTGGCTGGGGGCGGCGGTGGCGGCGTGGGGTGTTGTTGCCGGTTGGCCTGGCTCGGCGGCGCGGCAGCGGCTGCAGGGCGGCGCCCGGGCGCGGCGGCACGCGCAGGAGGTTCACGCGCGGGGCGCGGATCCGTCCTGGGCGCGGCGGCGGCCGTTGGCGCAGCAGGGGCGGCGAGCTGGCCGTGCTCGGAGCGGTTCTCGCACTGCCATGCCTCGTGACCAAGGAGAAGGCACTGGCGGCAGCGTACCTTGTTCGTGCAGGCGCGGACGACGTGGCCGGGGTCGAGGCAGCGGAAGCAGAGGCCGGCGGCTGCCTCCGGCGTTGGGCTGCGCCTGGGCCGCGGCGGTGAGGGCGGGGTGGCGGGGCGCTCGCGTCTCTTCCTGTCCTTGCGGCGCGGCTGCTGGAAGCCCTCGCTGTCGATGGCGGGGACGCGGTGGATCTCCGAGCGCGGGCCGATGCGCTCCTTGGCCGGGACGCGGGTTGCGGTGGCGCGGGGGGCGGCGCTCGTCGGAGGGACGGCGGTTGGGCACGGCGCGGGCGTCGGTGGTGGCGTGCGGGCCACCTCGCTGTAGGAGCGGGAGCTCGAAGCCTCGTCGCCGGAGCCGGCCCAGCGGCGCTCGCTGGCGGGCCGATGGTTACCGGCGTCAGAGCTGGAGGAGGAGGACATGGCGGCGATGTGGGTCTAGGAGATCTACGGGGGCGCCGGTGAGGAGGGACGGCGGCGGCGGCGGCTAGGCTAGGCTAGAGGTGGGAGGAGGTGGGAGCGGAGCGGAGCGGAGCCATCGAATAGGTTGTGATCGACCTGCAGAAATGTCAGCTGAGGATCCAGGTGAAGTTAAAAATGGACCTGTAGAAATGGAGGTGCGCAGTAAAAAACCATCAGTACTAAGAAAGAAAAGAGCAACCATACGCAAGGTAAAGGGAGCTCCTGAAACAATAGCCAAAAAGAAAGCAGTAGCAAAAGTTGCACGTGGGAAAACTGATGTCTCAGACTCGTCAACAAAGCGAAATGCCTCTGCTGCCTCCATTGCTATGCTTAGACGTCTAACCAAGAGAACAAGGGCTAACAATGCAGATTCTGAAACTGTACTTATATTACCAGTTCCTCTTCAAGTCATTACTGAAGAAGCAGAAATCGCATTTGCATCAGCTGCCAAGAAGAAAGAGGAACTTCTCTCTGAAGCACCTAATGCAACCGAAAACATTGTTGCTGACACTGGTGGAAAAAGTGGCTTTGGTCGCGGTTGGCAACTGCCATTAGTCGCGGTGGCGCAACCGCGACCAAAGTAGCGCGACTAAAGGCCCCCCCTTTAGTCGCGGTTCCTTACAAACCGCGACTAAAGGCCCGTCCACGTGGGCCGCAGGCGAGCGCTAGGGCGGAGGCCCTTTAGTCGCGGTTCTTCCGGCCAACCGCGACTAAAGGCCTCCGCAGGGTTTAGGGTTTAGCCCCCCTCCCCCTAAATCTGGTTTCTTTTTAATTTGTATTATTTTATTTCTTTTGGGTTTTAATTCTGAAGGAGTTTCACATATTCTACTGTACTCGTATACATACATGCATATGAATGTACAATTTCAAACAAATTTGAAATTAGAACCAAAAAGAATTCAAGAGGAATATACAATATATATTCAATATCGGATGACCATATACAATATATATTCAATATCGGATGACCATATACAATTTTGAACAAGTTAGTTACAAATTCTGGTGCATATAAAGTTCTACGTCATCGTAATAGTGTTCTCCTCTAGGATCGATGACTTCCTCGCCAACCATCCAGCCTAGTTCCTCTTGAAGTGGTCGGAAGCGAGCTTCGGACTAAGCTTCTTCCGGAGGTTATTCCTCAGGATGTTGTTCTCACACGTCCGGTCCCGCTCATTGCAGTATCTCCGGATCCTCTCACAAACATAGTATCCACATAGATTGGTCCCCGGTGGCCGAGTATCCCCAGCCGTCCGCACCGCCATTTTAAAATGTAGCTCTTTTTTGAATTCACCGACCTTGGTATCTACGAACCGTCTCCAAACCCTACGAGGCAAAGAAAATTAAATAAACAAGAGAGTTATTAATTAGTTACTTGATATTAGGAAATGATGAACGAAATAGGCCGATCGATATAGAGCGCAAATGAATGAAAATAATTACTTTTGCATCATTTTTCTCATGTCGCCCCAAAGCGCCGGATCCATATTCGGAGAGTCGTGGACGAGAACCGAGGAGGTCTGAACTTTAATTACCATAAGAATCCAGTGGAACCTGCGGACACGATACATGCACAATCATGCATAACTCATCGATTAGCCACATACCATGCATGGAGTAAACAAAAGAGAATGTGCTCAAGACAGAAACACTCACCCAAAATGGTAAGGAAATAGAATATCACTTTTCTCTTGCTGTTTTCTAATAAACCGCCACAGTCTTCCTCCACGTCGGCGGGGTGGTGTTCTAACACATATGAATTAACGATGTGTGGGTCAATGAACCCAACATCATGGATGTTCCTTATTCGCATTTCCCGCTTCTTCATTCTGCATAATATATAGCGTACACAACAAGATAGTTAGGACAATATATATATATATATATAGTGCAGTGCAATGAACGAGATGGGGTAGAAATTAATAAATCACTTACGTAACGTAGCAACCGATGATAGATTTGTCGAGGTCGCGCAGATTGAACAGCTGGAACAATTCACTCAGAGGAATTTGTACCCAGTAACGTTTGAAGTGATGCACATATTTAACTTCCGCATAGATATAGTCTTTGGCGTCTTTATGTTTTATGTAACCCTTGTACCAATTTAGCGGACCTTTCATTTGTCGAGGTAGATCCTCTTCCTCGCGCAGCTCGATGAGAGGGCCATTCTTCACATATGTAAATACTACGTCCTTCATTGGCGCCTCATCAAGGCCTAACAAGGCACGAAGAGTGATACCTAAGTCGGCCGCTTGTTCTCCGGCACTTTCTACGATCAATCCATAGCTGCCGCAGCTGCTATGATATCGGGGGCATCCGGACCGGCGGCTTGCACTATGAGCGGGGCGATCGATTGTTTACTTTGTTCCCCGAGCTGGGCAACTTCTTTCCCCTTTCTAATTTTGTCTCGGCCTCGTCCTCCAAGGCTTTCTTCTTCGCGACTCTTGGTTCCTCTTGAACGCGAGTGCTTGCCTACGAAGTTCACGTAAATAGTCGTCGTGCAGATTCTTCGCGGCTTGGGACGGTGTGTTCAAAAATGACTTAGCCCACCGCTTTTCCTTGTCGAATATACCGGCTTGGGCTCGCCCTCTATTTTCTTCTTGACGCTCGCCTTCCATTTCTCTAAATCAGCAGCCGCGCCCGCCTCGACTTCCTCGGCACTACTTTCCCAAGGCCTCGTGGGGAGAGGCTTCAGTGATACCTCCGGTACCTTTGTTTTCTTAGGTACGTAAGGGTCCGGGTTAATAACCCAGGACTGCTTCGCTTCTTCGCCGGAGGTGGATTGGGGGCGGTACCGGTGTCCGATCACCCGCCGGACGAGGATCGGGGGCGGCGTCGCGCGACGTGAATGAGGTGTATTAGGTGAAGCACCACCGCCACCGTCACCGCCACCGCCACCGTCACCGCCACCACCACCGCCACCGTCACCGCCACCGCCACCACCACCACCGTACGGGGTGGACTTGTTGGCGCCTCGCCCGGAAACTTGATAAATTTCTTCCGCCATAGAATGAACTCGGCGCTTGACATCTCCAAGTCTTTTCACCCCTTCGTGTGTAGCAATGTCAATGTCCAGGTCCTCAAACCCTTGGACTATCTCCTCCACCGTCACACGAGCATAGCCATCTTGAATGGGGTTGTTGTGGTGGAGTGCTCCGGTGGTAAAGCACCGCCGATGGCTACCTTCATGGACATGTTCCCGATAGGATAATACGAGATGACATGCTTTCATCTCCTTTATATCGTCCACGGGGTAGCGAGGAGGCTCCGGTGCAAGTAATTTCGACCACCGCAGGCTCCGGTGCAGTAATTTCTATCGTCGGTGCACCAGCCCGGTGAGGCCTCCGTGGAAGCCACGCCGCTTCTTCTCCGCCGCTGGCTTCCGAGATCCATTGGATGATCTTCATGCTGCGCCCGAGCTGCCTCTCTTTCGGCTACTAGTACACTCACGGTTTTCTTCATCACATCCATTTCCGTTACCAATCGCGCCACAACATCTTTTTCCCGATCCATCTTTCTCTTACGGCTTCCGTAACCGTACGGGTCATCGTTCGGGGGAACCCTATTTTCCACGGAATGGGCCCCATGCCTCGTACACGTCCTCCGTGTTCGGGATTCCCGAGGGCTTTTGTCGTGGCGTCGTTCTCTCCGTTGAACTTGATCTTCCCCTCTTGAGCATCCCTCATTGCCTCAATAAGCTTTTTGGTGGGTGTAATTATTTTGCCCCGATAAACACACTCCCTCGTCTCCGGGTTCGCCGATCCCCCATGCCCGTACCACCAGCCTTTTGGCCCTTGGGTCCCATCCCTCCGTACCCGGACGGATTCCTCGCGCCCCCGCCTCGTTCTCCATCTTCTCCCACCTAGGCTGCCAAAAGCGATACCCTCCTCGGCCCCATTTTATGATTGTACTCCTTCTTGGCCGCATTTTCCTTATTTTTTTTCGATAGTTCAAGGAACTCGCTCCGATTTCTTTTGCTTCACAAATTCCGGCCAATCATGTTGCAGTTTCTCATATTGTCCTTTGAAAACCGGAGTCTTGCCCCGGTTGACAAAGTCATGGGCTAGATTTTGCTTGTATTTCCGAATGCGTTGGCCATCCTAGAAAGAGCGAACTCGTTTGACTAGCTTGCGCCTCTTCTTGTTTTCCGCAATCTTGTTACCCTCCTCATCGTATTTGCGGTATTCCGGAGGTAGAACGAAATGTTCCATAAGCTTGTTGAAGCAATCTTTTTTTCTCTCTTATCGACAAAAGTGAAACCAACACGTGCCTTCTTTGGCTCATTCCACTCCTGGCGGGTGATCGAGACGTTGTCTCTAACAACGGCTCCGCATTGGCCGACAAACTTGGTGGCGTTCTTGCCGGGCTCCAGCCGCCTCGCCGGTTGCTTCGTCGACAACATCGATGGTGCATGTTTCTCCTGCTTTCATCGTCTTGGTTGCGCCACGCTTTGACGACGACGTACTCGATTTTTTCGATGATCCGGCCGAGGGCTAAAATAAGAAAGAGAGTCGCGCGTGTTAGTACACACACATTTATTCAAATCAGTTAGTTGTATCACCAGACGCTCAATATGTATATATATACCTCGGCGCCGGAGGTGGTTGCTACTTCCAATTGAAGATCGTCGTTTATCGACGTTTCTTCGGCATCATCTTGCCGACGGCGCCCTTCATCTTCACCCTCAAGGTTCGGATAAGAAGAGATATCATCTTCTTCTTCTCCGGTCGGCACAAATGGAATATCGCCATTTATGATGCCGAACATATGGTCTTCAGCGTCCGGATCATAGTTGTCCGGAATCGGGTCAGCTCTATCGTCCGCCATATGTCGGTCCCGAAAACATGTAGTCAAAACAAATTAATTGTGTATATGCCAAGCATTATCATATCTCTTCTACATATAAAGAGAGAGGGCGACGAGGGAGGCGAGAGGGGGGACGCAGTGATCGCGTGACCGAGAGAACGGTGGTGGTGGCGAAAGGGGGGACGCAGTGACCGCGTGACCGAGAGACCGGTGGCGGTGGCGAAAGGGGGACGCAGAGACCGGTGTGGCGGTGACCGAGAGACCGGTGTTGTTCTACATTTTGGACGAAATTCACTACAGATGATGTGTGTAATTGTTGTGTATGAGATTAATTGTTGTGTATGCAAGATAACTGTGAGTAAATTAACAATGTTAACAATGTAAAATCAATAAGTTTACGGGAAATACTTTTGTACACCCACGCATGGGTGTGGGTGTTTCCATCACCATCCATTTATTCCTTGAGATTCGTGCCACCATGGTAGATGGAAAGATTCCTTTCTCTCTCCTCTTTTTATCCGAATCTCAAAGCACAATTGACGGTGCCGGAAACACCCACACCCATGCGTGGGTGTACAAAATCCACTCTCGTAGTTTACAACATTAATTTGTTATGTTAGTAACAAAACCAAATGTTGTTAGGGGCACACTGAATATTGTTGTGTATGATACCCTGAAAATTGGTGTTGTTCATACCTTGAAAATTGATGTTGATTCCTTGTTGTTCTACATTTTGGAAAAAATACTACATATGATGTTGTTGTGTATGCAAGAGAACTACCGTAAGTAAAAATAACAACGTTAACAATGTAAAATTTATAAGTTTACAACATTAGTTTTTTTGTATTAATTAGCAACAAAAACAATTTTGTTAAGTTAAGTTAAATTTTTAGTTAAGTTAAAAAACAAAATTAACAAAATTTAACAAAGTTTACGATTGTTAAATTTGTTAAATTTGTTAAATTTGAAAATTGTTAAATTTGTTAAATTTTGTTAATTTTGTTAAAGTTTACGATTGTTAACAATTGTTAATTAAGTTAAGTTAAATTTTTAGTTAAGTTAATTAAAAAACAAAAAAACAAAAAAAAAAGAGAGGCAGGGGGCGCCGGCCGTCTCTCTCTCTCTCTCCCCGCGCCCTCGATCTCTCTCTCTCTCCCGGCCGGGCGCAGCGGGCGGCGGCGGCGAGCAAGCGCAGGGCAACAGCGGCCGGCGGCGCTGCGAGTGGGGGCGGCGCGCGGTGGCGCCGGCAACAGCTAGCGCGCGCGCGAAGACCGGCGGGCGCGCGGCGGCGGTTGTGAATCGATCGGCGCGACGGGCCGGGACGGCGAGATCGACGACGTACGGCGGCGCGAAGACGGGGCGCGCGCGCTCGGCGGCCGCTCGGCGCGGCGACGGCGGCGTGACGACGACGGCGACGGCGGCGGCGTGACAGAGGCGACGGCGACGGCGGGCAGGGCTTCGGCAGCGTCGAGGACTTCGTCTGTCGCGCGGAGAAGAAGATGGCGGGGCGGCGGTTCAGCGCTGGAATTTATAGTCCCCCCCCCTTTAGTCGCGGTTGGGGAGGCGACCCGCGACTAAAGGTCTTTTTTCAAATTGCTTTTCTTTTTCAAAATCATAAAATACAAATAATATATCAACAAATTCAGAAAAATAAAACTAATTCATTTCTAAATGTGAAAAATACAAATTATATATCAAAAAAATCGAAAAATAAAACTAATTCAATTCAAAATTTTAAAAATACAAATTATATATCAAAAAAATCAGAAAAATAAAACTAATTCATTTCAATATGTTAAAAATACAAATTATATATCAAAAAATTAAGAAAAATAAAACTAATTCATTTCAATATGTTAAAAATACAAATTATATATCAAAAAATTCATAAAAATAAAACTAATTCAATTCAAAATGTTAAAAATACATATAATATATCAAAAAATTCATAAAAATAAAACTAATTCAATTTCAAAATTTTAAAAATACAAATAATATATCAAAAAAATCAGAAAAATAAAACTAATTCAATTCAAAATCTTAAAATACATATAATATATCAAAAAATTCAGAAAAATAAAACTAATTCAATTCAAAATCTTAAAAATACAAATTATCAAAAATTCATAAAAATAAAATTAATTCAATTCAAAAGTTCGTTGGCCCCCTCTTCCCGCCTCTTTCCGCCGACCCCCTCTTCCCTCCTCGTCTTCCCGCCATTTCTTCCCTCGTCTTCCCGCCTCTTTCTTCCCGCCAATTGTTTCCCGCCAATTTCTTCCGGCCTCTTTCTTCCCGCCAAATTTTTTCCCGCCAATTTCTTCCCCGCCACTTTCTCCCCGCCTCTTTCTTCCCGCCTCATGTCTTCCCGCTCCCATTTTTCCCGCCATTTGTCACTACATATAGGTAGCCCGGCTTGGCCAAGCATCACATCTCTACAATCTCTCATCACTCTCTCATGGCTTCCACCGCACCCACTCTAACCTACCAGCGAGTGGAGGAGCTTTGCGCCTCGAACTACCCTTGCCCTCCGGCTACCGCGTCCCCGCCGGCCGGAGCCTGAGCGCCGGCGGCGTGCCGGTCCCTCCCGTCCCTCGTGGTACCGCGCGCCGGCGGCCATCACGAACCACTACTACCTCGACCTCACGCCGGAGCAGCGGATGAATCCCCGCCGGCATCCCGATAACCAGCATACTTGGGACGCCTTCTTCATCAATCGGCGTGAGAGGGCGCTCGCCGTGTATGAGGAGGACGGTCCGCCTCCCGGAAACTTCCACGAGGCCGGCCGTCGGCTATGGTGGTACGGCCGGACTCCGCAGAGCGTCATGGACTACATCACGGCCGGCGATATCCCTCGCCCGCGCTACCCTCGCTCGAGCCACGAGCGCCGCCCGACGACAGCCGACGACAAGCAGCGACGACGACGCCGGCAACTTAGAAGGCGACGACTACCAAGTACAACGGCGGCGGCTATGAAGACTACGAGTATGCATATTATACGCCTAGGCAGGAGTATGACTAAATCACTCCAAATTTCATGTATGCAGGAGTATGACTTAGTCGTCACTCCAAATTTCCTATATGCGGGAGTATGACTTAGTCACTCCAAATTTCATGTATGCAGGAGTATGACTTAGTCACTCCAAATTTCATGTATCATCGGTGCTATCTCGAGTCAATTGAATCATTCGAAAATGGACACCAAACACATCACGGGTAATATAATTCACATGATTCATTCAACAAAGTTTGGTACAATAAATTATTACACATCATTTCTTCCCTTGTGTCCCCGCTTGCTTACGATTGTGCCGTATCCATGGAGCATCCTCATCATTTAACTTAATGCTTGGGTCGGTGTTCACTTTGAAGGGCGGAATTTCAGCAAACATATTATAATCTTCTCGACATGTCTGTCTTGTCCTCCACTCCCACGATGTTTCTTTTCCCCGAAAGAACAATGTGGCGCTTTGGATCATCGCATGATGTACCGATCGTTTTCTTATCTTTCCGTTTCCTCGGTTTGCTACTCATGTCCTTCACATAGAAAACCCGAGCGACATCTTTCGCTAGGACGAATGGTTCGTCAAGATAACCAAGATTGTTGAAATCCACCATTGTCATTCCGTATTGCTGGTCCACCTTTACCCCACCTCCCGTTAGCTTGAACCATTTGCACCGGAACAAAGGGACCCTAAAGGAGGGTCCATAGTCAAGTTCCCATATCTCCTCTATGTAACCATAATATGTGACCTTTTGCCCATTCTCGGTTGCCGCATCAAAGCGGACACCACCGTTTTGGTTGGTGCTCTTTTTATCTTGGGCGATCGTGTAAAATGTATTCCCATTTATCTCGTACCCTTGGAAAGTCGTTATAGTCGAAGATGGTGTCTTGGCCAACATGTACAGCTGATCTACAACCTTATTGTCACTCATTAAATGTTTTCTCAACCAACCGCCGAAAGTCTCCATGTGGGCCTTCCTAATCCAGGATTCGAGCTTCCTGTGGTTGTCCGAGCGTAAAATATTCTTGTGTTTCTCAAAGTACGGAGCCACCAAGCCGGAATTGGTCGAACCGTGTGGTGTGCTTCGCTCGAGAATGGCCGTCCATACATATCATTGATTTCCTTCCGATCGTGCCTTTTCCACTTAGTCTCCCCTCGTGCCGCGATTGAGGAAGACCAATCGGCTTAAGGTCGGGAACAAAGTCAACACAAAACTCAATTACCTCCTCATTTCCATAGCCCTTGGCGATGCTTCCTTCCGGCCTAGCACGGTTACGAACATATTTCTTTAATACTCCCATGAACCTCTCGAAGGGGAACATATTGTGTAGAAATACAGGACCGAGAATGGAAATCTCATCGACTAGGTGAACCAGGAGGTGCGTCATAATATTGAAGAAGGATGGCGGGAACACCAACTCGAAACCGACAAGACATTGGATCACATCGTTCGTAACCGTGGTAGAACTTCCGGATTGATTACCTTCCGAGAGATTGCATTGAGGAATGCACATAGCTTCACAATGGCTACTCGAACATTTTCCGGCAGAGCCCCCTCAAAGCAATCGGAAGCAATTGCGTCATAATCACGTGGCGGTCGTGAGACTTAAGGTTTTGGAACTTTTTCTCCGCCATGTTTATTATTCCCTTTATATTGGACGAGAATCCCGACGGGACCTTCATACCGCTCAGGCATTCAAAAAAGATGACCTTCTCTTCTTTGGTCGTAGCGTAGGCCGGCACGACCTTGAAACCGTTCCGGATGCCGGTCATCGTGGTCTTTCAAACTTTGCTCGGTCCCGCCGTGCTTCCTTTGTATCATTTGACTTCCCATACACGCCCAAGAAGCTTAGGATGTTCACGCAAATATTCTTCGTAACGTGCATCACGTCGATTGCGGAGCGGACTTCTAGGACTTTCCAATATTCTAGCTCCCGTAATATAGATTTCTTCTTCCACATGGCTACGTGCCCGTCGGCTCCCTTCGGAACCGATTGTCCGCCAGGACCCTTTCCAAAGATGACTTTCAAACCCTTGACCATATCAAATACCTCAGCACCAAGCAGTGTTCCGCAGTGCTTCGGCCGGTGATCCGCCTTGCCGTTGTAATGCTTGCCTTTCTTTCTTACTCGGATGACCTTTCTGAAGAAATCGACGATGCCCAAGGTACACGTTCTTCTTACAATTTGGCAAATGTACACTTTCGGCCTCATGTAAGCAGTGCGTGCATGCATTGTATCCCTTATTTGACAGTCCCGAAAGGTTACTAAGAGCAGGCCAATCGTTGATGGTTACGAAAAGCAACGCTCGTAGGTCAAATTCCTCTTCTTTGTGCTCATCCCACACACGGACACCAGGTCTGCCCCACAGTCTGTAAAAGTTCATCAACTAATGGCCTTAGGTACACATCGATGTCGTTGCCGGGTTGCTTCGGACCTTGGATGAGCACCGGCATCATAATGAACTTCCGCTTCATGCACAACCAAGGAGGAAGGTTGTAGATGCATAGAGTCACGGGCCGTGTACTATGGCCGGAGCTCGCTCGCCAAAAGGATTCATGCCATCCGTACTTAGACCAAATCTTATGTTCCTTGCGTCAGCTGCAAAATCTTTGAACTCTCTCGTCGATCTTTCTCCATTGCGTTCCATCCGCGGGGTGTCTCAACTCCCCGTCCGACTTACGGTCCTCTTTGTGCCATCGCAACAACTTGGCATGCTCTTTGTTCCCGAACAGTACGTTTCAACCGTGGTATTATAGGAGCATACCACATCACCTTGGCGGGAACCCTCTTCCCGGGTTTCCGGCCCTCAACATCGTCACCAGGGTCATCGCCTCCGATCTTATAACGCAATGCGGTGCATACCGGGCATTCATTCAAATTCTCGTATTCACCGCGGTAGAGGATGCGATCGTTGATGCATGCATGTATCTTCGTAACCTCTAAACCTAGAGGGCAGACAACCTTCTTTGCTTCGTACGTAGTGGCGGGCAACTCGTTATTCTTTGGAAACATATTCTTCAACATTTTCAAGCAAGTTTTCAAATGCCGAGTCAGCTACACCTGCCCGTGCCTTCCATCTCAAGCAAATCCAGTGTGCAGCCCAGATTTTTCGGACCATCATCGCATCCGGGTACAGCGCCTTCCCGTGATCCTCTAACATGCGATCCAAATTCTCCCTCTCTTTTTCGGTTTCGCAGCCGTCTCCGTGCATCAGCAATGGTCCGACCAAGATCATCAACGGGATCATCACGTGCCTCTTCTTCACCTTCCCCTTCACCTTCCCCTTCACCTTCAGCATCCTCCATGAAAGTATCACCGAAATGAGAAAGATAGCTTTCATCATTGAAATCATCCCCTTCTTCATCTTCTTCCATTATAACCCCTCTTTCTCCATGCTTGGTCCAACAATTATAGCTTGGCATGAAACCGTGCCGAAGCAGGTGCATGTGAACATCTCTTGAGGAAGAGTAACCCTTCCGATTCTTACACTTAACACATGGACGAGATAACAAAACCCCCCGCTTGTTCGCATTAGCCACTACGAGGAAATCTTTCAAACCCGTACCGAACTCGCCGGAGAGTCGGTTACCGTACATCCATTGCCGATTCATCTGCATTATTATAATATAAAATATATAATTAACCATCATGCATTTGTTAAACTAACTAGCTACAAACAATATAAATTAAACAATGAACTACACACACATGCATATTTTATCAATGACACATCAAAGGTTCAAGTTGCTAACCGCGATCGAGGAGGAAAAAATAAATGAGAAAGCTCAAGTGTGACTCCAACACTTCATATCATGTTTGTTTCATGCTCTTGGGGCATTTCATCAAACACCTTATGTGCATAAGAGGAACCAAAAGCAAACCTAACACCTTATGGACTAAAGGCCTTCGGGCACCTTTAGTCGCGGTTGGGCTGGCCAACCGCGACTAAAGCCCCCCACGTGCACCAGTTGGCCACCGTGCGCCCTGGGCCCAGGCCTTTGGTCGCGGTTCGCCACACGAACCGCGACTAAAGACCCCATTAGTCGCGGTTCCTTTACCTTCGCGACTTATGGGGCTTCCCGGAAGCCTGTTTTTCCACCAGTGTGATGAATCAGAATCTCCACGTGCTAATGAGCTAGCAATTGTTGAAGAAACAGTGATTCCATCATTTGAAGTGCCAGAATCTAATGAAACTGCTCATCCAAAGCCTGCAAATGACAAAGCTGAGGAATCAACTCCAGAGACAAAGGATCGGCTTGTAGCACCGTAAGGTCCCGTTGCTTCACCTCCACAACATGTCCCATCCGAAGAACGTGAAAACACTACTCCACCGACCACAGATAATAACGAAGCAGCTTCAGTCAACTCTCAACTTCTACAAATTCTTGCAAATCAACAGAAGATTTTGAAGAATCAGGCTGATCAAGCTGCTAAAATTGAAGAACATTCTAAATCTATCAGGCTGTTTCGTCGTGTTTTGAACAAACTTGTCAGTCCTAACAATCAAGCCACAAGTTCGCAAGTCTCCTCCACCAGCTCCTGATGTGTCACTTGCCACGCTTTCATCACCAAGTATTGAGGGTGGGTCAGAAGATGCCTAGAAGCTTCACTTCTTTTTGAGGTGTTTCGATGCTAAAGGGGAGTGATGTTATATAGAAGCTTCATGGGCAACTAGGAGGAACTAGAAAGTTAAAAACCCCGAACTTTGAATCTGATTCTTCAAGTGGTTTGTAAACTTTCAAGTGTATGCTGCCTTTTGCTATATTTCTACCGTAACATGTTGTCATCAGATATCTTATGCATGTTTCGTTTCTGGTGCATCACATTCATGTGCATTTCCAAGACATAAGAGGAGCTCTTCACAAACCTCAATTCTGTGCATTTGCACTTAAACGCAAATTTCAAATAATGCCCATATTTAGGAGGAGCCTCACTATATGGCGTGGAATTCAAAACCAACACTTCAACTTCTATATTTTATGAAATTTATGATTGGGTAGTCGTCGATCAGCCAAAAAGGGGAGACTTAAAGTTCACCCAGCGTCCTCTTTAGGCCTTATTTACTTCTAGTGTATTTTAGAGGATTGGAGGGGATTATCAGGATTGGAGGGGATTATCGATTATTCCAGATCGCGGAAAATCCCTGGTAGCCCCGCAAATTCCCTCATTTTTGCCTAAACTAAACATATGTAATGCAATGATAATCCATGGAAATCCGAGCTAATTAGGACAAGGTGCGAGCACTATTGGTATTCGATGCATGAGGCTTGCAACTTATAGGATGTTTTATGCATAACACATATGAATTATTACTACCGTTGACAAAATTGTTTCCATGTTTCCAAAATAAAAAGCTCTAGCACAAGAGTAATCTCTGCTTCCCTTCTGCGAAGGGGCCTTTCTTTTACTTTATGTTGAGTCAGTTTACCTACTTCTTTCTATCTTAGAAGCAAACACTTGTGTCAACTGTGTGCATTGATTCCTATATACTTGCTTATTTGCATTCATCATATTACTTTGTGTTGACAATTATCCCTGAGATAAACATGTTGAAGTTGAAAGCAACTACTGAAACTTATATCTTCCTTTGTGTTGCTTCAAAACCTTCTATTAAGAATCTATTGCTTTATGAGTTAACTCCTATGCAAGACTTATTGATGCTTGTCTTGAAAGTACTATTCATGAAAAGTCTTTGCTATATGATCAGTTGTTTAGTCATTATCTTTACCATTGCTTTGAATCACTTCATTCATCTCATATGCTTTACAATAGTATTGATCAAGATTATGATAGCAGCATGTCACTTCGGAAATTATCCTTGTTATCGTTTACCTACTCGAGGGCGAGTAGGAACTAAGCTTGGGGATGCTTGATACGTCTCAAACGTATCTATAATTTCTTATGTTCCATGCTAGTTTTATGACAATACTCACATGTTTTATATACACTTTATATCATTTTGATGCATTTTCCGGCACTAACCTATTAACAAGATGCCGAAGCGCCAGTTCCTGTTTTCTGCTGTTTTTTGTTTCAGAAATCTTACACAGGAAATATTCTCGGAATTGGACAAAACAAAAGTCCACGGTCTTATTTTCCACGGAGCTTTCCAGAACACCGAAGGAGAGACGGAGAGGGGCCAAGGTGGCCCCACACCCTAGGCGGCGCGGCCCGGAGGGGGCGCGCCGGCCCGTGGGGTGGGCCCCTCGGGCGCCTCCGGACTCCGCCCTTCGCCTATTTATTCTCTCCGTCGCGAAAACCCTAGTACCGAGAGCCACGATACGAGAAAAGTTCCGGAGACGCCGTCGCCGCCAATCCCATCTCGGGGATTCAGGAGATCGCCTCCGGCACCCTGCCGGAGAGGGGAATCATCACCGGAGGGCTCTACATCATCATGCTCGCCTCCGGATTGATGCATGAGTAGTTCATCCTTGGACTATGGGTCCATAGCAGTAGCTAGATGGTTGTCTTGTCCTCTTGTGCTATCATGTTTATATCTTGTGAGCTGCCTAACATGATCAAGATCGTCTATTTGTAATGCTACATGTTGTGTTTGTTGGGATCCGATGAATATGGAATACTATGTTAAGTTGATTAATTGATCTATCATATATGTGTTGTTTATGATCTTGCATGCTCTCCGTTGCTAGTAGAGGCTCTGGCCAAGTTGATACTTGTAACTCCGAGAGGGAGTATTTATGCTCGATAGTGGGTTCATGCCTCCATTGAATCTGGGACAGTGACAAAAAGTTCTAAGGTTATGGATGTGCTGTTGCCACTAGGGATAAAACATCAATGCTTTGTCTAAGGATATTTGTGTTGATTACATTACGCACCATACTTAATGCAATTGTCTGTTGTTTGCAACTTAATACTGGAAGGGGTGCGGATGCTAACCCGAAGGTGGACTTTTTAGGCATAGATGCATGCCTGGATAGCGGTCTATGTTCTTTGTCGTAATGCCCTAAGTAAATCTCATATTAGTCATCATGATATGTATGTGCATTGTTATGCCCTCTCTATTTGTCAATTGCCCAACTGTAATTTGTTTACCCAACATGCTATTTATCTTATTGGAGAGACACCACTAGTGAACTGTGGACCCCGGTCCATTCTTTTACATCTGAAATACAATCTACTGCAATCATTGTTCTCTGCTGTTCTTCGCAAACAAACATCATTCTCCACACCATATGTTTAATCCTTTGTTTACAGCAAGCCGGTGAGATTGACAACCTCACTGTTAAGTTGGGCAAAGTATTTTGATTGTGTTGTGCAGGTTCCACGTTGGCGCCGGAATCCATGGTGTTGCGCTGTACTACACTCCTTCACCAACAACCTTCACGTGGCCTTCATCTCCTACTGGTTTGATAAACCTCGGTTTCTTACTGAGGGAAACTTGCTGCTGTAAGCATCACACCATCCACTTGGGGTTCCCAACGGACGTGTGCTTCACGCGTCATCAAGAGGACATCCATCTAGCTACTGCTATGGACTCATGGTCCCGTGGAGGACTACTCACGCATCACCTTGGATGAAGACATGGCGATGTAGAGGCCTCCGGTGGTGATTTCCCTCTCCGGTAGGGTGCCGGGATGGACTGCAGAACCCTCCCGAACTAGGGTTTCGGTTGACGGCAGCGTCAGAACTTTTCGTGGATGGAGGCTCTGGTCCCTGAGGTTTTCCCGATACGAGGAACAAATAGGCGGAAGGGCGGAGCAAACGAGGCGACGAGGCGCCAGTACATGGGCCAGGCGCGGCCAAGGGTGGGGCCGCGCCTGCCCTATGTACTGCCACGTGGCAGCTCTCCTGCGCGTGTCCTTCTGGCTCCGTCTTCGTCCCGGGAAAATAATACTCTGGGTTTTGTTTCGTCCAATTCCGAGAAACTTTCATGTTCAACTTTTCTGAAACACAAAAACAGCAGAAAACAGGAACTGACACTGCGGCACTGCGTTAATAGGTTAGTCCCAGAAAATGCTAAAAAGTGTGGAAAAGTGCACATAAAACATATAAGAACTGTAACAAAGCAAGCATGGAGCATCAAAAATTATAGATACGTTTGGGACGTATCAACTTGCTGGGAGATGAGTTAGAAGATCAAGAAAAGAAGGATAATGAGGGGAGTAACCAAGGTGGTTAAGACAGTGGAGGAACTAATGGCCCTCCTACCAGATCACAATCTTTCTCTCTTGGTAATGTTAGTCAAACCTCAGCAAGTGATCAATATGTTCAGAAAGATCAAAGTGTGGATCTCTCTCCTGGTGATGATTGCTCCACTGAGGGTGCAAAAGCTTTTGTTGTCTTCCAGTTGTTGTTACAAAAAGGATTGGTATACTCTAAGGGGGATTTTGTGTGGGAAAAAACCCCAACATCTGCCACTGTGAATGAGGAAGTGAAGAAGTTTTGGTACAGTGAGAAAATGCTTAAGAAGAATATCAACCCGATGATTGAAAATGCTTCTAAGCAGGATTTTGAGCTGCCTGATGATATTATGCCAACTATTTGTAGGATAACGTAGCATAGAAAACAAAAAAATTCCTATCGCGAACACGCAATCCAAGCCAAGATGCAATCTAGAAGACGGTAGCAACGAGGGGGTATCGAGTCTCACCCTTGAAGAGATTCCAAAGCCTACAAGATGAGGCTCTTGTTGCTGCGGTAGACGTTCACTTGCCGCTTGCAAAAGCGCGTAGAAGATCTTGATCACGATCGGTTCCGGCGCCACGAACGGCAGCACCTCCGTACTCGGTCACACGTTCGGTTGTTGATGAAGACGACGTCCACCTCCCGTTCCGGCGGGCAGCGGAAGTAGTAGATCCTCTTGAATCCGACAAGCACGACGGCGTGGTGTCGGTGGCGGTGGAGGACTCCGGCGGAGCTTCGCTAAAGCACGCGGGAGCTATGGAGGAGAAGGGGGCGGCTAGGGTTTGGGAGGGGGTGGCCGGCCTCAAGGGGTGCGGCCAACTTGTGGCTTTGGTGTGGCCGGCCCCCTCCCCTATGCCCCTCATTATATAGGTGGATCCCCAAGAGTTGGTCTCCAAGTCTTCGAATAAGACCCGAACCAAAAACCTTCCATAGAGAGGGGAAACCTAGCCTAGCTAGGACTCCCACCAAGGTGGGAGTTCCACCTCCCATATGGGGGGGTGGCCGGCCCCCTAAGGGGGAGTCCACTTGGGACTCCTCCCCCACTAGGGTTGGCCGGCCATGGAGGTGATCCCATGTGGACTCCACCTTCCTTGGTGGTTTCTTCCGGACTTTTCTAGAACCTTCTAGAACCTTCCATAGAACCTTCCGCGACATTTTAATTCACATAAAATGACATCCTATATATGAATCTTATTCTCCGGACCATTCCGGAACTCCTCGTGATGTCCGGGATCTCATCCGGGACTCCGAACAAATATTCGAACTCCATTCCATATTCAAATACTACCATTTCAACATCCAACTTTAAGTGTGTCACCCTACGGTTCGTGAACTATGCGGACATGGTTGAGTACTCACTCCGACCAATAACCAATAGCGGGATCTGGAGATCCATAATGGATCCCACATATTCAACGATGACTTTAGTGATCGAATGAACCATTCACATACAATACCAATTCCCTTTGTCTCGCGATATTTTACTTGTCCGAGGTTTGATCTTCGGTATCACTCTATACCTTGTTCAACCTCGTCTCCCGACAAGTACTCTTTACTCGTACCGTGGTATGTGGTCTCTTATGAACTTATTCATATGCTTGCAAGACATTAGACGACATTCCACCGAGAGGGCCCGAGAGTATATCTATCCGTCATTGGGATGGACAAATCCCACTGTTGATCCATATGCCTCAACTCATACTTTCTGGATACTTAATCCCACCTTTATAACCACCCATTTACGCAGTGGCGTTTGGTGTAATCAAAGTACCTTTCCGGTAAGTGATTTACATGATCTCATGGTCATAAGGACTAGGTAACTATGTATCGAAAGCTTATAGCAAATAACTTAATGATGAGATCTTATGCTACGCTTAATATGGGTGTATCCATTACATCATTCATACAATGATATAACCTTGTTATTAATAACATCCAATGTTTATGATTATGAAACTAATCATCCATTAATCAACAAGCTAGTTAAGAGGCATACTAGGGACTCTTTGTTGTTTACATATCACACATGTATCAATGTTTCGGTTAATACAATTATAGCATGGTATATAAACATTTATCATAAACATAAAGATAAATAATAACCACTTTTATTATTGCCTCTTGGGCATATCTCCAACAGTCTCCCACTTGCACTAGAGTCAATAATCTAGATTACATTGTAAGGTACCTAACACCCATGGCATTCTGGTGTTGGTCATGCTTTGCCCTAGGGAGAGCTTTAGTCAACGGATCTGCTACATTCGGATCGGTGTGTACTTTGCAAATCTTTACTTCTCCATCTTCGATGTACTCGCGAATCGAGTGGTAACGCAGCTTGATATGCTTCAGCCTCTTGTGTGACCTTGGTTCTTGTGCATTGGCGATGGCACCCATGTTGTCACAAGTATATGACTAATGGGTCCAATGCACTATGAACCACACCGAGCTCTACAATGAACCTCTTCATCCATACCGCTTCGATGAAGCCTCCGAAGCCGCTATGTACTCCGATTCCGTTGAAGACTTCGCCACCGTGCACCGCTTCGAGCTTGCCCAGCCTTCATCGCAGCACCATTCAATATAAACACGTACCCGGACCGTGACTTAGAGTCATCAGGATCGGTGTTCCAACTTGCATCGGTGTAACTTGTTACAACGAGCTCTTGGTCACCTCCATAACAAAGAAACATATCCTTAGTTCTTTTCAAGTACTTCGGATATTCTTGACCGCTCGTCCAGATGTTCCATTCCCGGATCACTTTGATATCTGCTAGTCAAACTAACAACATGCGCTATATCCGGTCTTGTACATAGCATGGCATACATAATAGAGCCTACTGCCGAAGCATAGGGGATCTGATTCATCCTTTCTCTTTCTTCTGCCGTAGCCGGTCCTTGAGTTTTACTCAAGACCTTGCCTGGTAACATAGGTAAAAACCCTTTCTTACTTTCGTCCATTCTAAACTTCTTTAGAATTTTGTCCAGGTATGTACTCTGTGATAGCCCTATTAGGCGTCTTGATCTATCTCTATAAATCTTGATGCCTAATATATATGATGCTTCACCAAGGTCTTTCATTGAAAAACTGTTATTCAAATAACCTTTTATATCGCTTAATAATTCTATACCATTCCCAATCAATAATATGTCATCTACATATAATATCGGGAATGCTACGAGCTCCCACTCACTTTCTTGTAAATACGAGCCTCTCCATGACACCGTATAAACCCGAAGTCTTTGATCACCTTATCAAAGCGTCGGTTCCAACTTCTTGATGCTTGCTTCGATCCATAGATTGAACGCTGAAGTTTGCATACTTTGTCGGCATTTTTAGGATCGACAAAACCTTTGGGTTGTACCATATACAACTCTTCCTCAATGTCTCCATTAAGGAACGCCGTTTTGACATCCATCTGCCAAATCTCATAATCGAAAAATGCAGCTATTGCTAACAAAATCCTCACAGATTTTAGCTTCGCTACGGTGAGAAAGTCTCATCGTAGTCAACTCCTTGAATTTGTCGGAAACCCTTTGCGACAAGTCGAGCTTTATAGACAGTAATATTATCATCAGCATCTGTTTTTCTCTTGAAGATCCATTTATTCTCGACAGCCTTTCGGCTATCAGGTAAGTCTACCAAAGTCCATACTTTGTTATCATACATGGATCCCATTTCGGATTTCATGGCTTCTTGCCATTTGTTGGAATCTGGGCTCATCATCGCTTCTTCATACGTCGCAGGGTCCTCATCATTGTTATCCACAATCATGACATTTAGACAAGGATCATACCAATCAGGAGTGGCACGTTCCCTTGTCGATCTGCGAGGTTCGTAGTTTCCTCGTTCGAAGTTCCATGATCATTATCATTAGCTTCCTCTCGTTGCCGGTGTAGGCGGTACAGGTACAACTTCCGGCATCGCGCTACTCGATCAACGAGTATAGATTCATTAATCTCATCGAGTTCTACTTTTCTTCCAAGTCACTTCTTTAGTGAGAAATTCTTTCTCGAGAAAGGTTCCGTTCTTAGCAACAAAGATTTTGCCTTCGGATTTGTGATAGAAAGTGTACCCTATAGTTTCCTTAGGGTATCCTATGAAGACGCATTTCTCCGCTTTGGGTTCTAGCTTGTCCGGTTGTAACTTTTTTACATAGGCTTCGCAACCCCAAACTTTAAGGAACGACTGACTTAGGTTTCTTATTAAACCATAATTCATACGGTGTCGTTTCTACGGATTTTGATGGTGCTCTATTTAAAGTGAATGCGGCTGTCTCTAATGCATAACTCCAAAATGATAATGGCAAATCAGTAAGAGACATCATAGAACGAACCATATCTAAGAGAGTTCGATTACGACGTTCGGACACACCGTTTCGTTGTGGTGTTCCCGGTGGTGTCAATTGTGAAAGTATTCCGCATTTCTTTAAATGCATGCCAAACTCATAACTCGGATATTCACCTCCACGATCGGATCGTAGAAATTTAATCTTCTTGTTACGTTGATTTTCTACTTCACTTTGGAATTCCTTAAACTTCTCAAAAGTTTCGGATTTATGTTTCATGAAATAGATATACCCATATCTACTCGCATCATCTCGTGAAGGTTAGAACATAACGATAACCACCGCACGATGCTACACTCATTGGTCCGCACACATCGGTATGTATGATTTCCAATAAGTCGGTAGCTCGCTCCATCATACCGGAAAATGGAGTCTTAGTCATTTTTCCCATTAGACATGCTTCGCATCTATCAAGTGACTCAAAGTCAAGTGATTCAAGTAATCCATCGATATGGAGTTTCTTCATGCGTTTCACTCCAATATGACCAAGACGACAGTGCCACATATAAGTAGAATTATCATTCAATTTAATTCGCTTAGCATCAATGTTATGTATATGCGTATCACTACTATCGAGATCTAAGCCATTCTTTTCAGGTGCTCGACCATAAAAGATATTATTCATAAAAATAGAACAACCATTATTCTCAGACTTGAATGAATAACCGTCTTACATTAAACAAGATCCAGATATAATGTTCATGCTCAACGCGGGTACAAAATAACAATTATTTAGGCTTAAAACTAATCCCGAAGGTAGATGTAGAGGAAGTGTGCCGACAGCGATCACATCGACTTTGGATCCATTTCCAACGCGCATCGTCACTTCATCTTTCAGTAGTCTTCGTTTATTCTTTAGTTCCTGTTTCAAGTTACAAATATGAGCAACCGAACCAGTATCAAATACCCAGGTACTAGAACGAGAACCAGTGAGATAAACATCTATAACATGTATATCAGATATACCTTCTTTCTTCTTCTTGACAAGGCCGCTCTTCAGATCCGCTAAATACTTGGAGCAATTACGCTTCCGGTGTCCCTTCTCCTTGCAGTAATAGCACTCAAGCATCGGGCTTAGGGCCGTTCTTAGGTTTCATAGGAGGCGTGGCAGCTTTCTTGCCACCCTTCTTGAATTTTCCCTTAGACTTGCCCTCGTTTCTTGAAACCGGTGGTCTTGTTGACCATCAACACTTGGTGCTCTTTCTTGATCTCAATCTCAGCAGCTTTTAGCATGCCAAAGAGTTCGAGTAACTCCTTGTTCATGTTCCGCATATTGTAGTTCATCACAAAGTTCTTGTAACTTGGTGGTAGTGATTGAAGGACACGATTAATCCCCGATCCGTTAGGAATCACTATTCCCAAGTCACCGAGTTTCTTCGCATGCCTCGGTCATGGTGAGCATGTGCTCACTAATGGAGCTGCCTTCTTCCATCATACAACTTGAAAAAATGTTTCGATGCTTCATAGCATTCCACGACCGCATGAGTCTCAAAAATAGCTTTCAGCTCATTCATCAACTCATGAGGATCGTGGTGCTCAAAACGTTTTTGAAGATCGGATTCCAGTATCGCACGAGATGGCACACCGAACTTGAGAGTACCGAGTTTTCCGAGTCTCGTAAATAGCTTTTACTTCATCGGTTTCAGTTTCGCAGGAGGGTCACCTAGCGGTGCATCAAGCACATATTGCGGATTTCCGCCGCAGAGGAAGATCCTCACATGACGGAACCGATCGGTGAAGTTGCTACCGTTGCTCTTAAGCTTTTCTTTCTCTAGGAACTCGGTTAAAATTGATTGGGGACGCCATCTCTACAACATATATTTGCAATAGTTTAGACTAAGTTTATGACAAATTGAGTTCAAATTTTAATTCAACATAATTAAAAAATCTAGGTGAACTCCCACTCAAAACAATATCCCTCGCATTGTCTTTGTGATCACACAAACCAAATCCACCACACCATAGTCCGATCATCACGAGACAAGGTGTAATTTCAATGGCGAACACTCAAAGTGTTCATCATATCAATCATATGATTCATGCTCTACCTTTCGGTATCACGTGTTCCGGGACCATGTCTGTACATGCTAGGCTCGTCAAGGCCACCTTAGTATCCGCATGTGCAAAAACTGGCTTGCACCCGTTGTATGCACTTGTTGATTCTATCACACCCGATCATCACGAGATGCTTCGAAACGACAAGTCTTGGCAACGGTGCTACTAAGGATGAACACTTTATTATCTTGAGATTTTAGTGAGGGATCATCTTATAATGCTACCGTCGCGATCTAAGCAAAATAAGATGCATAAAAGGATTAACATCACATGCAGTTCATATGTGATATGATATGGCCCTTTTGTCTTTGCGCCTTTGATCTTCATCTCCAAAGCACGGACATGATCTCCATCATCTTCGGGCATGATCTCCATCATCGTCGGCGAAGCACCAAGGTCAATGGCGCCGTCTTCATGATTGTCCTCCATGTAGCAACTATTACAACTACTTTGAAATACTACTCAACATGAAATTTAAAGACAACCATAAGGCTCCTGCCGGTTGCCACAATACAATAATGATCATCTCATACATATTCATCATCACATTATGGCCATATCACATCACCAAACCCTGCAAAAACAAGTTAGACGCTCTCTAATTTGGTTTGCATATTTTACGTGGTTTAGGGTTTTCGATATAGATCTAATCTACCTACGAACATGAACCACAACGTTGATACTAATGTTGTCAATAGAAGAGTAAATTGAATCTTTACTATAGTAGGAGAGACGAGACACCCGCAAAGCCTCTTATGCAATACAAGTTGCATGTCGAACGAGGAACAAGTCTCATGAACGCGGTCATGTAAAGTTAGTCCGAGCCGCTTCATCCCACTATGCCATAAAGATGCAAAGTACTCAACTAAAGATAACAAGAGCATCAACGCCCACAAAACCATTGTGTTCTACTCGTGCAACCATCTATGCATAGACACAGCTCTGATACCACTGTAGGATAACGTAGCATAGAAAACAAAAAAATTCCTATCGCGAACACGCAATCCAAGCCAAGATGCAATCTAGAAGACGGTAGCAACGAGGGGGTATCGAGTCTCACCCTTGAAGAGATTCCAAAGCCTACAAGATGAGGCTTTTGTTGCTGCGGTAGACGTTCACTTGCCGCTTGCAAAAGCGCGTAGAAGATCTTGATCACGATCGGTTCCGGTGCCACGAACGGGCAGCACCTCCGTAATCGGTCACACGTTCGGTTGTTGATGAAGACGACGTCCACCTCCCGTTCCAGCGGGCAGCGGAAGTAGTAGCTCCTCTTGAATCCGACAGCACGACGGCGTGGTGTCGGTGGCGGTGGAGGACTCCGGCGGAGCTTCGCTAAAGCACGCGGGAGCTATGGAGGAGAAGGGGGCGGCTAGGGTTTGGGAGGGGGTGGCCGGCCTCAAGGGGGTGCGGCCAACTTGTGGCTTTGGTGTGGCCGGCCCCCTCCCCTATGCCCCTCATTATATAGGTGGATCCCCAAGAGTTTGTCTCCAAGTCTTCGAATAAGACCCGAACCAAAACCTTCCATAGAGAGGGGGAAACCTAGCCTAGCTAAGACTCCCACCAAGGTGGGAGTTCCACCTCCCATATGGGGGGTGGCCGGCCCCTAAGGGGAGTCCACTTGGGACTCCTCCCCCACTAGGGTTGGCCGGCCATGGAGGTGGAGTCCCATGTGGACTCCACCTTCCTTGGTGGTTTCTTCCGGACTTTTCTAGAACCTTCTAGAACCTTCCATAGAACCTTCAGCGACATTTTAATTCACATAAAATGACATCCTATATATGAATCTTATTCTCCGGACCATTCCGAACTCCTCGTGATGTCCGGGATCTCATCCGGGACTCCGAACAAATATTCGAACTCCATTCCATATTCAAATACTACCATTTCAACATCCAACTTTAAGTGTGTCACCCTACGGTTCGTGAACTATGCGGACATGGTTGAGTACTCACTCCGACCAATAACCAATAGCGGGATCCGGAGATCCATAATGGCTCCCACATATTCAACGATGACTTTAGTGATCGAATGAACCATTCACATACAATACCAATTCCCTTTGTCTCGCGATATTTTACTTGTCCGAGGTTTGATCTTCGGTATCACTCTATACCTTGTTCAACCTCGTCTCCCGACAAGTACTCTTTACTCGTACCGTGGTATGTGGTCTCTTATGAACTTATTCATATGCTTGCAAGACATTAGACGACATTCCACCGAGAGGGCCCAGAGTATATCTATCCGTCATTGGGATGGACAAATCCCATCGTTGATCCATATGCCTCAACTCATACTTTCCGGATACTTAATCCCACCTTTATAACCACCCATTTACGCAATGGGCGTTTGGTGTAATCAAAGTACCTTTCCGGTATAAGTGATTTACATGATCTCATGGTCATAAGGACTAGGTAACTATGTATCGAAAGCTTATAGCAAATAACTTAATGACGAGATCTTATGCTACGCTTAATATGGGTGTATCCATTACATCATTCATACAATGATATAACTTTGTTATTAATAACATCCAATGTTTATGATTATGAAACTAATCATCCATTAATCAACAAGCTAGTTAAGAGGCATACTAGGGACTCTTTGTTGTTTACATATCACACATGTATCAATGTTTCGGTTAATACAATTATAGCATGGTATATAAACATTTATCATAAACATAAAGATAAATAATAACCACTTTTATTATTGCCTCTTGGGCATATCTCCAACACTATTGAGATCCCCTCCAGGATTCCTATGTAAGAGACAAATGTGCCTGCTAAGAAGAAATTGAAATGGGGACCTGTGCAACCTGTCAGACAGAGTAGCAGAATTGATAGATCCAAGAATAGTATGGAAAAAGCACAATAAATGAAGAAAATCAAGAATCTGGAATTACCCAGGATGAAAGGTATAATGTCTAGTAATCCTTTCAATGTTTTACAATATGATGAATTAGATAATGTTGCCAAAATAGTTGGTGTTGATATCACTGATGATAATGATAGCATGTTCTTCCCCTAGAGCTGATTCCTTTTTGGATAAGGATCAACATGAAGAAGTAGCCGAGGGATGGATAGTTGTTATTAGAAAATCTCAAGGCAAGCACCCAAAGAAATTTTATCCATGATATGTGGTTTCTGAAATATCAGGAGTATTTCTGCTAATGGTAGGAAATTATTCATTGTTGAAAATTTAGTGCCTTTGAATTTAGATTGCATTGGCTTCCAAGAAACTAAAAAGGAGGAATTTACTAATTCTTTCCTGAAATAGTTACTAGGAAATATGAAGTTTGTTTGGATCACCTGCCAGCTATAGGCACTGCTGGAGGTATTCTAGTAGGTGTTAATGTTGATCTCGTGGATGTTTTATCCTAGGAGATCAAAACATTTTATGTTAGTGTTGTAGTTAAAAATAGGAGAAATGATTTGATCTCTAGAATTAATTACTATTGTTTATGGTTCTTCCTATGAGGAGAAAAAGCATTAGTTTATCTCTGAACTCCATGAGCTTTTTCTTAACTGGGAGGGACCTGCACTTATTGGTGGAGACTTTAATTTAGTAAGATTTACGGAAGCTAAAAATAATGGCAATGTAGATTTTAGATGGGCAGTCAAATTCAATGCATGGATAGATATCTGTGCTCTAAAAGAAATAGGGGTCTCTGGTAGAAATTATACTTGGGGGAACAATCAAGAAAATCCTACCATGTGTAAACTTGATAGGATTTTCTATACTACATCCTTTGATGCAAAATTATCTTTAGCTAGTGCTAGAGCTTTATCTATATCAGGTAGTGATCATACTCCCCATTGTTTGGGATTCTGGTGAAACTAAAATTCCTAAGAAGGGAGGTTTTAAATTTGAAAAGTGGTGGCTAGCTATCCCTGCTGGTTATAAAAGCCTAGGCTCTAGAGGTTAATAGTAATACTGTAATATAGTTGATGTCTGGCAAGCAAAACATATGATGTTTAGAAGTTGGAGTAGTAATTTTGAGGCTGCAGCTATAAAACAGAAAAAGAGGTGATGTTTGAATATGATGCTCTTGTTAAATCTGAAACATGTGTACTTTCCACAGTAGAGAGAGAGATGGAAATTTATCCTTAGAGAATTAAATACATTTTGATTCTTGAGGAAATTAAAGCTAGACAGAGATCTAGATATAGGAATATTCTAGAAGGAGATAAGAATACTGCTTATTTTCATGTTGTTGCTAACCAACGGAGGAGGAAAAAGCTAATTCATGTTTTAGATGGACATGATGGCCCTGTTACTGATAATAAAGAGATGCTTAAAGTAGCTATAGATTATTGTAAGGATCTCTTTACATTTGGAAATAGACCAGATATTAGACTCCAAGATAATTTCTTCTCAGATGATGAGAAAGTATCTGTTGAAGAAAATATAATGTTAGGAAGTGCCTTTACTGAAGAAGAAGTTAGAGAAGCTGTGTTTGGATCTTATGTTGATGGAGCACCTGGTCCAGATGGTTTGTCCTTTATGTTTTACCAGAAATTCTAGGATATCATTAAAGAGGATTTAATAGCTATGTTCAATGCTTGGTTTAGTGATGATGTAGATTTATATAGACTAAATTTTGCCATGATAACCATTATTCCAAAAGAGAATGAGGCTACATCTATGAAGAAATTCAGACCCATTAGTTTATTGAATTGTTTTTTTTTAGATTTTTACAAAGGTTTTTAACAGATAGATTAGCTAAGATAATTGATAGACTCATTTCCTACCACCAATCCACCTTTATTAGAGGGAGATTTATTTTAGAAAGTGTTGTCACTCCACATGAGGTTATTCATGAGGTACATAGAAAAGGAGATAAGGGGTTAGTGTTGAAGCTTGATTATAAAAAAGCTTACGACAAAGTTAATCAAGAGTTTCTCTATGAAGTGTTGGAGCTTAGAGGCTTCAATCCTATTTTTATTCGTTTTATTAAACAAATTACCCATGGGGGATCTGTAGGGGTAAAAGTAAATGATATCGAGGGTGATTTCTTTTTAACAGGAAAAGGACTGAGGCAAGGGGACCCCATTGCCCCTCTCATGTTCGACTGCACTGTTGATGTTTTCTCTAAAATGTTAGTAAAAGGGATTGAATGAAATTTAATTAGTGGGCTATGCCCTAATTTCGTTCCAGGGGTGTTGTCAGCTTGCAGTATGCTGATGATACTTTACTGTTCCTAAAAAATGATCCTAGAGTTGCTCTGAATTTGAGGTGGATCCTCACTTGTTTTGAACAGATTTCTGGGATGAGGATAAATTTCCATAAAAGTGAGTTTATCCCCATTAATATAGATGTTGTAGAAACCCAACCTTTTCTTGACATATTCCAATGTGTCATGGGTAAATTCCCTGTTAAGTATTTGGGAATCCCTATGCACTATGATAGACTTAGGAGAGATGACCTGCAACCTCTAATAGAAAATATTATTAAAAGAATCACTAGGTGGAGAGGGAAACTCTTATCCTCTGATGCCAAAAGGATCCTTATACAAGCTTGCTTAGCTAGTATTTCTATTTATTTGCTTTCCTATTTCAAATTTCCAAAATGGGCTTTGCATTTAATAGATACACATATGACTAACTTCATGTGGAATGATGAGGAGGGCAATCATAAGATCCACCTAGCTAACTAGCCTTCCATCTGCATGAAAAAGGATTTTGGAGGTTTGGGGATTCCCAACCTACAAGATTTAAACATCTATTTAATTGATCCTCGGATCAAAAGATACAGCCAGAGTGAGGGAGCACTCTGGAGAAAAGTCTTAGATGCTAAATACAACACAAAAAACCCAAATATACTGTCGTGCCATGATCTCCAACCTTCCACCTTCCGGAAGGGAGTTATGTGGGCATCAAAAGCAGTAAAATTTGGATATAAATGACAAATCCATAAAGTTTTGGGAGGACATCTGGTTTGATAATTCTCCTTTAGCTACCCAATTCTGGGACTTGTATTTTGTTTCTAACCAACAAAATAAAACCATTTTTAAAATTTGGGATGGCATGAGATTAGGTGAAATTTTAGAAGGACTTTCACTGAAGATATGATGATCCAGTGGCATGAATTGATGGAGTTGGCTAGACCCATTTCCTTCTCCAATGAGGAGGATCAACTTATCTGGCAATACAATTCCTCTGGAGTTTATTCATCTAGTTCCTTATATGCTGTGATCATATTTAGAGGGACTACCCCTGTTTATCTTCTTGCTGTTTGGAAACTCAAAATTCCACCTAGGGTTCAAGTTTTCCTCTGGCTCTTCTCCCAGAACAAGATTAT
This sequence comes from Lolium rigidum, assembly GCF_022539505.1. Lineage (NCBI taxonomy): Eukaryota > Viridiplantae > Streptophyta > Magnoliopsida > Poales > Poaceae > Lolium > Lolium rigidum. Next base: position 28,423,543 of record NC_061509.1, read on the forward strand.
GACTAGAGATAACCTTAGAGCTAGAGGAATTCCAAAACCTATGGAATGTGAAGTGTGCACTGAATTTGAAACCGTGCATCATTTCATGTTTGAATGTATTTTTTTCAGAGCCCTTTGGGATTTGGTGGAAGAGATTTTTTGATGTGCACGTGTCCAGTTTTGAATCCACTGCTGCCAAATAGCTTTGTAACAAAAAATTCATGCATTTTAAAAATGTAGTTTACTCTGTTGGTCCTGTCGGGCTCGTGGCCGAATAGAAACAATCTTGTGTTTAACAAGGTTACTTGGATTAATTTGAAATAGGTATGGCGCATGGTTTACTTCCTCATTCGGGATTAGAAGAAACCTTGTAAGGATCTAAAAAATGGAAAAAAATCTCAATTCGTGGAACTGGTGTTGCGGCTTGGGCCGGGCCGCACGGCGCACCCACCCCTCCTGGTTTCCTACCCTACCATGCCGTGCCTTGCCGTGCTGAAGCTCTGCCGCGAAACGGATGGACGGCTGCCGTAGGTTTTCGCGTGGTTTCCTTCTCCCGCGAGGTGGCCGCCGATTCGTTTTCGAAGTTTCAAAACGCGCACGCGCGCAGGAGCCGCCCGCGGAAACCCCCGAAACAGCGGCAGCGGATTAAACTACTCCTATTTCCATCCACATTTATTCCCTACTAGGTAGGCGTACGTGCGCTGCTCCCCGCCCACTGACACCGGGCCCCGATAGACATGACCGCCCGAGCGCCGCTTCGTGTCGCAAGCCCGGGCCCACCTACGTGCTGTCCAATCCGGGCCGCTGGAGCCCGACTGACGCGTGGGCCCGACACGCGGCTACAGCGGGACATAAACACCTCTCCTCCGTCTCGTCGCTTCGGGAGGAGACCAAACCAACCCGAGCTCTTCCTCTGCCCTCAAACTCCGCGGCCGCCGATTCCTCCGGCCGCCGGCGACGAGGATGCCGCCCAGGCGGGCGCAAGGGAGGGATAGCGGCACCAAGCGCAAGCGGGGGAGGCAGCGCGAGGACCCCGCCGCCGACGACGCACTCGCGCCAGAGGTAATCCATCCATGGCCGCACCCATTAGTTAGGTTTCCCCTCTCCTCTCCTCGCGCGCGCCGCCTCTCGGTTCGCGACAGCTGCGGTTTAGGGGTTTCTCGCATTGGGGCTCCGGGCCGCGCCGCTCGCTGGCCATTGCGATTTTTTGGGGGTTTTCCGATTCTTACGGCCGGATACAGGGGATTCGGGGAAAAACGCAGTGGCGCTGCCATTGGCGAAGCAGAGCGGCTATTTGCTTCTCGCTTCATATTTCCTGCTCCTCAGCAGAGCGCTGCTGGTTCCGGCCTTATTCTTAACCCTCAGGCACGCGGCAGGCCAATCTCTGCACCTAGGGTTTGCTGCTTATTTTGTTAAAGCGGGACGGGATTCACTCTTCAGCACATCCTCGACCCTGTGTGTGTCCCAGCGATTTTTCCTCTTCCAAAAATTCTCGCGCGCATTGACTTTTTCCCTTACCAAAACCTTTGACGGTTCTCCGGTTACTGTGACAGGTCAACGGTGACACCAAGGGTGAAGACGAGGAGATGCCGCAGCAGGCTTCCTCCGAGGTGGTCAGTGCTTCTCCCAACATTTTCTCCCCTTCTGAAAAGAGGTTGCGCTCCGCTTTCTGAATTTCTCAACGGTTTCTGCTCCTGGGTTGCAGGAGAACGGCGTAGACAACGGCAATGAAGAGGCGCCAGAGGCTCCTGCCGAGGTGGGTTTCTTATATCTTGCCTCAAGTTCTGCAATTAATTCATTCACCAAAGGAAAGTCCTTACCGAATTTCACTCATGTGTTGCAGACGGGAGGCAAGCCTGGAAAAACGAGGCAGCAGCCGCCGCGCAAGGCTCATGCCGCCGCCAAGGTAACTAACTAATTTTGTCTGCTCCCTGTTGAGCTGCTAGTTGCCTCCACATTCGATTCCACCAAGGGGACTGCGGGACCTTCTCGGGGACTTGCCACGGGGTCGCCTGCCGTTTCAACATTTTTGCAACGGCTGGGATGGACCGGTACAAATGGGGATTTGTTTGGTTTTGCGAATACGTAACGGTGGTTTGGTTTTGGTGGCAGGTGAACGGTCACACGGAGACTGATGACGAGGAGATGCCGCAGGTTTCTGATTGCGCAAGGTTTTCTTTGTGGATTCGTTTAGAAAAGGAAAATCCTTATCAGTTGTCACTCCTGTGTTGCAGAAGGGAGGCAGGCGCAGACGGGGGCGGGGGCGGGGGCGGGGACGGGGACGAGGACAGGGACGTGGCAGGTCAGAGAAGATTCTTGCTGATGCTGAGGTAATCATCTGGGCAACTAAGTAATTGAACCTGCTCCTCCATGAGCTGCTGAGGAACCGACAAATTATGTTAGCCCCCTTGAGGTGCTAGTTTCCTACCACCATGGGAACGAAGGAGCTTCCCTCTTGAGCTTTCTGAAATGCTTAATGGTTGTTTGGTTATGGTGGCAGGGGAACAGTGAGAAGAAGGCTGAAGAGTTGCCAAAGGTTTCTGCCAAGGTCATTGCTTGCTATAGCAGGGTAACTATGGCATGAAGTTTTGTCGATTCCTTTACAGAAAAAAATTACTTACCAAATTTTTACTCCTGTTCAGCAGAGGGGACGCATGCGTGGAAGGGGACTGGAAACGCTCCCCAAGAATGTAGCTGCCGCCAAGGTAAGTAACTAATTATGTGTGCCCCTCTTAAGCTTCTAGCTCTTGCTTCGTTACTTCCATGGGAGCGAGAAGGGAGCTGCTCTGGGACCTGTCCTGGTGGACTCCTGCTGTTTGAATTTTTCTGCAATGGTTGGGCTGGAGAGGAGTTTTGTTGGGTTTGCGAAATGCTTAATCGTCGTTTGGTTGTGGTGGCAGGAGAACGGCGAGACGAAGTGTGAAGAGGAGATGCAGAAGGCTTCTGCCAAGGTCAGTATTTCCCTGGTTGCATACTTTTGCTTGCATCGACATTTTTTCTTTGGAACGAGCTCTGTGATTTCCGAAATGCTTATTGGTTTCTGGCTGTGGGTTGCAGGAGAACCGTGAAAAGAAAGGTGTAAAGGAAGAGTTGCAACAGGTATATCTGACAAGGTCATTGTGTCTTCGTGCATATTTTATTGATTTAAAATCCTTGCCAATTTTCATTCCCGTGTCCAAAGGGAGGCATGAGAGAACGGGGACTCCGACGGGGTAGGCAGCCCAAGACTCTAGCTGACGCTGAGGTAACCAGCCAAGGAACTAACTAATTAAATCTTCCCCTCCCTGAGCTGGTAGTCGCCTTTGACCTTGCTGGTACCATGGAAATGATGGGAGTGTTTGGTTATCTCTGCAATGGTTGGGATGGTGAGGTACAAGTGGGGATTTGTTGGGTTTGCCAAGTTTCACATGCAATCGTTCTTCTCCTTTGCTTCTGTGTTGTTCGGAGTTGACCAATTCTGAGGTTTGTGCATTTCTTCCACTTCTGGAAGCTTCTCGTGAGAATTTACTTGGAGTCCAACCATCCTCCTAGGTCTTGGTGTTGGGTGTTTCTTATTTTCTTCTCAGTAGCATGCTAGTGGAGTGGATGGGACTTGAGCGCCATCACTCAGCAATTGCTCCATGAACTCTTTATTCCCCTATATTGCAGTCATTTATCTTCTTGAAAAGTGAAAATGCTTAATGTTAATTTGGTTGTGGTGGCACGACGAGCAGACAGTCAAGGACAAGATATCGGAGGCTTCTATGGATGTTAGTATCCGTACTACTTGTTTAGCTTACTCAAACATATGCACCTGCTGTGCTTCTTATTTTCCATGTTTGGAACAGACGATTTTTTTTTGGTTATTTCTTCCTCTGTTTATCTTCTTGAAAAGAGCTTGTAATGAATGTTCTTGAGAAACTTAATGGTTGTTGGTTGTGGTGACAGGAGAATGGTGTGAAGGAGGGAAAGGAAGAGATGGCTTCTGCTGAGGTCATTTTTTCTCTTGTATGCAGCTTTGTGAAATATCTAAGAAAACAGTGGTCCTTATAGTTTTTCATTTGGTGTGCTGGATTTCTCAATTCCAGGAGAACGGCGAAGAAGAGACAACTGAAAAACAAATACCCGCAAGAAAGCGCAGGAGGGATACTGTTGCTGACCGCTCTTCTCTTGAGCCTCGGGCCACCCGACCTAGGCAGAGGTTGACTGCTCCGGTGGTAGCTGATAAACCTAATAAGGTGGAAAAGGTGCCAGCTTTTACTTTTCTGGTTGATACTCCCATCTATTATGGATTCATGAGTGATGGATGACTTGCTAGGAATGTCTGTGGTTATGTAGCATGTTCCAATTTTTATCTGCTTCCTATGTATATAAATAAGAATCATGATGGGCTGTACAGAAAGTGTCTGAGCAATGATTTTCAAGCTACGAAAGAAATACTCCCTCTATCCCAAAATAGGGATGCCTATTATTTGGATAAAGTCAAACTTCTTAAAGTTTACCAAGTAATATAGAAAAAGGTGTCAATATTTCTAATCCCAAATTCAGGATGGGGCCGGGTTGACCCGTCGGGTCACTGGCCCGACCCAAAATATCGAGGCCAATGGGCCACGTGGGTTGGCCCTGAACAAGATTTGGGTCATTGGGGCCGGCATTGATTGACCCATTGGGTTGGCAGGGCCAGCCCAGCTCTAGTAGCAAATCAGGTGTGGAGACTTAGCTTGTTCGTTAATGTTCCATCATTTTCTACAAAATATTTCCTAGCTAAATCTGGATGATAATTAATGCATGCATTGGTTCGTCAGCTTGAGTACCAGCAGATTCAAGGAATACTACTCGTCTACTCAGATCCGTAATTAGCTCTGTACGTAATTTTTGACCGATAGCTTTTTTTTGACCGATAGCTTTACTAAGTACTAATAACTAACTTAATTATCCAGCTAGCGAAACATGCTCGTTACTTGCTAGCCAGGACCAGAATATGGGTCGGCCCCATTGAACCATCGGGCCAGTGAAAGCCGCTGCATTTTTAGAACTGGGTCAGCCCATGGCCCTTAAAATCGGCCTTGATGCCATGGGGGCCAGGTCCAGGGTCAGGTTCGGCCGACCCATTCCCAACCTTATCCCAAATTAATATTTTTAGAACCATCATAAAATATATTTCCACATTATGTGCATTTGAAATTTTAGATGTTGATATTTTTTTGTATATACTTGCTCAAACTTTAAAAAGTTTGACTTTGACTGAAAACTGTAGGCATCCTAATTTGGGAAGGAGGGAGTATATGTGAAATACTCCCTCCGTTCTGAAATAGTCTACATTCTAGACTTAAAATTTGTTCTGAAATACTCTACATTCTAGCTTTTAGTCAACAACAACACTGAAAACGAAGTGGTTTTGCTCTCTTTATTGGGTGTTGTTGTTTCCAATGTTGCTTTGATTGGTTGTTTACATATCTAAGTAGTACTAATAAATGCAATACTAGTTTGTCTCATTTTCTCTAGAATGTAGACTAAATCAGAATGGAGGGAGTATATAAGCACTTACATTTCTGACTGCCTGCTCAGTTTGTAGCATCTACCTTTCCCAGTATGTACATACATGATATGTGTTTGCGGTTGGAATTTGCAGGATAGCAAAAAGAAAGAATCAACTTCAAACATGTGTCATCAATGCATGAGGGGCAAAGGAAGAATTGTGCAGTGTCTAGGCTGCAAAGACAGAGACTATCTGAGGAGATACTGCCAGATGTGCATGCGCTGGTTGGTGTCCTTTAAAAGCATTCATATTGGTCACCTGATTTTTTTGTTGTAATGGCGCTGCCAGACTACCACTTGTGTTTGTTCAGTCTCTTATTTAGTACTTATCGTCCAGTCACTATGCTAGCCCATGATGTCAATTTTCATTAAAAGGATGTGTTTGTTAACTTAGTGGTGTTTCTGGCATGATCTGAACAGGTATCCACAATTAACAGAAGATGACTTTGAGAATAATTGTCCATCTTGTCGGAATATTTGCAACTGCAAGATTTGTCTGCGGAAAAATATAATAAAGAAGGTATGCCTTGTGTTTCAGGCTTCAGATCATATTTATATCTTGGCTGTATTTTGTTTGATACCCCCATGCCTCATAATCCTTGAGAAGTTGCAAATAACACACATCGATGCTTTCAATTTGTGTTTCCACTGTAGTGTGGTGTATACATAAAGCTCCCTATTTTTAGGGTGACAGGGTTGCTAGGACGAAATTTTTAGTCAGTAAGAATAAGGACACATAGCTAAATTGCTTTTGTTTCTCTTATTTATTCCACAGGTTGACAAATGGGAAGTATCTGAAGGAGATAAAATTAAATACTCCCTTCGGGTTGCACACTATTTACTCCCATGGTTGAAAGATTTGCACCATGTGCAGATGAAAGAGAAAAGTGTAGAGGCAACAACGAAAGGTACATTTCATTGCCCAACCTGTCCATTACTTTGCCATATCAGACACTGACTTTCTCCAATACAACCCATTGATCAGTGCTTTTTTCTAGTAGCGCAAACTTGATACTATAAAAATATGCCAGTACCATATATGTATGACACAATTAAAACATTTCCATGTTTATAAGATGCATTTTTTGGGAATTTTGACTGCATGTGTTCCAGGATGGCTTGACATCTATTTAGGAATAAAGTCAGTCAGTACTCCATTGGCTCTGCTGTTCTAATGTTGCTTTCATAACAGGCATTGATGCATGCGAAGTAAAGATTCCTCAATCTAACTACAAACCAAATGAGCGGATATACTGGTTAGTTTTGCTTCAGTTTGGAAGTTTGCAAATTATTTGTTGCTTTTGAGTGTCTAATTCATTGTTTTAATTTGGACAGTAACAACTGCAGAACATCTATAGTTGACTTTCACAGAAGCTGCAATAAATGTTCCTATGATCTCTGCCTCAGCTGCACCCAGGAGCTTCGTCATGGACTTAGTCCTGGTGCTACTGCTGCAAGTGGCATGGTCCTTACAGAACCTGGGGTGGAAGGCAATGAAGATTTGCAACAGGGAAGTAGTCACAATAACATTGCTTGTCAAAAGCCTTTTGATGGACAGAATGACGTTTTGATGGATAGCACAGTTCCTGTTGAGGATAGTGCTCCTGGTTTGAGACAATGGAAGGTAAATAGCGATGGAAGCATACCTTGCCCGCCAAATACATTTGGTGGTTGCGGAGATGCTGTTCTTGAACTTAAGTCATTGTTGGAGGAGAATGCTATTTCTGACTTACTGGAGAAGGCCAATTTAGTTGTCAAAAATGAAGGAATGCTGGAAGCTGGAGTCCCAAAATGTTCCTGCTTTACTGAGTCTGGTGAGATGAGCAATGGAGCGTCACAGAAAATGGCTTGTAGGGAGAATTCGAGAGACAACTACATATATTGCCCGAATGCTAGAGATGTTCAAAATGGATCTTTAGATCATTTCCAGGAGCACTGGTTGAAGGGTCAGCCTGTTATTGTTCATGATGTGCTTGAGTTAACTTCTGGATTAAGCTGGGAACCAATGGTTATGTGGCGGGCTTTACGAGAACAGAAAGACAAGAATACAGATGAGCGCCTCACTGTTAACGCTCTCGAGTGCCTTGCGTGGTCTGAGGTAACTGGCATCATCTTGATGGTTATTGTTTATGAATTACATTGGAGTTCAATGGTTACCTATTCTGAATTTTATTTCCTATACATATAACATTTACACATTTTGCTAATAGCCTTTATATCATTTTTATTTCATTGAAATATTCTTAACACACCAATTGCTTTTGTTGAACTGAAATGCAGGTTGAAATAAACATGCACTTCTTTTTTAATGGGTATTCCCGTGGAGCTGTTGGTCCAGAGGGTCTGCCCATGTTACTAAAGCTTAAAGATTGGCCACAACACAGCTCATTTGAGGAACGACTGCCACGACATGGTGCTGAGTTCATGTCTGCTTTGCCATTTCGTGAATATACCGATCATAAATCTGGTCCTCTTAATCTGGCTGTGAAGCTTCCAGAAGAAGTCATAAAGCCAGACCTTGGTCCAAAAACTTACATAGCGTATGGCGTTGCCCAGGAATTAGGAATTGGTGATTCTGTCACCAAGCTTCATTGTGACATGTCTGATGCGGTAAATAAATTGACATTTCTTATGCTTCCAGTCCATTCTCTTTTAGTCTACATCTTAGACCAAAATTGTTCCATATTAGTCTACATTTTAGCTTTGTAATAAAAAACACAGAAATCAAAGTAGTCCTACTCCCCCCATTGGATGTCCTTAATTTTAATGTAGCTTGGATTGGTTGTTTACATATCAAAGTAGTAGTATTAAATGACTTGCTAATTGGTCTTCAAATTTGTAGAATGCAGACTAAAAAGAATGGAGGGAGTATGTACATTAACATCTAGTTCATTTGAATCTGAAACTGTTACTTATTGTATTGTTTACATGCTCTTTCCAAAAAGAGGTGAGGAGATATTAAGGTAGAAGTGAGAGTCATACAATGGTGTGTGGGTTTGCAACCTGGTGCTGCCACCACTACATGCTAGGAGATTTGATTTTTGATGTAACCTGTTGAAGTATGTGTAACAGGTCAATATCCTCACACATACTGACGTAATAAAGCTCAAATCACAAAGGTTAACATCGATTGAGAAGAAGAAAAAGAGTTTGGCCATAAAGGAAGAAAACACAAATCTTCAAGCTTCACAAACAGATCCTGATTTTGGACATGGCTCTAGCATTCAGCAGCCATTATCTGGTGTGGGTTTAGAAGAGCGGGAGGGGGTTCACAAAGATGTGGTAGCTGATAAAGCCGAGGGAAACTTTACTGTGGGGCGATCGACCATTGAAGGTGATGTAGATCACGTGGATATGGTAGCTGATAAAGCTGATGGAAGCTTGACTGTGAATGGGCGAACCTTCATTGAAGGTGATGTTGATCATGTGGATCTTTCCATTTCCAAGGAGAAAATAGAAGGCATAGTTAGTGCGAAGGATAGGGTGGATCATGGTTCTAGCAGTGAAGATAAAAGTGGATCTCCAGATAATGCAGAAGGAACCTCTGAACCTACTGGTGGTCAAAAACGCGAAAGGAGTGGCTGTCATTCTTCTAATGCATCAAAGGAAAAAAAGAAAACGACCACAGAATATAAGGTGAACGGAATATCTCTTGAGCCAATAGATGATGCTGACCCATTTGTAGAGGGTAACCAGCCAGCGGGTGGTGCATTGTGGGACATATTCCGAAGGGAAGATGTCAGCAAACTACAACAGTATCTTCTGAAGCACTCAGAGGAGTTTAGGCATTACAATTATGAACCAGTGAAGCAGGTGGTCATCTCTGTTAACTATTTGACCCTAGAATGCCTCATGGCATCTTACTAACATGTTGCATAACTGTTGATGTTAGCAGGTTATTCACCCTATACATGATCAGTGCTTTTACCTAACAAATGAGCACAAGAGAAAGCTTAAAGAAGAATATGGTCAGTGAAGAATAATGATGTATTTTAGAAGATAATTTCTCTCAGTGATTTACTTCCTTTCTTTTGTCCACCGAATATGCAGGAGTCGAGCCTTGGACATTTGAACAGAACCTTGGTGATGCAGTCTTTATCCCTGCAGGATGTCCCCACCAAGTCAGAAATTTGAAGGTATGCTATGACTGCTCTCCTGGTGCTCCTTTAGTTTGACGAAACACTGATACAGTTGCTGATTTGCTCTTCTTTTAGTGCCATTCTTGGATATAAATGACTGCTAGTATCTCTGGCATTTCATTTTTTGTTAACTGTTTCTCTGTTCTTTGGCAGTCATGTATAAAGGTCGCACTTGACTTTGTTTCTCCGGAAAATGTACAAGAGTGCATCAGGCTGACAGAAGAATTTCGCCTGCTTCCAGTAGGGCATAGGGTGAATGAAGATAAGCTAGAGGTCTGCAGATCTGTTTGTTTATCTATATGCTAATCCTAATCTTGATTGTATCTAAACATTGTTTACCTATGCTCTCTTTTCTACACTCTTATCAAATTCTGAAATTCTGTTTGTTTAATGCTAATCCCTATCTTGATTATATTATATATAAGCATTATTGCAGTCTTGGTATCTCTATAACTGTTACATGCTCCCTTTTCCTCAGTATGCTAATTCTAAAATTCTGTGTCAACTTGTAAACTTGAATTGCCAGATCAAGAAGATAGCTTTTCATGCAATCAAACAAGCCATTGAGGATATCACCAAAAAGGATGACAAGGAAAGGTTAGTCACATCAACTGAGTGCATCTCTTCGACATTTTTTTTGAACACGCATATAAATGGGTGTCATTTGTGTTAGAAGAGATGACCACCAAGGAGGTGCAAAGTACAAAGCAAAAGTCAAAGCGGATGGAAGAGGAAGAGGAACAGTAGCAGGGAGAGGGAGAGCGACGGGGAGGGTGATAGGGAGAGGGAGAGGGATGAGAGGAAGAGGAAGAGGAAAAGGAAGAAAGAGAGCAACATTGGAAGGATGGTACTGTTTTTCATCACACGTAGGCGTTTAGGACTGGTTTATTTGCATGTTTACTTATTTATCATGTAAAGCTGACTCTAAATAACTGCTCAGTATTTCTGCATTAATGTTCCTGTGTACCTCTTTGTCTACTGCGTCTTTGCTGTACATGTGAACTTGTAAAGGTCTTTTATCTGAAATTTGAACATATACAAGGAATAGTGGTGTAATTGTAGGGCTTTTAATCTGAATTTTGAACATTATTCTCTGTATAAAATCCTTTATGTTTTTCTGAACCCATATGTTTTGGATGCTGTTCATGAGCGTTTTTCCTCCAATCAGAGGAATGGTGCATCGGTGTTCCTATGTGCTGCCGAGGGTCTTTAAGAAAATGAATTAGTGGGCCTTCATTTGCATTTTCATTATTCCACAGAACAAAAAATAGGCAGCATGGTGCTGTTAGAACGTATCTTCTGAAAGCCTTCTAACAGTGAATGTGCTGATTGGTGCTGGTGCTACACAAATTCCTATATTCTGATGTTGTGAGCCCTTATGCATTGATGGTTAAGTAGGTCCAGTTCTTCAGTAGTGTATGATTTGTTCTTTGGAAGTGTTGAAGATAACGAAGGTATTATTTCTTTGTACCAGCAGTAGTGATGAAGTTGAAGATCAACCTGGTCCAAGTGAGCCTGCAGAGATGGGAGATGATGAAAAACAATCACCTGAAGCCATGTCTGGAGCTGAAGATGAACCTGCTGAAATAGAGGAGGGCCAGGAAAAATCAGCTCTGTACAGGTCTGTAGTAGAAGATGAACCTGCAGAAACGAAAGAACATCAAAAGGAATCAGGTCAAGCCATGTCTGAAGATGAAGTTGAACCTGCAGAAATGGACCAAGTAAAGTCAGCACAGGACTTGTCTGAAGTTAAAGATGGATCTATGAAAATGGATGAAGACAGAGGACAATCACCTCAGGACATGTCTGAAGCTAAAGATGAACCTGCAGAGATGGAGGATCACCAAAAACAATCAGCGCAGGACATGTGTAGAATTACAGATGGACCTGTAGAAGGGGAGGAGAAGCATAAACAATCAGCTGATTGCATGCCAGAAGCTAAAGATGAACGTGCAGAACAGGAGGGTCACCAAAAACAAGCTGGTGGCATGCCTGAAGATAAAGATAATCCTGCAGGGATTGAGGGGCACCAAAAACAACAAGGTGATGAAGTTCATGATAAACCTGATCCAAGTAAGCCTGCAAAAACGGAAGAGCACCAAGAGCAGCTAGCTCACGACGTGTCTGGAGATAAATGTGAACCTGCAGAAATGGAAGAACACCAAAAACAACCAGCTCTAGCTGTGTCTGAGGTTGAAGATGGACCTGCAGAGATGGAGCAGCAAGAACAATCAGCTCAGGACATGTCTGAGGGTAAAAACGAGCATGTAGAAATGAAGGAGCACAATGATCAATCTGTTCAGGACATGCCTGAAGCTAAAGATGGTTCTGCACACATGGAGGAGCAAGAACAATCAGTTGAGGACACGTCTGAATTGGAAGCTAAGCCTGTAGAAAAGGAAGAGCTCAAAGAACAATTAGTTCAGGATGTGTGCGAAGCTAAAGATGGACCTGCAGAAACAGAGGAGCAGCAGAAGCAACCAGCTGATGGCATGTCTGAAGCTAAAGATGAGCCTGCAGAAACAGAGGAGCACCAGAAGCAACCAGCTCAGGCAATGCCAACCATGCCTGAGGCTAAAGATGGGCCTGTAGAAATGAAGGAACAGAAAGAACTATCTGCTCAGGAAATGCCTGAAGCTAAAGATGGACCTGCTGATATGGAGGAGCAAGACCAATCAGTTGAGGACACGTCTGAATTGAAAGCTAAGCCTGTAGAAATGGAGGAGCTTGAAGAACAATTAGTTCAAGACATGTGTGAAGCTAAAGATGGTCTTGCAGAAGTGGAGTGCCAAAAGCAACTAGCTACTGGCATGTCTGAAGCTAAAGATGAGCCTGGAGAAACAGTGGAGCACCAGAAGCAACCAGCTGAGGCTATGCCAACCATGCCATGAGTAGCAACGCCTATCCTCTTGCACTAGATTTTGCGCCCGTCACCCACCCCGAGATTTCTGTGGCGTCATACTTTGACTTAGACCGTAATCTATCTGTAGGACCTTATTATATCTTAGCATTTTGAGGGAGTGCAGCCACAAAAGAATGTCGAGCTCTCTGACCATGGAACCAGACAGCCAGCTGGCCCTGTGAAACCAAAAGCTCTCCGCTAGCTTGGTTAACTATTTTGGACGTGGTAGTGTATGACAGCTGGTTGATATATAACATGTAGGGTGGATTTAAATATGAAGAACGATATCAAGCTCTGGTTATCCTGTTCACAAGCCTAATTTATTGTTTTCTCTGATTGTGTGAAGTATCAGTTGTCGGAGAATTTTAGCAATTGTAGCTAATTTGGTTAAATTGATTCAGTCATCTTAGGACAGTGATGAGAAATCAAACTAGCAATTATGCTGCAACTCATCTCTATATAACTGCTTGCTTTAAATCTCAGGACTTTGTGTCCTGGCACTACATGAAGACTGGCATGTTCTCGGTCTGATCAGCATATTTCTTGGATTGGAAACATCAGCATGGCAGTAAGTTGGGGCGCATGACTGGCTTCTGTTCGACCTTGACATTACCTGTGTTGAAAACGGTATGGTCTCTCAATGTTCAAGCTAAAATAAAAATATGCTGTTGGTGTTCTTTGCTTGGCGCTATACCATGCAATGCATGGGTGGCGCCAGGGGTATGCCCCTGTATGACCAGGGATACAAATAGATTTCGGTCCAATTTTTTTTGTATTAGGCCCATGCCCATGGAACAGGCAAGTCTCCTCGCTCGCTGCCTCCGTATCGTTCCAACGCGAGCCAGGAGTCGGCCGCGACGGACGAAACCCTAGGCGCTTGACGGCTGGGCACTGGGCAGGGCACCACCGCACCGGTGACGGGCGATCGCCTCACCGGTGACCTGCAGCCGACTCACCGGCGGCTAGGAGGACTCGGGGACTCGTAGCCTCACATGTACGAATCCTCTCCTCTCTTGCCTCTTCTGCTTTTCCCCATTTCGATTTAGGATTTAGATGTTGATAGTTGTCTATTAAATTCGAAATTACCTGCACCAAATTAATATTTTAGGTATTTATGAGAGCGGTAGATTAGTAAACTAGCTCTAAAATTAGTAGATAGAAAATCAGAGTAGGCCGTTTGTTCATATCTGAATTTTTCTATTGTTTTAGTTATGTAGATGAAATGGTGCCGGGCCTGCTGGAAGTAGCATATATGCAATGTGGAATAAAGCTTCAAAAGCAAAGAAGATAGATGAAACATCCACACCAAATCAGACTGTTGTTGAATCAAGTGCTTCTCATGATGAGGTTGAGAACAATCTTCAGTTGGCGCTAGTGCAAACACCGGATGAAGAACGTGAACCGGACAACATCGCCGGAAATGTAGCCCCAATTATGGAAGATGATTTGTCAACTGATGAAGATGATAAAGCAACGCAGGCCCTCAAACATGACCCTGGCAAGCAGATTCCCATATCGAGATATGTTATCAATGACCAAGGTAGAGTAATAAGGAGATACATTGAGATGGGGCCATGCCAACCAAAAGAATCAAAAGTTTTTGTCAGAGTAAAGAGTGGAAAAGATCGCCGCTTTTGCCATGTTTGGTTTGCAGAATTTCCATGGATTGAGTATAGTGTGGAAAAGGATGATGCCTTCTGCTTTGTTTGCTATTTGTTCAAGGATAAAACAAAATGTTCTGGTGGAGATTCATTTGTGAAGGATGGTTTTAGGAACTGGAACATGAAAAAGAGATTGGTGAGACATGAAGGTGGTGTTGGTAGTGCTCATGCTAAAGCTTAGGAGAAATTTGATATGTTCTGTACACCAAGAGCATCAATCCAGGCATCTCTTGCTTCAAGCAACTCACAATACAAGGATTTGTATTTGCAACGTTTGACATGGACACTAAGTGTTTGAGATTTCTATTGCATCAAGGCTTGACATTTAGAGGACACGATGAAAGTGAAGATTCACTAAATAAAGGAAATTTCCTTGAGCTCTTAAATTGGCTTGCAGGAAATTTTGAAGAGGTTAACAAGGTGGTTCTCAACAATGCTTCAAAGAATTGCAGGATGACTCACCATGATATACAACATGAGCTGATCAAATGTTGTTCGTGGGATACTACCAAACTACTCATTGAAGAACTTGATGGTGGTCAGTTTGAGCAGTTGGATGTTTGCTTGCGCTATGTTGATAAGAAAGGAAGGGTAGTTGTAAGATTACTTGGTCTTGCTCATGTTGAGGACACTAACTCTTTGACACTTAAAGCTGCAATTAAAGAAATGCTTATGGAGTACAACTTGACATTTGCCATGGCTTGTGGGCAAGGATATGATGGAGCTAGCAACATGAAAGGTAATTCCAATGGTCTGAAAAAACTAATTATGGATGAGTCTCCTTCAGCCTATTATGTGCACTCGCTTTTCCCATCAACTACAACCAACTCTTGTAGTCATTGCTCGAGGAGAGTGGAGATTGTACTTCGTTCTTTCAGCAGCTTGCACACTTGTTAACTCGCCTCGGCATGTCTTGCAAAAAGATGAGGATGCTTCGGATTGCTCAAGCCGAGGAACTGATTGATGCATTGGATTTGGAAGAAGTACATCACGGCTGGGCAAAATCAGGAAATGGGTTTAGGAATGCCATGTGATACACGTTGGGGCTCACTTGAGGACAGTGAACCGTGTCCTCTCTCTATATGCTGCAATAAAGAGAGTCCTAAAGAAGATTGGAAGAGAGTACCATGGTGTGGAGGCTCAACCTGCTCTATCAGTGGAGACATCAATTTTGTCATTTGAGTTTGTTTTCATGGCACACTTGTTGCAAGAAATATTTGGATACACAAATAACTTGGGCAGAGCTTTGCAAACAAAAGACCAAGATATTGTTCATGCTATTCAGCTACTTGATAATACGAAGTATCACTTGGCAGGCTTGAGGTCTGATCCTAGATGGGACGATTTCCTCATTAAGGTAACATCTTTCTGTACAAAGCACATGATCAAAGTTGTTGATATGAAGGCGCGTTACTATCTTGTTGGTCGATCTAGAAGAGGTGATCTCTTTAATGGTGCAGATGATTACCATCGCTTCCATGTTGATATGTTAGTGGGTGTCATTGATAGGAAACTTTCAGAACTAAATGGCATATTTGATGAGGTAAACACATAACTACTTACTTGCATGGCAACATTCTCCCGTTCGCTCATTTGCTGCTTCTGATCAAAATAAGTTGGTCAAGCTTGCTTCACAGTTTTATGCTACTGATTTCGCAATTGATGAATTGGCAAGACTTGCATGGCAACTAGACATGTATATTACTCATGTGCGTAGAGATGAAAGATTTAAAAACTTGAAGAATATAGTTGAGCTTTCAGTTATGCTTGTGGAGACAAGTATGCATGCACATTATTTTATTGTCTACAAGCTTCTCAAGTTGGTACTGATTTGCTAAGAAACAAGATGAGCGATGATTACTTGAACAATTGCATGGTTACATTTGTTGAGAGAGAATTATTCAATCAAGTGAAGGATGAGGATGTCATCAATCTCTTCCAAAAGGGTGCCCACAAAGTTATATTGTAAGAGGTACTGCCTCTTTCCATTGAAATTTGTTGTTGTACTTCGATTTGTATGTATTTATGCACTTTAGTATTATGTATTGTACTGGAATAATTGATTATTGTCCTACCGAAAATATAGCCTATGTAGGCTTTTGTTTGTGTTTTTCTAAGCTTTGTGAAAATTATAGGCGTTTGCTCATGTTTATCTTTGCTTTGAGAACATTTTTTTGGCTGGTGGGAATACCCACCTGCATTTTCCTGACGCCGCCGTTGATGCAATGGCATTCTCGCCAATAGACATGCCACACAGTTCCCAATGTCAACTTTGCAAATTTGATTGCGAGAGTATTTGTCGTGCTTTTTTTTTCTATGCCCTTGAGTAAAGGAAATCTGGAATTACCTGTGTATGGAAAGTCTTACCCTGAAGGATCTTCGGTTCTGGTCTCATTACATTGAAACAGATTAGTGAAAGCTCCAATTCATGGTGAACTCGATCGAAATGATCGGCCACAAGCATTTGGTACATATGGTAGGCGCGAAGGCATGCGACAAGGGGTGAAATGCTACAGTCCCCTCTATGTTCTGCGCAGTCCATTGCGGCTTTGGTGAAAAACTTCTCAAGGTCAAAGAAGAAAAAGAGTGGTATCGTCAGGCATGGCTGGATGAAACCGAAGGAAGATTTTGTAAAACTCAATGTGGATGCAGGCTTTGACTTGAATTCTGGTACAGGAAGCACTGGATCCGGATGGCAAAGGTTTCTTTCTAGCAGCGAGTTGCTGTGGAATACCATATGTCTAATACGTGTCTATGGCGGAAGCTCGGGCCCTTCGAGATGGTTTAATCCTAGCAGGACAGATCAGGCGCAATAGGATTGAAGACAATTCTGATTGCCTCGACGTGAATATGTGATTGAGGTGATGCGGAATGGGGGAACTCCTTTGGGACCAGCAGCAACAATCTATGAAGAATGTTCCTCTCTTCGTATGAACTTTGTAATAGTTCAGTTTTTTCATTGTCCTAGGGAAGCTAATGTAGCGGCAGATTGTCTAGCTAGACACTTAGAAGAATCTATGTCAATTGCTTGGCATGAGGAACCTCCTGATTTCCTAGTTTCTCTTCTGTCAAATGATGTGTCCATACTATCGATTAAATGAGTCTGGCCATGTTGGCTTTCCCTAAAAAAATGCTAGCTTTAAATCTGGCAAAAAACAGAATTACAGGTATAATTGTAGAATAGTTATATCATTAGAAAGTTTAGATCCTCTATTTTCTAATGATATAATTTTTACATTATATAATTTACATTATATAGATTAAATTGACGACCTAGGGATACGGGGAAGACTAGTAAACTGAGAGGGAGAGAGTACAAAACCTTACCACCTCATCTCTTTAATGCTTTGGTTGATGAGATGGTTATTAGAGCTTTAGAAATTGGAGTTAAAATTGATGAGTGTAATCTATTGAAAGTTGCTGTTATGAATGATCTAAAAATTGGTAGACATGCTATTTACAAGAAACAAGTGGTTCATAGAAAAACAAATAATGCAGATGATATATTAAAAAAAGATCCCGAGGTAGTGCATCTTGATTGGAAGAAAACTGGTTTGGATGAAGTTTTTTTTTCCTTTATTGAATGAGCACCTATTTTTTCTAAGAAAACTGGATCGTACCATGGACCGTTGGAAGCGGCATGGGAGGCTAGCTATTTTCCAAAATCCCACATCAGGTGCTTTTCTCTAGCCCCTATTGTTTTAGTTCTTGGTTTGCTTGTTGTTCTTTACTTAAACCAGCACAGTGGCCCTGGATAATGCGAGGGCATCATGCTTGTTGAGGCGGACCTCACATGATTTACCGTCTGTCCCAATTAATGTATATTTTCTCCCATTTATGTAAACTCATGTTAATAACCTCTTTTCTCCTATTGTAGTCGTTCTCTGTTATTGGGTATTGCAACTTTGTCGATCCGGCGTTAAAATCAACAGTATATTTATTTGTATCCTGTTTGGATTAATGATGTGGCTCTAATTTAGCCTTCCTTATCTTGCATTCTCCTCTACGAATCGTGCTGAATTTGGTCCGCATCGGGCTTCCATCAGAAGTTTGGATAGAAATATGCATGGACGATAGATCTGATTTAATGCCAGATATTGAAGGAAACGTAAAGTATTCTGTTTGACATGAGGAGCCCTAAGGTCTAAGAGCATGTCTAACAGGCCCCTCAAAATGCGCCCACCCCGTAAAATTCCGGCGGGATAGGGGGTGAGCGCAGTTTGGGCCGTCTAGCAGGCCTCGTATTTAGACCGGCCCGTATCGGCGGAATACGGGGCCCAGCAAAACCACACCGCCGCCCCCTAGAAATACAGGGTGAAGGTGCGAGTGGGGTCGAACCCCTCACTCGCAACCCTAGCTCCGCCGTGCGCCGCCGCCTCCCCCGCTAAGCTCCGGCGAGAAATTTCGCGCCGCTCGCCTTCGCATTACCACCGCCGCTCGCCATGTCCGCACGCCGCAGCAGTTCCGCGTCGCCCGCGAGCGGATCGAAGCGATCCCGCTCGCCGGACACGCTCGAGGAGGCGTGGCAGCGCCACTGCAAGCTGTCCGCCGCCGGGAGTTGGCGTGCGGCGTGCAGGTACGCCGGCGCCCTGTACGTGCAGCCGAAGCTCTGTGAGTTCGCGGCGGGCGGGCGCTGGTACAAGGCGGATCCGCCGCTGAAGCCGATGAGCGGCTCCGACTTCGACAAATGGCGCGCCGAGTGGGAGATGCACCGCCGGTCGAAGGCGGCGTGGGAGGCGAGCACCAGCGGCGGAGGAGCGCCGCGCGCCGGCGAGGAGGCGGAGGAGGGTGAAGACCCACTCTTCTTGCAGGCGGTGGCCGCGTCCCTGAAGGTCGCCGTCGACAAGGAGAGGGCAGAGGAGGCGGAGAAGGCGCAGGCCATCGCTGCCGTGAAGGAGATGGAGGCGCGGGAGGCGGAGGAGAATCCGACAGTCGTCATCCTCGACGACTAGATAGGTTCGTAGAAGTCGCGATCCATTAGGATCGCGCAATTCTGTATGATTCGTATGTATGATCAACTATGAACTATGATGAACTATCGAGCAAATTTTCCGGGGCTTGCAATTTTCAAATATACGGGGTGAAATACGGGGTCTGCTAGACGGAATGATCTAGATATGAGCATTTTTTTGATACAGGACCCTCTACTCGTGTTTTACGGGGCAGAAAAGTAGGAGGTCTGTTAGACATGCTCTAAGGAATATTGGGCCTTTTTCCTTTATAAAAACTATTCATGTATAGAAAACGGATTCCTATTCACAATTTCCTAACTATAGATCCCGAAGCAGTGAACATGCGTTCCGATAGATTTATATAAAATGAAAGAGGGAGGTTTGCTCCTTCTCTTTCAAAATAATTGTGAAAGGATTAATTGTCCACAATGCATTCTCGTTTTCTTTTCACGATACCTAAACAATGGTAATAATAACTACTTAGAAAACAATATGTCAGCTGTCTCAACTTGCTATGATTTTAAATTAAGTATAGTGATACAGATTATTAGAATATATTGTATAGTCTCTAATCACCGCACCCACGCCGCCGCCCATGATCGATCACCGCCGGCCTGCTTATTGCTTGCAGATCTACTGATGAGGGTGGGTGACTGACCTCTCTCTCTCTCTCTCTAGGCCTTCACACTCTGCTCTCGCTTTGTGAGCTTTCTAGTTCTGCGCGCAGGCCGGTGGCAGATAGCTTTAACGAGACGGCGTTATCAGGAGGGCCGGCCGGAAGGTGGAAGCGATGGAGCGCGTGTGGGTGCGGTGGGCGACGGAGAGCTGGCTGATGTCCAGAACGCACGGTTTCACAGGCGGAACTTCCGAAGATGCCGTAGGGCGTGTGCACCAACGACCTCATCGAGAAGTTCCGCCACAGGAGATTTCCCAACCCTTTCCCCAACACTGTTAGAGGAGATGGAGTCGTTCACGGGATTGCAGGTAAAATTTCCGAGGCGGAGCTTCCGAATATGCCGTAGGGCGTGTGCACCAACGACTTCTTTGAGAAGCTCCGCCACGAGAGATTTCCCAACCCTTTCCCCAACACTGTTAGAGGAGTTGGAGTCTTTCACGGGCTTGCAGGAAAAAAATTCCGAGGCGGAACTCCCGAAGATGTCGTAGGGCGTGTGCACCAACGACATCTTCGAGAAGTTCCGCCACGGGAGATTTGCCAACCCTTTCCCCAACACTGTTAGAGGAGATGGAGTCGTTCACGGGCTTGCAGGAAAAAATTCCCAGGCGGAGCTTCCGAAGATGCCGTAGGGCGTGTGCACCAACGACATCTTCGAGAAGCTCCGCCACGGGAGATTTCCCAACCCTTTCCTCCATCCATATGGATGAAACTCTCCCTACCTGCTAGCTAGGTTGGCTTGTTGAGCTGCTTGCCATGATGTTTCGATGCTCCTTTTATAGGCACGACGCCGCTTCTTCTTTGTCTTGTTCCTCCGACAGGGCGTTGTGCGCTACATGCATTATCTCATCGAGCAGTGCGTCCACCCACGTGTCCTTATCCTACCGACAACTTTAGTCTCGGTTGCACCCACCAGCCGGGACAAAGGTTATCTACACATCCTTATCCCACCGACAGTTTTGTTAGATGACACAAAAACCACATTTAGTCCCGGTTGTACCCACCAGCCGGGACTAATGGTTGCCCGCATGTCCTTATCCCACCGATAGTTTGTTGGTACATGGCTCTAAAACCACCTTAGTCCCGGTTGCACCCACCAGCCGGGACTAAAGGTTAGATGGTCAGCTCTGGCTTCCTCTTCTTCCTCCATATGCTCACCACCAGCTCTGGGTTCCTCTTCTTCTTCCTCCTCCTCATCAGCGACAGCCATGATGAAGCCACCAGCTCTGTGTTCCTCTTCTTCCTCCTCCAGATTAAGCCCTCCATCTTTTGACCCGGTTTCAGCCCCCACCTGGGATAAAAGGGGGTATATAAACTAAATTTAAACTAAAACAACCGACAATGATTTTACTAAAATTTAACTAGATACGTTAACTAAATTTAAACCAAAGTAACGACTACGACTTTTTTAGAATTTAACTAGATACGTTAACTAAATTTAAACTAAAATAACGACTTCAACTAGTTCTTCCGCGCATCCGCTGCTGCCCTCCTGGCTGCCGCCTACTGCCGCAACTGTTGCTGCCGCAACTCCTCCTCATGATGATGCTTATGCATCTCCTCACTATCCAGATCCACCACATGCCGCCGCTTATGCTGCTCCTGGAGACTCTACCTCTCAAATGATTCTATGGTAGACTCTAGCGTCGCCTCCTCCCACTCCTCTATCTCCATGAGCTGCGGGTCCACCTCATCCGCTGCTGCCCTCCTGGCTGCCGCCTCCTGCCGCAGCTGCTGCTGCAGCTCCTCCCACTCCTCTATCTCGGCGAGCTGCGGGTCCACCTCCACCGGCGGCGGGTGCGGCTTTGGGGCATTGTGAAATGGGCTAGAGTTCGGTGAGTGAAGTGGGAGACGGGGACGTAGGAGATCTTTATAGAGGCGTCGTGGCGGGAAACTTTCCCGCGCGGCATCGTGGCGGGAAACTTTCCCGCATGGCGTCTTGGCGGGAAACTTACCCACCTTATGTTATATTTTGATTTGAAATAAGGCGGGAAACAAAATTATTTAAAAAAGTCACTTCATATTCAAGTTCATATTCATAAGTTATTCAAATTCATATTCATAAGGAATGTAAATATTTAAACGTTCATAATGAATAAATTATACTTTTATTACATAGAGATTTCTTTTCTGAACATTTTGATATATTATATGTCATTTTTTGATTTGAAATAAGGCGGGAAACGAAATTGTTTGAATAGGTAGATACAAATTTTCCTTTGGTCCTGGTTCGTGCCACGAACCGGGACCAAAGGGTTAATTTGCACGCGAAGGCAGCAGAACAGGCAAAAAAAGGCCTTTGGTCCCGGTGCATTCCACGATGTTTGTGGTTTCTTGAATGATGTATGCATTGCAGATTTGGATGAATAATATAAAACCCTGAAACTCTGCCGCGGCAGAGAAACGCCGCTCCACCCTAAACCTCTGTCGCGACAGAGAAACGGCCATTTTCTCTGCCGCGGTAGAGAACCTCTAGTCCCGGTTCGTCTCACGAACCGGGACCAAAGGTCCTCCACCACGAGCCCTCTAGCAGCACCACATGGCGAGGCCTTTGGTCCCGGTGTACATTTGAACCGGGACCAAAGGGTTGACCCTTTAGTCCCGACTGATTGGTCCCGGTTCAAATACCGGGACTGAAGGTCCAAATGAACCGGGACTGTTGGCTCATTTTCTACTAGTGCTTGTAGGGCAAAGTATTTTAGACTTGGCACCAGATGTTCTAACTGCTGTCAACGTCCGTGCTTCCAAGACCCAGAAGGTGGCTGCAGCTCTTCCTGTGAATGCCTGGATTCAAGGCATCTCCGATGCGCCATCTGCAGATGGCATTATCCAGTTTCATCACCTGGATTAATCCAGAATTCAAAGACGAGATCATTTGGCACCTCTTCTGGAGAATAAACCTCCAAATCAGCCTACAGAGCTCTCTTTGAAGGTACGATGACTTTGCCTCACCATAACTCAATTTGGGATTGCTGGGCACCTCTGAAATGTAAAGTTTTCGCATGGCTCGCCTCTTTGGATTGATATTGGACCAATCAACGGCGCTTGCGCCACGGCCTTACCAACAATGACACTTGCATGCTCTGCGATCAAGATTCAAAATCCACATCACATCTCATGACGCAATGCTCCTTCTTGCAGCAAGTCTGGTTTGATATATGTAGCAGACTCAACCTTCAGACCTGCATGCCAGATCATAATGGTGAGTTCAACACTTGGTTTGCGACCGCTACTGCGAATGCAGAAACTTCAGTTCAGAAAGGTGCTAAATCAATCATTGTCCTTACCATGTGCAGACTTTGGAAGGCTTGAAATGATGCAATCTTCAAAAACACCAAATCCACAAACTGGCCTGCAAAAAGATGTGCACAAAGTTAGGACTCAAGTATATGCCGCATCCATATCATATTCAGTGGCTCAGTGATGTTGGCGAAGTGAAAGTAAGTCATATGGTGAAGATACACTTAAAGATTGGAGATTATAAAGATACCGTTGACTGCGATGTGGTTCCCATGTCAGTATGTCATTTGTTGCTGGGACATCCATAGCAATTTGATCGTCGAGTTTTTCATGATGTTTGGACAAATTGCAACAAGCTCAAGTGGAACGACAAGGCTATGGTGTTGCATCCTCTTACACCTCCACAGATCGTTCATGCCGATAAAAAGAAATTACCAGTAAAAATTGAGAATGAGAGAAAGAGAGAAATCCCACAAACCGTAAATGAGAGCCACCAAAAAATAAATAAAAGTAGTAAAAATAAAAATAAGGGAGCGAAAGGTGTAGTCATGCTATCCACCAAATCTGAAATGAGAGCTTTTGCGGAAGATCCCAATTTGGTGCGGATTGTACTTTTGTACAAGGATGGATTGCTTTGTACTAATAACTTAACATCTCTTCCTAGTGGTGTCTCTCATCTTTTACAGGAATTTAGCAATGTCTTTCCGGAGGAGGTACCTGCTGGGTTACCACCAATCCGCGGGATCGAGCATCAAATTGATTTAATACCAGGAGTGACGTTGCCAAACCGACCTACCGCACCAACCCCGAGGAAACAAAGGAAATTATGAAACAGGTACAAGAGCTTCTTAACAAGCGGTACATATGTGAAAGTTTAATCCCTTGTGCGGTTCTTGTTATTCTAGTTCCTAAGAAATATGGTACTTGGGACATGTGTGTAGATTGTAGAGCAATTAATAATATCACCATTCAATACCGTCGTCCTATACCTCACTTAGATGATATGCTAGACAAATTAAGTGGTGCTGTTATTTTCTCTAAAATTGACTTGCGTGGTGGTTATCAACAAATTAGAATGAAAGAAGGGGATGAGCGGAAAACTGGGGTTTAAACAAAATTTGGCATGTATGAGTGGCAGGTTATGCCATTTGGTTTAATTAATGCCTCTAGTAATTTTATGAGATTGATGAACCATGCCTTGAGACATTTAATTGGAAAACGTGTGGTTGTTTATTTTGATGATATCTTGATTTATAGTCGTAATGAATCAGATCATATTGACCATATTCGACAAGTACTTGTTGTTTTACGTGATGCAAAGTTGTATGGAAACTTTTAAAAAAGTACATTCTGCAAAGATAAGGTGACATTTTTGGGCTATGTTGTTTCAGTGCAAGATGTGGAAATAGACGAGTCTAAAATTGAAGCTATAAAAAATAGCCTACACCCGTAAATGTTAGTCAAAATCATAGCTTTCATGGTCTTGCTGAATTTTATAGACGGTTTGTAAAGGATTTAGCACTATTGCAGCCCCACTCAATGAATTAAGAAAAAAGGAATATTATTTACTTGGGGGCCAACACCTCAAGATGTTTTTGATTTTCTTAAGAGATGACTAACGGAAGCACCATTACTTGTTTTACCAGATTTAACTAGGAATTTTGAAATAGAGTGTGACGCTAGTGGAGTTGGTATTGGCGGCGTTTTGATGCAAGAAGGTAAACCGGTTGCCTACTTTAGTGAAAAGTTGAGGCTGCCCTATTGAATTATCCGGTCTATGATAAGGAGATTTATGCTTTAGTGCGAGTTTTAGAGACTTGGCAACATTACTTATGGCCTAAGAAATTTAGTATTCATCTTATCATGAGTCTTTAAAATATTTGCAAAGTCAAATCTAAACTGAATAGACATCATGCTAAGTGGGTTGAATTTGTTGAATCTTTTACTTGCATTGTGAAATATAAAAAGGGAAAATAAAATGTGGTTGCCGATGCTCTCTCAAGGAGAAGTGTACTTTTACATCGTCTCGATGTGCAAGTGTGATTGATATTGTACTGGCCATGATTTTGCTGCTCCTTATGCTCACTGTACAGAAGGGAAAGGATGGGAGAAATATCATATCTCTGATGGGTTTTTGTTTCATGCCAACAAACTGTGTGTTCCCGAGTCGTCCTTGCGTTTTTTATTGTCGCAGGAAGCATTTGTTATTGTTGCAGGAATCACACACTGGAGGACTCGTTGGACATTTTGGACGTGAGAAGACACTAGCTATGTTAAGTGATCACTTCTACTGGCCTAAGATGAGACGTGATGTAGAGAGGTATGTGCAGCGATGCATCACTTGCCAGAAGGCCAAATCAAAGTTACATCCACACGGTTTGTATACTCCTCTTCCCGTTCTTAATGCTTACTAGAAAGATATTTGTATGGATTTTGTGTTAAGACTTCCTCGGACTAAGAGGGGGAGAGATTCTATATTTGTTGTTGTTGATCGGTTTTCAAAAATGGCGCATTTTATATCATGCCACAAGAGCGACGATGCGTCGCATGTTGTTGACTTATTTTTCAGGGAGATCGTGAGGTTGCATGGTGTTCCTCGGACAATTGTTTCAGATCGCGACGTAAAATTCATGAGCTATTTTTGGAAGACACTATGAGAAAAATTGGGGACAAAGTTGTTATTCAACACAACTTACCATCCCCAAACCGATGGCCAAACCGAGTTGGTGAACCGCACTCTCTCCATGCTGCTGCGGACCATGATCAAGAAGAGCATCAAAGAGTGGGAGGATCTTTTGCCACATGTTGAGTTTGCTTACAGCAACTGTCCACTTCACTACACAATTGTGCCCCTTTGAGGTGGAGTATGGTTTCAAGCCCATTACGCCACTTTACATGCTGCCACTTGCTAGTCAACATCGATCTAATATGGAGGCATCGGAGAGAGCTAAGTATGTTAAGAAGATGCACATTAAGGTGAAAGAAGAAATTGAAGAAGCTATTATTTGAGCCAGAAGACCTTGTATGGGTGCATTACCGCAACGATCGTTTTCCAGAACGCCGCAAATCCAAATTAATGCCAAGAGGAGACGGCCCTTTCAAAGTGTTAGAGAAAATTAATGACAATGCATACAAGATTGAGCTTCCAGGAGATGATTACGCCGTGAGCTCCACATTTCATGTTTCCGATTTGTCGCCGTTTTTTGGAGGAGATAATCCAGGGTCGAGGACGACGCCTTTTTCAAGTGGGCGAGGATGATATGGGCATCTCTACTATAAAAGGAATCTGTAGATTGTATTGATGTAGGGGTAAAACGCACTGCTCTCAGCAAGGCCGGCGTTGGTATTTATATGGGTGTTACAAGGAGTACAACACACGGCAGGTTATGTACGTAACCATACCAAACTCTAATCTAA
Source organism: Lolium rigidum (assembly GCF_022539505.1). Classification (NCBI taxonomy): domain Eukaryota; kingdom Viridiplantae; phylum Streptophyta; class Magnoliopsida; order Poales; family Poaceae; genus Lolium; species Lolium rigidum. The sequence goes on from NC_061509.1 coordinate 28,450,023, forward strand.
TCCTAGTACAATACATAGTTTATCACCCTCCCTCAATCTCAACTGGTCCATGAAGATTGAGATTGCGTTTACACATAGTAAATAAAGGTAGTGGTAAAGGTTTAGTGAAGATATCAGCTAACTGATCCTTGGAGGAGATAAATCTGATCTGAAGCAACTTCTGGGCAACCCGTTCTCGAACAAAGTGAAAGTCTATCTCAATATGTTTTGTACGAGCATGAAAAACCGGGTTAGAAGAGAGATATGTAGCTCCAATATTATCACACCATAAAATAGGTGGACTCTTCTGTAACACTCCAAGTTCACCAAGAAGAGCTTGTACCCAAATAAGTTCAGCAGTAGCATTTGCAAGTGCTTTATATTCAGATTCAGTACTGGACCGAGATACTGTAGCCTGCTTTCTAGCACTCCAGGACACAAGATTACCTCCATAGAACACAGCAAAACCCCCCGTTGATCGCCGATCATCAGTGTTACCAGCCCAGTCTGCATCAGAAAAGGCAGACAGGAGAGCTGGAGTAGTGGAAGAGGAGCGCAATAATAAACCATGAGACATAGTAGCCTTCACATAGCGTAATATGCGCTTGACCGCAGACCAATGAGTACACCGAGGAGCATGAAGATATTGACACACCTTATTCACCGCAAATGATAAGTCTGGTCGTGTCATAGTAAGATACTGGAGTCCCCCAACAATGCTACGATAGCGAGTAGAATCCTCGCAGAAAGTGGAGTACCATCTATTACCGAGAGCTTATCGAAGGAACCATAGGAGTAGACATAGGAGTACACTTCGAAGGCCGGCACGCTGTAAGAGCTCGGACGCATACTTGCGTTGACTCAAAAGAAGACCATCAGAACCGTGTCGATGTACCTCAATACCGAGAAAATAATGTAGGGGGCCAAGGTCCTTAAGAGCAAAGGACGAACCAAGCTGATGTACAAGGCGACCAGCAACAGCAGATGACGAGCTCACCACAATAATATCATCCACATAAACAAGTAGGTATACTGTGATGTCAGGACGTCGCAGAATAAACAGGGATGTATCAGCTGTAGATGGAGTAAAACCAAGACCAGTAAGGACAAAACTAAGTCTAGCATGCCAGGCACGAGGGGCTTGTTTGAGTCCATAAAGAGCTTTATCAAGTCGACACAAGTAACCAGAGTGAGCTGGATCCTCAAAACCAGGAGGTTGCCTCATAAATACTTCCTCCTCAAGAACACCATGTAAGAAAGCATTCCGGATATCAAGCCGACGGAGATGCCATCCCCGGGTAAGAGCCATGGACGAGTAAAAGACGGATGGTAGTGGGTTTGACAACAGGACTGAAAGTATCCTCATAATCAAGTCCATATCGCTGCTTGAACCCTTTTGCCACAAGACGTGCTTTGTATCTGTCAATAGAACCATCGGCATTTCTTTTAATTTTGAAGACCCACTTGCAATCGATAATATTCACGTCAGAACGAGGTGGGACTAATCGCCATGTTTGGTTACGCTGAAGAGCAGCAAACTCAACCTCCATTGCGGTACGCCAGTGTGGAGACGAAAGAGCTGAACGAAAATCAGAAGGTTCTGTAGTCAGCAGGGTAGGATCAGTTGTCCTGGTTGTATTCCACGCAACGGTACCATCCGTACGATGTTTCTGTTGGCGAATGCCTCGTTGTAGGCGGGTCGTCACTCCAGGACGAGCAGGCGGAGGCTGGACTGGCCCAACATCAATCGATGGTGTACATGACGTATCTGTTGCCGTAGTCGTAGGGGCTGTAGATGTATCTGTTGCCGCAGTCGTAGAGGCCACGGACCCAGGAGAATGAGCCGCAGGCGATTCTATTCCAGGCAAGGACAAGCTGCGCGGACCAGTAGTAGTGGCCGGACTACTCCGGTCAATTGAAGTGGCCGGACTGCTTGGGTGACTACTTGGGTTGGTAGAGGCCCCGGTTGCATGATTCTCATTAAGTACATGCATGTGATCAACGTCCCTGGTAGCAGCAACATCATCAACGTGACCACATTCAGTTTCTTCGTCCAGTAATTCAAGACGAGCCCCGCGTCCCACTCCTGCACCATGGTTAGCCAAAAGCAACGGAGTATACGCAGCATCAATAAATTGGTCAGAAAGTAATGGAGAAGTGGATGATGACGGTGAAGTGGAATGCGAGGAGGTTTGAGAGAAAGGAAAGACAGTCTCATCAAACACAACATCCCGCGAAATATATACTCGATTTGTTGGAATGTGGAGAAACGCAAGCAGAAACGCGTTGAACTCTTCGGGACGTAACGGCTGTCCGATTGATGACAGAACATCAGCCAGGGATTTCACCTTGTTGAAGTAAGCAGTGACATTGGGGTAGTCGTGTTTCTTAAGCTTGGACAGCGCCGTGCGGATTTGCATGACCCGTGCCGTTGATTGCGAGGAAAAACTCGCCTCTAAGGTTTCCCATGCCTCTTGCGAGGTGGGAACGAGCATCACCATGCCGATGACTCCCTCGGTAAGCGAAGAGACAAGGGCGGAGAGGATTGCCCTGATCCTGCTGGTGCCATGCAGCATAGAGAGGATTGGTAATGGTAGGGGCAGCACCGCCCTCGGAGTTCGCCGCTGGATTGACGATCTGTTCGGACGGACACGGTAGACTGCCATCGACGAACCCGAACAAGAGATTGCTCCTCAAGAGGGGGGCAACCTGAGTGCGCCAGTAGAGGTAGTTGTCCGTGGTAAGACGAATCGTGATCTGGTTTGCCAGACTTATTGGGGAGGTCGGGATCCTTGACGCCATGATGTTGCCCCTGCTCATCATCGAACCAGCAAAGGAAGACGATGCAGTAGAAAAGGGGGCGGCAGTACCGGAGCTGGTGACCGAGAGACCGGAAGTAGTCATGGCGATCTCGATCTCGATCTCAAGTAGGCGGAAGTCGTGAGCTAGGTTTTACCTACGCTCTGATACCATAAAGGGAATCTGTAGATTGTATTGACGTAGGGGTAAAACGCACAGCTCTCAGCAAGGCCGGCGTTGGTATTTATATGGGTGTTACAAGGAGTACAACACACGGCAGGTTATGTACGTAACCATACCAAACTCTAATCTAATCCTAGTACAATACATAGTTTATCATACTATATTGCAACATTCTCCAGTTTTTAATCAAGATATAGAGGACAAAGCCCAAGATATTCGCATCGAGCTACCGACTGGTCCCACATTTGTTTTTCTCCTGCTCTCATGCAAAAGTTGTGTGGGGTGTGGTAGGCAATGCTCTTAAAATTGCGACTTGCCCAAATTCCGTGTGGTAATGTATTACTTGGTTTCATGTTTATTTCCCACAGGTAAAAAGTTTGATATGTTGATTTTTGCAGCAGCTTGCTGTGCAATTTGGAATGTTTGGAGTCTGATAGCCTTTGAAAAAAAGGTGGTGAGGTTTCCTATGGTAACCATCTTCTCTATGTGCTTGTTTCTTTCTTTATTGGGAGGTTTATATGGAGTTGATGACGAGATGTTCATAAAGGGGGTGCTGAGCAGTTGATGTACAAGGCGTCAGAGCTCATGGGGTTCCAGGAAATGATGACTGGTGATGGAGCGGCGCACATGGCTACTGTTGTTCCGGGAAGGTTAATGATCATGGAAGGCTGAAGGTATACATGTTGCGGATGCGTGCTCCCGTCTTCTTTGTTTTGTGCCTTTTTTGATTGATCGATGGTTCACTACGGGAAAACACGGCTTTGCCGTGTTGGCCAAATACACGGCAAAGCCCCTTCGGAACACGGCAAAGCTCTTGCCGTGTGGCGGAACACGGCAAAGTCCACACGGCGAAAAACAGCACGGCAAAGGATCTTTGCCGTGTGTCTTTCTGCGCGGAACACGGCAAAGCCTTTGCCGTGTGCCTTCCACCCAGGAGCACGGTAAAAATGCAGTTGACGGAATCTCGACTTAACAGACGGCGCCACGTCAGACGGTTTTTGCCGTGTGCCAACGACCACAGCAAAAGCTTTTATTTGCCGTGTGCCACACCGTGAGAAGAGCACGGCGAAGAAACGGCACGGCGCACCCCTTTCCTTACTTTGCCGTGTGCCACCGACGAGGGAACACGGCAAAGAGGGTCTTTGCCGTGTGCCACCAAACTAGGGAGCACGGCAAAGGCCATTTGTCCTGACCAAATGGTCGCCCCTGGTGCACAGGCTGCTGCCACGTGTGCTCTTTGCCGTGTGCATGCACACGGCAAAAGGGCACACCCAGTTTTTTTTTTGATTGTTTCCTTTTAATCCCTGCATAGAAAGCAATAAATATACATATAACAGTTTAAAACTCACAAATATCATCATATATTCCCATATCATCATAGCCAGTGTCATCATATCATCATAACCACATAAATAACAACAAAATAGATCATCAAATGTCATAGAGGTCACATAGTTCATCAAATGTCCATACAAGTCACATAGTTCATCAAAAATCCATACAAGTCACATAGTCCATCAAATCCATCAAATGTTCAAAGAAGTCATATAGTCCATAGTGGTTACATATCCATAGTGCAAAGTACATAAACACCATTAGATAAGGCAAAGCTAGCCACATGTCCACCGCAAACACATAAAAACCTTGATGATCAATGGCTCTACATGTTGGCCACACCGGTGATGATCAAGAGGCATCATGTTGCGCATCCTACAAGTTTCAAATCAAGAGGGCATTGTGAGATTTGCACATCATATATTTTTTACAAGTTGCAAATTTGACAAGTTTGGACAATAAAGTGAGATTGACAAGTCATATATGTTTGAGAAGTTGCAATTTTGATGAGTTTGAAGACTAGAGCGAGTGAGGCTAAACTTAGAAGCGTGTGAGTCACCAATTTATGAGAACTAACCTGGAACAACGCGCGTTGGTTCCCAATGTTCGTGCTTTGCTGAGCTGACGTACGAGGCGTCAGCGTGATTTCCAATTCACCTTGGGCCGCATGGTTGGAGCCGCCAACCGAACTCTGTGACTACAACAACAAATGATGAGCATTATTTAACAATATACACAAAGACAGCAAAATGGCATAAAATGGCATATGTACTGACTACTTACCCAAGGGAATGTGAAAGGAGGAGGAGGAGGAGCATGAGGACCAGTCCCGCCAGTCGGCATCAAGGACCTAGGCACGAGAGGTGGAAAGGCCTTACCCTCGAAGCGTGATCGATCGCCGCCGAAGATGCCCTGCGAAGACGGCGCCCTACCCTCAAACTCGACGCATATCCTGCAAAAAATAAGACTTTTTACATGAAAACAATAGCAAATTTGATTGAAAGGTTTTATGACCCTCTAAAGGGAAAGATCTTGCTAAATGGAGTGCCTTTGGTAGAAATTTCACATCAGTATCTCCACCAAAAGGTATAGTGTCCAACCATTTTTGTCTATAATATGATTCTTATGGAGTAGTTTCTCAAGGTTCTAAGTTCTAGTAGTTGGCATTGTGCTGAATCCTGAACTGGTTGATACTAGTGCGCTTCTGTAAACTGCACCACTCCACAGGTCTACCGTGTAGTCTAGTCACTAGATAATTGTGCTCCTAGCAAACAAAGAAAAAAACTAGAGTCCTGTAATGATACACTGACATTTATAAACATTTTGGAAAAGGTACTGGTATGAACCTACAAGCTTTTTTCGAGAATGCAACCTAGAAGCTTCGATATCCAGAAATACTCTGCTTACTTTTGGAACAGAAATCAAATTAGCTATCAGTTGGCAATTTCACTAATTTGGTAGTGTCCTATTGCTGTCACTGGCCATTCGAGATTCAACTCGTGAACCTCTGAGATTACTTGTGCATCTGACTAGCACAACAAGGAGGAGGAGCACGTGATGGAGCATTGAGCATACCTCAAGATTGCAGGATCTGACTAAGTTCTGACTGCAGAACATGGCCGTCGTGGGAGAGCGAGGCATCAGGTTATCCGGTGGGCAGAAGCAGAGGGTCGCCGGAGCAGCAGCAACACGCAGCCGGAGCAGCACCACGGAGCAGCAGCACCGGCCGGGCGGCGGGCTCGCAGCAGCAGCTCCGGGCGGAGGCCTCGCAGCAGGCAGCGGGCTCGCAGCAGCAGCTCCGGGCAACGGCCTCGCAGCAGCAGCCCCGGGCGGCGGGCTCGCAGCAGCAGCAGGTGGCGGCGGGCGCGGGCAGGGGCAGGGGGCGGCGGGCGTGAGCGCGGGCAGGAGCAGCGGGCGGGAGGCGGCGGGGGCGGGCACGGGCAGGGGGTGGCCGTGGTCGACGGCGGCGCGAGGTTGGCGGCGGCAGCGTGGGGTCGCGGGGGGAGGTCGGGGACGGCGGCGCGGGGTCGGGTGCGGGATGAGGCAGAGGAGGGCGATTTTTTTTCCTATCCAACTATTCCGGCCACGTACAAAACCTAAGTCCCGCACCTTTGCTGTGTGCCTAACCGTTGCACACGGCAAAGGGCCCTTCGCCGTGTTCCTTCCAGGTAAGACCACGGCATAGCTCTATTTGCCGTGTTTCTACCAAAGTGCACACGGCAAACATTTCTTTAATTTTTTTTAATTTTCCTTCCTTCTTTACTAAAACGAACGGAACACGCCAACCGGGTTAGGAACGCGCGAAACCGAGGTTACCTTTACATATAAACGGTTCTAAAAATAATTTTTCCAAATTATTTGGGGCGAGAGAAAGTGGACGCTTAGTTCAAATCCGGACCGTTTACAGCGGAATCGGCAGGACACCGCACGGAGCAGCGGGTCTACCTAGAAAGCTAACCCGCACGACACGCATATGATCCACGGTGTATATGGGTTCCTCTATCAACGTGCATAGGTCCCGCTGAATTATTGAATGCGCCCACTGTAGCTGCTTCACAAAAATAGCCCGCTTCGGCACTCGAAAAATGTGAAACGGGTTTTTCGTTGCACCGAAAGGGAAACATTGCATGCGGATTTGCTTCCCGTCCCAAGGCACACGCACGTGCCCGATCTGGGCTCGTTCCGACAAACTATGCGTGTCTGGAGGGCAATACCTAGCTCTTTTGCCCTAAAAGCCATATAACTCCGGACATGATAGCTCATTTCGTGAAGGGTTTTTCAGAAGAACATCCGTATCCCACATCCGTTTTTTGTTCTCGCTACTAGGTCACATAAAACGACGCCCCGCAACGTCTCGCATATTTCCGACTTTGTTCCGATACGTTTCTGCCCAAAATGGGACCCACATGAAATGACGAACCGCCAGAACCGCCGGTCGGGGTTCACCAGGTTGGGAACGCGCGAAACCGAGGTTACCTTTACACATAAAAAACTTTTCCCGGTTCTAAAAATGATTTGTACAATGCTACTCTTGGATCTCCGGGAGGTGGTCTATTTGCGAGGATAAAAGCTTGTGTCGCCATATACCCAGCTTCCGGTGTTTTGGGAATAATGTTCCCCCTCGTGTCGATTGACATAAAAGACATGTCGAGGTTTTGAACTAGGTTTTCCCTCTCTGCTTCAGGTATGTTTTGCAGGCGAGACCTTGCTCTCCTTCGAGCTTCCCTGTGACTATCTCCCGAAGTTCCTGAATGTCGACTTAGCTCCGCTCTTCGCCTGCTTGATGCAGAGGCTGGTTCCTGCCTCCTATCCAACTCGATTTTCTGTTTCTCGAGCTCCCTCCTGATACGGGCAAGCCTATATTGGTATGCTTGTGACTCCTCAGGTGTTGCCGCGATAGTCATTGGTTCTGTGCCATCGATAGCTCTTGCAACTCGATCCCACACGGCCTGCGGAAATTGCACCATCTCTCGTGTTCCTGTTCCGATATATTTTTTTCCCAAACCTCGCGCAAGATCTGCGGGATCGACATACGGATTTCCCGCATCATCGAAAGCCTCAGACGTTGCTGGTTCTGTCCGGCTTGGTTCCCCAATTGCGTAGATCTGATGATATTTTGGATGCTGGACTTTGTCAGGTTTGGTGACACCATTATAGAGATTGGTGAAGACCTTTCCAACAGTGATGGATTTGTCGATGAAGTTGAAGCTGTCGGTGTCGCTCGAGTCATCGCTTATATAGGAGTCCGCGGATGACTCGAAGGACATGTCGCTGAAGATCTTGACGAGTTTTTCGCTTGCCCTGGTGCTGATGAAGCGTGGCGATGAAATCTCCTCGTCGCCTGACTCGATGGATGATGCTGAGCTCGAAAAATCGGGATCGACCGCCGATAATCCCGACGATATCGGAATTTCGAGACGATACGCTCCTTCTTTCTCGATGCGGAAGTGGAACTCTCCGAACGCCATCTCCATGGGCTCCTCCAGATACGCATATGCATCCAAACGGGAGGGCGGGTGAGGTACAAAATCAACTAGACCAGTTTCGATCTGTTTACCTTTGTCCATTGCGTTGCTTGCAGTTGACGAAGTCGATGATCTTGAACGTGCCATCGAGATCAGATCCTTGACACCTCTAATTCCCACAGACGGCGCCAATTGACAAGGGATTAACTTATCAATGCCTACGGGTTATAGACTAGGGTTTTAGTTGGAAGTAGAGGGCAAGTAGATCTCGAAGGTTTCAGCCAAAAAGTGCTCGACGATATGAAAACTAGGGTTTGTGAGACAATGATTCGATACTTTCTTTATCCCTCGACTCCCCTTTATATAGGAGGTGGAGCCGAGGGATTCGTAATACACAAGTTACAAAGTCCGGGAAGGTTTCCAACTCATCCCGCAAGATTACAAGTATTGCTTCCTAATACAACTCTAGCTTTCCTTAATAACAATTTGGGCTTCCGACTCTCCTTATCCTTCGGGTCGTGGGCCTTCAGTAAACCACGGGTACCATCTTCGGCAGGCCCATTGGGGATGCCTATGTCACATATAACTCCGGACATGATACCTCATTTTGTGAAGGGTTTTTCAGAAGAACATATGTATCCCACATCCGTTTTTTGTTCTCGCTACTAGGTCACATAAAACGACGCCTGATGACCCACAAGTATAGGGGTGTATCGTAGTATCTTCGATAAGTAAGAATGTCGATCCCAACGAGGAGCAGAAGGTGTTGACAAGCAGTTTCGATGAAGGATTCACTGTAAATGCTCACGGACAAGTATTCGGGGGTTTTGATGTAACAGTTGAATAAAGTACGAGTATGTAAAGTGCGAGAGTAACAATTGCAGCGAGTGGCCCAATCCTTTTTAGCACAAAGGACAAGCCGGTTTGTTTACTTATAATGACCAAACGTTCTCGAGGACACACGGGATTTTAGTCTAGTGCTTTCGCTACATACGGCTAAATAATCTTCATTGTTATGATAAGTGTTGTGTGGGTGAACCTATGCTAATGTACTGCCCTTCCTAGGACTAAATACATACTTGTGATTATACCCCTTGCAAGCAACCGGATTATCAGCACCTTTCCTATCTACAATATGTAAATCAAATTCTTGCAAAAGAAGTACCCATCTAATAAGCCTCGGCTTAGCATCTTTCTTTGTCATTAGGTATCTAATTGCAGCATGATCAGTATGAATAGTGACTTTTGAATCAACGATATAAGATCTAAATTTATCACAAGAAAAAACTACAGCTAATAATTCCTTTTCAGTTGTAGCATAATTTCTTTGAGCAGCATCAAGAGTTTTACTAGCATAATGAATAACATTCAGTTTTTTATCTACTCGCTGTCCAAGAACAGCGCCTACAGCAAAATCACTAGCATCACACATAATTTCAAATGGTAAATTCCAATCAGGAGGTTCAACTATAGGAGCAGTTGTTAAGGCTTTCTTAAGGGTTTCAAAAGCTTCCTTACAATCATCATCAAAAACAAATGGTACATCTTTTTGAAGGAGATTAGTAAGAGGCTTTGAAATCTTGGAGAAATCTTTAATAAATCTCCTATAAAACCCAAGCATGTCCAAGAACACTACGAATACCTTTAACATCCCTCGGATAGGGCATCTTCTCAATTGCTTCAACTTTAGCTCTATCAACTTCAATACCTCTCTCAGAAATTTTATGTCCCAATACAATTCCTTCATTAACCATAAAGTGGCATTTCTCCCAATTAAGAACAAGGTTAGTTTCTTCACATCTATGCAAAACTTTATCAAGGTTTCGCAAGCAACTATCAAAAGAATTCCCATAAACAGAAAAATCATCCATGAATACCTCTACAATACTTTCACAAAAACCATGAAAAATAGCAGACATGCATCTTTGAAAAGTAGCAGGAGCATTACATAAACCAAAAGGCATACGTCTATAAGCATAAGTTCCATAGGGACAAGTAAAGGTGGTTTTCTCTTGATCTTTAGCTTTAACAGCAATTTGTGAAAATCCAGAATAACCATCAAGAAAGCAAAAATGAGTATTTTTAGACAATCTTTCTAGCATTTGATCAATAAATGGTAAAGGGTAATGATCTTTCTTAGTAACTTTATTAACTTTTCGAAAATCAATGCACATTCTATACCCTACAACCACTCTTTGAGGAATGAGCTCATCATTATCATTAGGCACAACGAGTCATACCTCCTTTCTTGGGAACGCAATGTACAGGGACTAACCCATCTACTATCAGCAATAGGATATATAATACCAGCTTCAAGAAGTCGTAATACCTCATTCCTTACCACTTCCTTCATCTTCGGAATTAGACGACGCCGAGGTTCAACAACGAGGCTTTGCATCATCTTCCATATTAATAGCATGTTGGCAAATAGATGGAGAAATCCCCTTCAAATCATCAAGAGTGTAGCCAATAGCTCCTCGGTGTTTCTTCAATATTTGCAATAATCTTTCTTCTTCAAACTCTGTAAGCTTAGAACCAAATCTTCCACCGGTAAATCGTGCTTGAGAATAGGTTGGCGAAGAAAGATTTCCTCAAGTTCATCTCTTTCTTTCCTAAAAATTTCACTCTCGCTATCCTCCAAATGTTGCTGCAAAGGATTGTTAGGAACAAGAACAATAGATGCACACTGCTCCATTTTAAAATCATTACTAGGCAAATCAGCTTTATAAGGAGTTTTAGTAAATTTAGAGAAGTTAAACTCATAAGATTCACCAGCAAATTTAGTCAAAATTTTCTCTTTCTTGCAATCTATAATAGCTCCACAAGTATTTAGAAAAGGTCTACCAAAAATGATAGGACAATAATCACTAGCAACAAAACCAAGTACCAAAAAGTCAGCGGGATATTTAATCTTACCGCATAAAACTTCCACATCTCGGACAATACCAATTGGTGAAATAGTTTCTCTATTAGCCAGCTGAATAACCACATCAATATCTTCAAGTTCACAAGAATCAATTTCATGCATAATCTCCGTGTAAAGCTCATACGGAATAGCACTAACACTTGCACCAATATCACATAATCCATAATAGCAATGATCACCAATTTTAACGAGATAGCATAGGAACACTAGCTTGCTTGGGTTTATTAGGATGTGAAACAATATTAGAAGCATCTTCACAGAAAATAATATGACCATCCTCAACATTTTCAGTCACAAGATCTTTAACTATTGCAACGACGAGTTCAATTTTTATTTGTTCTTCAGGTTCTACAGGTTTCTTTTCACTTTTATGAACCGCACTATTTATAACAGAGTACTCTTTCATTTTAGCAGGGAAAGGAGTTTTTTCAATATAAGCTTCAGGAATGACACGATCAGCAATTTCAATAACAACACACTTATTAATAGATGAGTCAATTTTATCTTTGTATGGTTCATGATACTTATCAAAATTCTTCTTAGGCAATTCATAATGAGAGGCAAAAGCTTTATAAAGATTTACAGCAACTTGGGAATCAAGACCATATGTAGCACTCATATTACGAAATAAATCAGTATCCATAAAAGCTTCAATGTATTTATAATCATAAATTATACCTGATTCTCTATACTTGTCGTTCTCCCAACCTTCAGTATTTTCTTGGATTCGATCTAGAAGGTCCCTTTTAAACTCTTCTTTGTTGCGTGTAAATGATCCAGAACAAGAAGTATCCAGCAAGGTCTTGTCTTGAAAAGAAAGGCTTGCATAGAAATTATCAATAATAACATTACCAGGAAGCTCATGAATGGGGCATTTGAGCATTAAAGACTTCAATCTCCCCCAAGCTTGGGCAATACTCTCTCCATCATGAGGCTAAAAATTATATATGCGATTCCGATCCTTATGAATTTCACTTGGAGGATAGAACTTAGAATAAAACCGGGGCACAATATCATTCCATTCAAGAGAATCCCCATTATCCGAGTAATTTATACCAATGCGCCGCCTTACCGGACAGCGATAAAGAGAATAATTTCTTCCTCACTTCATCCATAGCAATACCTGCACATTTGAATAACCCGCATAATTCATGCAAAAACAAGTAAATGATCACCGGGGTGGACAGTTCCATCCCCTTCATAGCGGTTATCCATAACACGTTCAATAATTTTCATAGGTATTTTATATGGTATCACTTCCTCACCTGGCGCCTCATCTACTACCGTTGCAGTAGTAGTAGATTTCCCAAATAGAAATTGAAGAGAAGATCTCTCCGTAATGACTTATAGCAGCAGGCAGAAATAAAATCAGCACAACAGTAAAGGTTTTCCTTACCAATTCCACTTACCAATAGCGCTTCGCTCCCCGGCAACGGCGTCAGAAAATATTCTTGATGACCCACAAGTATAGGGGGTGTATCGTAGTATCTTCGATAAGTAAGAATGTCGATCCCAACGAGGAGCAGAAGGTGTTGACAAGCAGTTTCGATGAAGGATTCATCGTAAATGCTCACGGACAAGTATTCGGGGGTTTTGATGTAACAATTGAATAAAGTACGAGTATGTAAAGTGCGAGAGTAACAATTGCAGCGAGTGGCCCAATCCTTTTTAGCACAAAGGACAAGCCGGTTTGTTTACTTATAATGACCAAACGTTCTCGAGGACACACGGGATTTTAGTCTAGTGCTTTCGCTACATACGGCTAAATAATCTTCATTGTTATGATAAGTGTTGTGTGGGTGAACCTATGCTAATGTACTGCCCTTCCTAGGACTAAATACATACTTGTGATTATACCCCTTGCAAGCATCCGCAACTATAAGAAAGTAATTAAGAATAAATCTAACCACAGCCTTAAACTCTGAGATCCTGCGATCCCTCCTGCATCGATATACCAACGGGGTTTAGGTTTCTGTCACTCCGGCAACCCCGCAATTAGCAAACGAATACAAGATGCATTCCCCTAGGCCCATAAATGGTGAAGTGTCATGTAGTCGACGTTCACATGACACCACTAGAAGAATAACACCACAACTTAAATATCACACCATTGAATATTACTCAACCATAGTTCACTACTAACATTTAGACTTCACCCATGTCCTCAAGAACTAAACGAACTACTCACGAGACATCATATGGAACATGATCAGAGGGGATATAATGATGAATAACAATCTGAACATAAACTTGGTTCAATGGTTTCACTCAATAGCATCAACAACAAGTATGAATAGATACCGGGAGAGTTTCCCCTATCAAACAATCAAGATCAAACCCAAATTGCTACGGCGGTGACGAGGTGCTGCGGAGGAGATGGCGGTGATGATGGTGGAGATGATGATGATGGTGATGGAGATGATGTCCAGCTCGATGACGGTGACGATGGCGTCGATTTCCCCTCCCGGAGGGAATTTCCCGGCGGATTCCTGCCCGCCGGAGAGCTCTTTCTCTCTGGTGTTCTCCGCCCCGCAGAGGCGGCTGTAACTCTTCGTGAGGTACCCCCTGTGGCTTAGGTCTTCGGGACGAAGGGTTTGGCAAAGAAAAGGAGGCGAAAGGGGTCGTGGGCCCTCCACACCACATGGCGGCGCGGCCAGGGCCTGGGCCGCGCCGCCCTAGGGTGTGGGCCCACCCTGGCTCCTCCCGGCTCCTCCTTCGGCTTCCTTCGTCATCTTGAAAAATAGGATTTTTGGTATAATTTCCTTCCACAGTTGATCTTCCGAAATATTGCGTTCTGACGGTGCTTTTTCCAGCAGAATCCTGACTCCGGTGTTCGATCCTCCAATAATGATGAAACATGCAAAATAGATGAAATAACATAAGTATTGTGTCCCAATATGAAATATATCAATGAATAACAGCAAATTATGATATAAAATAGTGATGCAAATTGGACGTATCAACGCCCCGCAACGTCTCGCATATTTCCGACTTTGTTCCGATACGTTTCTGCCCAAAATGGGACCCACATGAAATGACAAACCGCCAGAACCGTCGGTCGGGGTTCACCAGGTTGGACGCGCGAAACCGAGGTTACCTTTACACATAAAAAACTTGTCCTGGTTCTAAAAATGAATTTTCCAAAAAAATTGGGGCGACAGAAAGTGGACGCTTAGTTCAAATCCGGACCGTTTCCAACGGAATCGGCAGGACACCGCACAGAGCCGCATGTCTACCTAGAAAGCTAACCCGCGCGGTAGGCATGTGATCTGTGGTATATATGCCTTCCTCTATCAACGTGCAGAGGTGCTACTGAATTATTGAATGCGCCCTCTATAGCTGCTTTACAAAAATAGCCCGCTTCGGCACTCGGGAAATGATAAACGGGTTTTTCGTTGCACCGAAAGGGAAACACTGCATACGGTGTTGCTTCCCGTCCCAAGGCACATGCACTTGCCCGATCCGGGCTCGTTCCGACAAACTATGCGTGTCCGAAGGGCAATACCTAGCTCTTTTGCCCTAAAATCCATATAACTCCGGACATGATAGCTCATTTCGTGGAGGGTTTGGGGGAGAATTGGTTGCCGGTGCTAGAGAGGAGAAGTCCTGGTGGGTGTGGAGGAGAAATGCCCGAGACATGTGTATATATAGGGAGGGCGAGTGCAGAAATGGCGGGAAAGAAATAGCGGGAAAGAAGAGAGAAATGGCGGAAAAGAAGAGAGAAATGGCGGGGAAGAAGAGGGAAGTTGACCTTTGCCGTGTGCCTTTTACAATTACACACGGCAAAGATGGCTTTGCCGTGTGCCTTTTACAATTACACACGGCAAAGCCATCTTTGCCGTGTTCTTTGCTCTTTTGCACACGGCGAAGGGTTCGTGCTAAAATGCTACCAACATACTACTTCGCGCGGGAAAAGTTGGCGGGAAGGAAGGGGTGTGCGCGGGAAAAGGACCTTTGCCGTGTTCTTTTTTATCTGACACACGGCAAAGCCACGTCGTTATGACGGCGGCGTCTTGAGAACTCCCTCGGGACACGTGGCGCAGCCTTTGCCGTGTCGCAGACCTTTGCCGTGTGTCCTGGCCGAAGTTCGCCATGTTCAACTCTTTGCTGTGTTCTTTTTCGGACCTTTGCCGTGGTTGTTTGTTTGCCGTGTTCTTTTTCCAGATGTTGCCGTGTTCTTTTTCCAGATGTTGCCGTGTTTTAAATCTTTGCCGTGTTCTTTTTCCGTGGAACACGACAAAGCTAGTAATTGCCGTGTTCCGAGGCGCTTGACACACGGCAAAGGTTGGGCAACACGGCAACTACAATTTTTCCCGTAGTGGTTGTGACTGTTGTTGAGAAGTCCGGATGTTCTGTAGTAGTTTAGGGGTAGTCGTTTTTTGCCCCGTAGTATGGTCTTGATGCCAAGGCCATACGGGTTTTCCTACAAAGTTTCTCTTCTTTCCTGTTTTCCTTTGATTTGTTGTTGGTAGACATAACTGAAAGACATTTGTATTTCCGTTGAGCAATTAATGGAAAGGGGAGAAAATCCCAGTTCGAAAAAAAACAACTGCAACCATCTATCCTTTTATGTTTGCACAAACAACAACTTCCATCCGTCTCGGACAAATAGTCCGTCCTTGCGTGAGTAATCGATGAGCTAGGAGTAAAACAAATATTGCCATTGTTCTGAAATCATTTTCAGGTTACCTTGCATGCACTAGTATTTTTTTTTAATTTAAAGAAAAATGCATTAGTAAGCAGGGCCGGGCGCGGTGATAACAAAAATGGTCGAGGGTGGTAGATCGTATACTCAAGTACTCCAAGGCAATACGAATTTAACTACTTATGACAGTTATGAAAATGGCCATACTGATCAAAGTAGTATACAACCCAAATTAACTAGAGTAATTAAGCGCTAGCCTCCCAAATCCTCTGTGCTACAAGCTTTATTTCATCAGCACAGTTACCGTAGATGATATGATAGGTAAATGGTCTGCGCGCGCGTGGGGTGCTAGGCTAGGCAGCTAGCCGTCGACGTCGCTGAAAGAAGCCATGGCGCGGAGGGCGAAGACAACGAGCGCACCGGACATGGTGACGACGATGTTGCTGACGAGCGTCCGGTCGTAGATCATGCCGTAGAACCTCTGGACGTAGATGCCGAGCGTCAGGTCGTAGATGCGCTGGAAGACGGGCGCCATGGCCATCATCACCGACGCCCACAAAAGCACGAGCAACACGTCGCCTGAGTCCTTGATCATCTGCATTCATTTAATCGGTGCAAAATAAGCACCATTGATCAATGCCGTTGATGTATAAGCAAACTTTTAAATAGCCAACTATTGCTTTTCGGGAGACTTGTCGCCGCGGCTATGTCATTTGTAGGCTAAATGAGAAAAAAATCGCTAATAGCTGACTATAGCCCGTCTTTAGCCTCTAATTTAGCCGCTAAATCTCCCGCAGTTTAAATTTCTCTTCTCTTTTGTTTTTTTATTTCTTGTTTTCCGAATTTGCGTTTAATATAATTACATAAAACTTGTGAGTTGAATAATTGAATACTTGTTTGCCTTGAATAGTTGAATAGGTTGTATCACGAATTGTGTTTGAGTTATAGTTTTTCTCTTCTTTTGGTAAGATATGACTGAAATATTTTAAATTTTTGAAAAAAATGCTAAATGGAATAGCCCGCTATAACCCGGCTATAATCTTTTATAGCCTCCAAAAAAATAGCGGCTAAATGAGATAGCTGGCTATTTTAAACTATGTGTATAAGTATAACATGCCATCAACTAAGAACTAGAAAATTAGAAGAAACAAACTTTTAGAGGCCAATTTGCAAAAACACCAACTGGCCACGTCGGCGAAGGTTTGACGGAGTGATGAAAACACTCGCACGGGGCAACTTCCTGACCTAACACGATTTGCAAGTTCGTGACCAAAAGCACATCCGGGGCAACTTCGTAGAGCAAATTAGGATTTTTCTCTGCCATCAAACATTTTCGTTGCGATGAAAATGCAATTAATCGATGGGAGGATCCGTCCAAAACTGAGTGGAGGAGGTGTACAATTAGCTAGCCTGAGTATAAGTCGACCGAGAAATATAGCTCCCGACTCGCGTGAATGTGTAACATAACAATGAATCATAACGGAAAATCTAAACAAAGCCAAGGACCGCAGCGAGGAAGAAAAGAATGAGCTAGCTCGAGTACCAGGAGCTGGAGCTGCTGGAAGGTGGCCGGGTAGAGCCCGATGTACAGCGTGAAGCACCCCACCGCCAGCGGGAGGACGGAGGAGGAGAACGAGGAGGAGGCACGCTCTCGCCACCGCGCGCACGCCGCCGCCCATGATTGATCACCGCCGGCCATGATAACGAGACAGCGTTATCAGGAGGGCCGGCCGGAAGGTGGAAGCGATCGAGCGCGTGTGGGTGCGGTGGGCGACGGAGAGCTGGGGATGGAGATGGGGCCAGGCAGTGCTCATGCATGGCCGTATCGGGGAAACGGACAGAATGCGGCCGCGTTGGCCGGTTTCCTTATGTTCGAAGCTAGCTGCCTGCAGTAAAACAATACGAGGCGTAGTAGCACTTCTCTTAAAACTCTGTGGCTCTCTATACGACATCTCTAAACTAAACTCGTGTAGTAAGTTTTTGTTGTTAAAAAGAAACTGCTGTACTCGTAGTAGTAACTTGAGAGGTCACGGAGGCTTGAACCTGCTCTTTTCCTTTCTCTATGCTCAGGCCATCTCCAACGGGATGACGCATTTAAGCGTTCGAAAATGTCCACACGCGTCTGTTTGCGTCGGTTGAAATGGTCGAAATCGACCGTGTGTTCGTTTGCGTGGGGTGTGGCTCCAGCGGCACGACGCATTTTTTGCTCGAATCATTTTTTATAACATGAAAACATAATTTACATAGTTTAACACATGAAAATAAACCCTAAACGCCTGCGCCTACTACTTCTCCTCGTCGCTGTCGAGCACGATGAGCTCCGGTACCGTCCACGGCCAGTTGGGAACCGGCGGAACGTACGCCGGGCACGCCGACGGTGCTGGAGGTGGAGGCGCCTAGGGCTGTGGCTGTGGCGGAGGTGGAGGCGCCCAGGGCTGTGGCTGTGGCGGCGGTGGATGCGCCCAGGACTGTGGCGACGGTGGAGGCTCCCAGGGATGTGGCGGCGGTGGAGGAGCCCAGGTGTTGTACGACGGCGGTTGTGGCGCGGCCGAGTCCTATAGCGCCAGTCGCAGGGCTTCATCCTCCGACAGGTCTCATTGTCCACTTCTCACTTCCTTTGAGCATGGTGCATCAATGCATAAAGGTCAAGGGTGCGGCCACTTTTCTCTCGTTTTTATGCGTGTATAGCTGTGGATGCGAACTTTAAATTCCCATTTTTACCAGGTCGACAAAATCCGTTTACCTATTGCATCAGTCTGAGCTTTGCGACTTTCTTGCTAGTTAGGAGATGGTTAGCCTTGGATACGGCAATAAGAATGGTTCTGTCTTGGTTGAGTAGGCTTCGAAGGGCATAAAGGGTAAGAGAGAAGAGGGCGCATTGCGAGAAAAGCTTATGCAGTTGCTTAATATATGATGTTCTAGGTGGCGTCACTACGTGGTTGAAGTAGGTTAAGAGAGTTTTTGTTTGTTTGTCTAGTCGATCAAGAATAGAAAGAGAAAAAAGAAAAAAAATAGAAAGAGAAAAAAATCAAAAAGGAAAAAAAGGAGTGGGAATCATCGACGTGAGTGCCTTTTGCATAGCATAGATTGCTTTGCCTGGTTGGATGCCCTTGACCTCGCCGCGTGCGCCCTCCCGCGCAGCACGACGACGGCGCCCAGTTCGTGGACTTCCCGTGACCGCGAGCAAGCGAGCGACCGGCGGCGACGTCCATCGGGCTCCAGCTAGCTTTTTTAGTTAGCTGGCATGCACGCACGGACGGCCTCCATCTCGGATCGGTGCAGTAGAGACGACGGCGGCGACAGGTAGCGACGTGGTAAAAGACGTGTGGAGTGCAACAACGACACCGTCGCGCGTCTCGATCGATCAGCAACCCAGTTCTGTATCCGATAGTCCCGGCATAGAAAATTCGCTTTACATATGTTCACAGGTCAGATCGGAGCTCAACGCCCTCGGCCGAATAAGACTTCCATCTGGGGAGAGGACTTGGTCCACGTGGACTGTGCAGGATTCCAGCCTGGCAAGAAACTCAGTCTCCGTGGCAGCACGTTGACGTCGTCCAGGAGAGGGGTGGAATAGTCATACACCAAGGCGGTGTCAATATATATTCCTCCAAGATCAATGGTGTGTAGGAAGCCCGCGATCGATCAATGCTTGTAGTAGTTAACTCGAGGATTTTGCAGTTATATATAGGATGGCTACAAGGTGTTACTACCTCAGTTTCAAAATGTGAGGATTTTTGAAAACTAAATTAGAAAGCTAAATTATTTGCCTTTCCAAAAAGCCTTACGTTTTAAAATGGGGTGGTACTGTCTCCGTTCTATAAAACATATCTCAACCTTGTCTAAATCTAAATGCATTTAGATATTATTATTAGTGCTTAGATACATCAAAATTTAGAAAAAACATCTGTGACATCCTTTACGAAACCGAGGGAGCATTTTTTTACTCCATCCGATTCATATTACTTCCTCCGTTCCATCAAAAGTGTCTCAACTTGATCAAAATTTGTTACATTCAAATTTTGATCAAGTTGAGACACTTTTAGTGGGGCGGAAGGAGTACTTGACACTAATATAGATATATCTAGACACATTTAATTATAGATACATCCATTTTAGTGGCAAGCAATATGGATCGGAGGAAATATTATAATATCAGAGCACTTATGTAATCCAAAAAAAAAGTGGAGGCGAGGAGATAAGATATGCGTACCCATGAGTTCTCAGCATACTTCCTCCGCTCATAATTATCTCGCACTCTAAGTTTAGTCAAACTCAAAGTTTGTAAAGTTTAACCAAATCTATAGAAACATATCAACATCGACAATATAAAATGCTCCCTCCGCCATAACTCTTGTCGCAGATTCAATTGTATCTATTCACAAAGTATGTCCAAATACATCCAAATTGTGACAAGAATTACGGAACGGAGGGAGTATATTGTATTGTAGATGTTGATATGTAAACGGGAAGCCTGATGGAGTTGTTCCGCGCTTTGATGGACAACTTGATCTTTGTTGGCTAAACTTTGGCGAGATATTTTTGGTGCCTTAAGATAATGAAGTAGAAAGGATACATCAATATCACAATATTTGTCTTCTTAACTGTAGTTTCAAAATATTCACAAGAATCGCAACTATTAGGCTTAATTTAGTGCGTGTTCATATTGTGCGCCGCTCTCTAACAGCATTCACGCAAGGGAGAAATGTCCATGACGGGTAGTAACCCTACGTAAAAAGGTTCATAAGTTCATCGGAAAAAGATTAATTAATGGAGTCATTTAAGATTAACTTTGAAAAAATCTTATGATAAAGTTAAATAGTATTTCCTTCAACAAACACTCGCGATGAAATGACTTATTCATAGTTTTGTTTTCAGAAAAAGTGTAGCCATAAAACTCAATGATAACGTTGGTAGATACTTTCCAAATGAAGAAATACCGGATTAAGACAAAGGGACCCATTGCCATCCATGCTTTTTAAATATTGTGGTTGATATGCATGCAATAATCATCGAGCGTGTGTAAGTTGATGGTCAAATTGAAAGGTTAGCTCGACACCTCGTGGATGCATGGTTAGACTATCTATTCTTCAGCATGCATGCATACGATACGATTCTCTTTTCGGAAGAAGTGTTTAGAAAGTCGTTTCAAGAAAAACTGACAATTTGTCTATCGTGTGAAAAAAAATAAATAAAATTTGGTGCTAAAAAGACTTTTCACAACATATTTTTTTTTCTATTTTACATAGGACACAAAAAGTGTCGGTTTTTCGCGAAACTTGGTGTGTGCACATATAATGTCGGCACATACGCGCCAAATTTTTGTTTAAATTTCTTTGTCATTTTAAAATATTTGTTTCTATGTAGCAGGAGCATATATATACGCTCCCACGTTGAAAAGTGGATTTCCGGCACAACATGTCTAGTTTCCGTTTGTATAAACGACAGTAAGTGTTAACTAATTAGCTAATCGAGATCGAGCTCGCGCAACAGGTAGACGTGACAATTTGACGTTGCTTTGCTTGGCTTTGGTTTGCCCTTGACCTCGCCGCGTGCGTACGTGCCATCCCGCGCAGCACAATGACGGCGTCCACTTCTCTGTCGCTCCGCCCGTTGGCCGTGAGCCGCGCGACCGTGACGGAGACCGTTGGAAGGAAGGCACGCGCACGCGAGCAACGGATGCAGCGCCCGGTTTCACGACCTCCGCATCAGGTGGGGCCCACGTGGCCTGTTTTCACGACGTGTGGAAGGTGAGAGGAGGTGGTCCCCTATTTTATGCATGAGCGACCAAGTGCGGAGTGCCACCTCGTCCCGATCGACTCATCTTTTCCTTTTTCTATTCTATCTATCTGGACTGGTCCGCGTCCGCAGGCTTCTTTTTTTTCCCCTGTTTATTGAAATTTTAAGCCACCGGTTAACTGAATATAAAACCAGAAGCTAACAAACTAGTTTCCTTCTTCTCTCTCTCAAGCCAGGCTGGCTCCAGCAGACAACCAAACCGGTCGAATCGATCGGTGCAACACAACGTTCATTCATTACTTAGGTTGTACCAATCCAAAACAGCACATGCATGCTACTACTAGCTAGCAAGTACTACTAGTATAGTGTAAAATTTGACCAGCATGCATGCATCGACTTGGCTGGATAAATAGAAATACTAGCTGCTCAAATTATTATTTTTCCCTCTTGAAACGCACTAGCTACACACGTACTACTACGTACGTACGATTATAAATTACTCAACACCAAACACGTACATACTCGTACTCTCTCTCTCTCTCTCTCTCTCTCTCTCTCTCTCTCTCTCTCTCTCTCTCTCATTATGTACATGCAAACTAAAATATACGCCTGTTCAAAAAAAACTAAAATATACGCATTGCAAGAAAGTACGAAATTAAGCTAAAATATAAGCTAAAACACGTACTACTAGGAAACTTTCGCCAAGCCATGGCCAGTGTGGTGCTGGTAATTGGGAGGGGATTATGGGTGGAGAAAGACACAATAATTACTCCTATATGATAGATGCGCAGTATCTAACTACACTACAGGAATGGCGCGCTGCGCCGACGGCCGTGGCGTACGCCGACGGCCAAATGTCGGGGCCGTCGGCGTACTGCAAACGTTGAGATGACAGATGAGTTGAGATGCACACAACAAATTTGAACCGTGATTGTAGGGAGCTGATGCAAACGTTGAGATGACAGATGAGTTGAGATGTGTTTCCCAAGGTTGTAACCGTGACGTCATGAAGTATGAGAAGTATGACGTGAATGGGTTTCGATTCCATACGAGAGACACACCGGAAGGGCCGGGCGAATCCAAAAACGATAAATACTGGTGTCTTCACTAAAGGATCCGATACCTTTGATTACTACGGGAGGTTAGAGAATGTATACGAGCTGACCTTCAACCGTACAAACAAACAACTCAATCTCGTTGTGTTCAAGTGTCATTGGTTCGACCCAAGAGGTGGACGAGAGAATTACCAAGTCCATTGGGTTAGTTGAAGTTAAGCCTTCCACCACCTATACCGGAGCCGATGTCTATATTGTTGCTCACCAAGCCAAGCAAGTTTATTATTTGCCGTACCCATGCCAGAAAGCGGCCCTCAACGGCTGGGAAGTCGTGTTCCAGGTATCGCCACATGGTAACCTACCGATTCCCTCCGAGGACGATTACAACAACATTGACCCTGTAACATATGAGGGAATTTTCTATCAAGAGGAAGAGGACTTCGGGCACTTTGAGTTAGAATGTGTTCTTGAAGAGGACCTCAGGAACGATGCAGAAACTCGTGGTGAGTCAGTGGTGGATCTAAAGGACATAGATATGCTCGAGAAGTTACAAGTGGAAGATGATAGCGATGATGAGCCTCCACCCGTCTATCAAAATCCAACTTACTACTCAAAAGATAGTGATAGTGATAGTGGCAAGGAGAAACAAAATGAGATTGACGATGAGATTGATGACGGCTGGTGAGGGTCTTTTATGTGTTTATATTTCAACATGCTTCTTATTTGTTTAGTATCTTTATGCTTAGTATTTATATTTTTTTCAACATGCTTCTTTATTGTTTAGTATCTTTATGCTTAGTATTTATATATTCTTGAACATGCTTCTTAATTGTTTAGTGTCTTTATGCTTACTATTTATATATTTTTCAACATGCTTCTTAATTGTTTTCTCTTTCTCAATGCAGGTGATTGAACAATATGAGCGGCGGCAAGGAGGACTCGTCGAGCTTGCTTAAGAAGATGCAACAACGCAAGAACAATGTTAGAAGGAGTGAGAGGGAACCGCGTCGCAATCCGCGTTACGAGGACTTTGCGGTAGGAGGAGGAGGACGAGGACGAGGACGAGGACGGGGACGAGGTGGTGGAGCTGGAGGTGGCTTGGGAGGAGGTGGAGGTGGAGGTGGAGGTGGAGGTGGAGGTGGCTGGGGAGGACCGGACTTTGAGCCACCACCCTCGGCTTCGAGCGACGTTGCTTCCGGGTTCTTTTTGGAGGGGACGTCTAGAGAGGAGGCGGAGACGGAGTCTAGAGCCGAGGAGGACTCTAGCCGCGGGTTTGAGACTCCGGAGGAGGATGGGCGGCCGAAGGCACCGAAGATTCGTGGGGAAGCGAGAGTCCCCGACGAGAGGAAGGAGCCTAAGACCCATGAGGCGAAGACCCTTATTATTCCTGCCGGCACTGAGTAAGTGTACTAATTTGGCAATTTCGATTTTCAAGTACTAATGTTTGATTTTCATGTGCTAATGTTTGATTTTCATGTGCAGCAATTGGATATTTCCTCCGGGGGTCAAGGGGCGCCTGCCTAGCAGCATGATTGGAGCTTTGCTTAGGAAGTTCTGGCCGGGCAAGTACTATCCCCTCGGCACTGTCCCAGCTGGCGAGATGAAGCTAGCCACTACTTGGACGGACTACGAGAGTGCCCCTGGCGTAGGCTTCCCGACGGCTGCTGAGGCCGTGATGAGAAAGTTTTGGGTAAGACATATTTTCTCGAGCTTCGTTCATATTTGATGACCCCAATGTTCTAACTCATGAATCTCACAATTGTTTTTTGCATGATTGAAGTGTTTTTATCGTGTGGCGCCCGAGGTTGAGGAGGCGGCCGCGAACGAGGACTTTGCGGGCGACTTGTGAGAGGTTGACACCGCAGGTGTGGTACAACCAAAGGATCACGTCCGCGGGTCACTTCTGGGCAGAGAGAGGCGAGAGGGTCCATAAGCCGGACATTGTCGGTAAGAATGCTAAGGCCGAGTACGAGATGACGGTGGAGGACTACATGTCGGTGAGTAAAATGTCAATGAGATTCTACATTGCTACTAAGTTGCGATTGCATTAGATTGAGTTGAGTATTGCATTTTCAGGTTATCCCCGATTGGGCCGAGCCGCATGCCGAGGCATGGGAGGAGATGGTTAGGACGAGGTGGCTCAAGATGGACGAGGACTTTGCGGCCGTGGCGAGGCGGAACGCAGAGAACCGAGGCGACGGTGGCACACACCGTGGGGAAACCTCGGCTACGAGCGCTACAAGGGGAAGACGGTATGTATACATTTTATTTTCCTTCGGGTTCAAAGTTGGTACTCACAACATTTCCTTTCGCGATGCGAGAGGGCCGCGTTAGGACCCGAGGAGGAGATGTCCGACCTCGAGATATACAACAAGATGCGGCTTAAGAAGCCCGATCTCTCGCAGCCTCGGCCCTCGCTCCCTGAGTACTTCGGCACCTACGCCGAGGACGTCGAGAACTACTGCGAGATGGTGAGGCATCGTCACCCGGAGGTGGATGACCCCATGAGCGCGGAGGTCGACGAGGAGTCGTTGGTCCTGTCGTCCGGAGGGTTGCCGCATGGCCGTCTCGCCATGCTGAACAAGGCCGTCAAGCATACCCTCACCACGACCTTCACGCGTCTCAAGGCGGGACTCACCAAGGACAGCCCCCTCTCCCGCCTCGTCGCCGGTCTCGGCAACAACCCGCATACGACGTAAGTTTCCCTCATTTCCATCCTCTTTCCGACTTTCGTTCATACATTGCTAAGTGCTAACGAGACATGAATTTGTGAAATTGTAGCCTGACTTCGAGGCGGCCTACGTGGCCGCTCATCAAGAATATCAGGTGGCCTTCAACCAGCACCAGCAGCACTTCATGGAGTACATGGCATATATACATGTAAGTTCCAACCTTTGTTTTCGCAAATGATGACAAGTCCCACTTTCCCCTAGTTTGATGCTTCATTTCTTCAAAGACTGACATGTAAACTATCTTGCAGGCGTCGATGGTGGCCAATCAAACTGGACAGACGATGGATTTAGGGCCGATGCCTCCCTTTCCGGGGCCGGCGCCAAACATGCCATCGAAGGAAAATTTCGCTGCGGAGTACTATGGGAGAACAACGGTAAGTTCTTCGCCAAACCGAATACTACGGCTTTCCTTTGCCTCGCAAATTGCTAACATCTCGGGAACATGTGTGTAGGGAACGGGATGTTCCGGAAACCAGGGTGGTGGGAGGGAGATCACACCGGTTCATCATGGTGGTCCTTCTCCCGGTGCTACACCCGGTACTTCTCCCGGTACTTCTCCCGGTCCTTCTCCCGGTGGTTCTTCCGCAGCTTCTACCGGAAGGAATCGGCTCGGGCCGGTGTCTAGCGGCGACGAGCTCCTCTAGTTGTCGCATTGTATCTCTTATCGACACTATGGCACCATGCATGTATGCACACTATGGCACTATGTATGCATCCCATGTCACTATGACACTATGTATGCAACCTATGGTACTATGACACTATGTATGCACTTGATGTTATATGTATTTGCACTTCATGCCTATGAATTTCATGTGAATTATATGTGCTTGTGTATCCTGTCAAATCTGGAAAACGCGCGAAACAGCAAAAAACGAAAAAAATGAGCCAAATTGCACCCTCTACGCCGACGGGTCTACCCTCGGGGTAGCTCCCAGGATCCACCGGGGCGCGCCACGCGTCCAGAAATGGACCAAATTGCACCCCCTACCCCGACGGTAAGGCCCTCGGCGTAGCGCCGCCGCCCAGGGACGCCCAGGCCGCGCCACGTGTGCAGGTACCCCGACGGGGAGGCCCTCGGCGTACCGTTGCCAGGGACGCCCCGGCCGCGCCACGTGTGGAGGTAACCCGACGGGGAGGCCCTCGGCGTACCGTCGCCCAGGGAAGCCCAGGTCCTGCCACGTGTGGGCGTATGCCGACGGGGCGCCCCTCGGCGTAGCGTCGCCCAGGGAAGCCCAGGTCCTGCCACGTGGCTCCATACGCCGACGGGGCGCCGCTCGGCGTAGCCCAAACGGACGTTAGCCGGACGGCGCCGGCCACCGTGCTACGCCGAGGGTTGCGACGCCGACGAGCGGTTCCAGCCGTCGGCCCTCCGCGGCTACGCCGACGGCGGCCTCTACGCCGAGGGCCGCGTGTGCTCTGCCGAGGCCTATCTTCCCCGAGGAGCTACGCCGAGGGGCCCGTCGGCGTATCGTACGCCGAGGGCAAGCGCGTGCTACGCCGAGGGTCGAAGGCCGTCGGCATCTACCGCGATTCCTGTAGTGCTAGTTTTTTTTTTTGAACAGGAGAGGTCCCGAAGGACCTAGAGCTTCATCAACAACGTGGAGTTACAATTACACAAAGGGTCTTGAAGGAAAGAAAAATTACAAACAGACCCAAACTTGTTGCACTAAAGCCCTTTGACCGGCGTGAGAAAACGCGATCCAGGACAGCTCCAAAACCACCACCGACGAACTCGCCGGAGCCAACCCCCACGCCGCCGGGGACGAAACCACTTGGGGCATGGAGACGGGAGCTAACTCCGACGATGCTTTTGAGCCTCCAGCTAGATGATTGGAGGTTGAAGAAGTCCGGCAGACGACGAGCAAGCGCCACCTCAGGAAGGAGGGGCCGCCCTACGGCCATGAAAGACGGCGACAGAAGCGCCGTAGAAATCCTCCAAAGGTGGAGGGGCCGCCCTTCGGCCATCAGGTACGGCGACGTCGGCGCCGTGAGAAACCTCCGATGAGAAGCCAGCAAACTCCCCTGCTGTGGACGCAGCGGGCAGACACGAACATCGCGCGCCTCCACCTCTCCTTCGCCACCACCACGATGACGAGAGAGAAGGGAGCCACCTCTGCATCGGCTGCCGCCAGATCCGCCCGACCTCCACACCGTCGATGTCGAAGACGTAACCCGGTAGAGCTTCTCTCCCTCGCCTCCACGGCCGTCCAGGAGAAGCTCCACCGAACCGCTGTCCTCAACCCAGCGCCCCACCCCCTCACCGCCACGGCCGGCCAGGAGGAGCTCCACGTCGAGGATCTCGAGCACCTTGATGCGGTAGACAGCCAAAACTTTATTGAAGGAGACTCTCCGCAGCCAGCTCCGACCAGAGGAGCAGCAGCAGCAGAGAGAGAAACCCTAGGGAGCTCCAGATCTGGCCGCCATAGATCCGAGCTCTGCTCCAACTACCGGGCATAGAGCCCAAAACTAAACTAACCCTAAACCTATCTACTCCGGCGCCATCTCCTCTCCATCTCCGGCCGGCTACTCCGGCGGAGAGGAGGAGGGAGAGGCCCGGTGAGGAGGAGAAAGGGGGCAGGAACTGTAGCGAGTCGAGAGCGGTGGAGGGAGGAAATGAGAGCCGAGAAAATCACCTTCATCTAACTAGTCTTTAATCCCAGCGACAAGAAATATACGCCCTAATCAAGGGATCCAGCAGAGAGAGTAGTTAAAAACCAATTAATCAGCAGGATCACCTAGCTATTTTCAAATACATCCTTTTTGTTTTCCCGTCCCTCCGCGCACAAGCCAGCTACTTCCTTCCTGTCAAATACTAGTACAAATAAGCTAGCTAGTTTCCCGCCCGCACATGTAATTAAGAAGGCTCCGGGTCATGTTTGGTGCTATATGCCAAAAAATACCCATGTCACTCTCAGGCCTCAGCTCCCTCATCCCATCACACACTAGGAATCATACTTGGACGCAGATCTTTGGCTTAACCGCCGCCAACCACTACGCGCTCCGGCGAGATGAGATCTCCACCAACGCTAGCAGGGATCTCCGGCCTCTTTCCCGCAATGGCGCGCTCCGGCCACCACCGAGGGAGCTTCAGCCTTCACCCCGCAATGCCGTGCTCTGACCTCTGTCCATGGAGATCTGGCCTAGTGACACCGCTCCCGCTGATAGCCTCTCCGCTCGCGGCGCTCCTGCGGCCAAGCTCGCGCGGGGAGGAGGATGCTGGCTTTCGCTTTTGCCCATCATCTTTGACGTGGGCGTCGTGCTCCTGGACAAGCGTCGAACGACTCCATCGCCTCCGTTAGTACAGCGCGGGAGCGCCGGCCGGACTCGTCCACCACGCCGCCGGGTTTCCTCATCCACTACCTTCCTACGCGCTGGCCAGCCCCGTCGTGTCGGTCAACGGCTCACCGCCGTACGCATGCCATCCTCGCCGTCAAAGTCATCTCCTCCTCGCTGCGACGGCTGTGGCCATCATCCTCGGACACAACAACACCCTCTGTTTGTTCATGTGGTGGACAACATGTTTAACGTGACACTCCGCCGCAACAACTCGGAGCTGGGCAGCTTCCGCTAGACCATGGGGCCAGTGTGGTGTTGGTAATTGGGAGGGGATTATGGACGGAGAACAACACAATATTTACTCCTATCGGACAGAAGCGCGGGGATGAGACCATACAAAACACATTTATCGAACAACTCCTTACTCGGAGCGCCATGAAATATACACCCTAATCAAAAGAGCGGATGGAGTAGTTAAAAACCAATCAACATGATCACTTGGCTAGTTTTCAAATACATCCTTTTGCTTTTCCCGCCCCCTCCGCGCACGAGCTAGCTAGCTACTACTTTTCTATCAATAAAAAATAAAAAATAAAAACCTACACCTAGCTACTACCTAGTTTCCCGCCAGCACATGTAGGAGGGAGATCAAGTGTTGTACTATACCGTCGGGCATTGCCACGGCTTTGCCTAGCAAGCTACTAAATTCACGTGCGTGTATATGGACTCCTTCAATCTTGTAGGATACGTACTCCTAGGTGACTTAGTCATGCGATGACTAGCTTAGCGTTGCTAATTTTTCCGCCATACTTTGCATCTTGCTACACTTGAAATTTGCAACTATCCAGTGAGTGTGTACTAACAAAATCAAAATTATTTTTATACAATGTTTAAATATTTTTCAGCAATATTTTTTTGTTCTGACAGATTTATTTGGACCAAATCGATTAGAAGATTGGGGAACCATCGTGGCGGCACATACTACAGTGGCCGTCAAGGCCCGACGTCTGGGGCGCTTCTCCGATGGTGAGCTATATAGTCATACCGGAGAAGAGGTCGGCAACGGCCACCGGTATCGCCCAACAGGCCTAGACCGGCGAGCATAGAAGCGATCTTCAATATATAGATAGATCTTTAATGTCCCAGCTCTGAATATGTGAGCTCCATTAATCCATCATTACATCTCTTGCGATTCTTTGTGAAATCGTTTGTTCCCCTCATATTCCATTCAATTACAAATTGACCGACAATATTTCGTAGGACATCACGAGGGGCTTAATTATTTTGGCGTGTTTTCTAGGTTACGTTACACATACCAAGGAATTTTGCGAGAAAATTAAACACAGAAGGGATCAGAAAATAAATAAATAAATAAAAGAGATTTTACACTATACATAAAAAATAGGTTACCACTTCTTTTACATGTACATGGAATCGTTTCTGTTATCTCCAAGAACAAACAATGAATGCATCACGGAATAGTGTACGAGCATGCATGAGCGCGCGCGGCCGGGTACGCCTGCACTTGTACGTGGTGTGTACGTGACGTTGTGTACTGGTATGTACGTATTTCGGGACTCTAATCGTAGACAGGATTGAGCGCGCGTGGCATCGCAGGTAGACGCACGTGTGTACGCCAGGCTGGCGAGGCAGGCAGTGAAATAATCTTCCTTTGAATTTCTTCCATGTATGCGGATCTTTTTCTTTTAGGAAATCTGAAACGGAGCGATCCAAATTGGACGTCAAAATGACCAGTGTTTGCGTGGTCGAAATCGACTGCGCGTCCGTTTGCGTTTAGAGGTGTCCCCAACACACGCGCCTCCTTCCGGCGGTGGCGTCATCCAAGACAGCCCGAGTCGCCCAGCTTCGGCTCCGGCTCGGAAGACGCTGGGGATGGTTCAACGCCGCCGCCCCAAGGAGGAGGACGATGCGGGCTCGCCACCACCTCCGCCGGCGAAGAAGAGGTGGTGGGAGATGGAGGCGCAGGCGCAGGCGGCCTTCCGTGGCGGCAACGACCAGGACGACTTCCCGGGGCAACACCTCATCATCAGCCGCTCCGTTGACGAGGACTTACCGGCAGATCACGCCCGACCCGCGGCAGGCGGCGGTGTGGTCCGACATGGACCACGGCAAGAACTTCGTCCCTCTACGATCCTTCTGAGCCGCCGGCGCCAAAGGAGGAGGAGGACGACTTGTCCTTTGACTTCTCCGACGACGACGACGGTGGCGGCGACGACGCGGACAACCTCGACTACAACACCTTCTAGGGGCGCCGCTATTTTATTTTTTAAATTTTTTAGTTCTAATTCGAGTTACTTTTGTATAAAATTTAGTCTAAATTCGTATGGATTTAATATTTCGTTACATATGAACTTTTTGAGGGCTGTCTTTTGGGGGCGTCGGCGTGGGACCAGCACCATCAAATTGAGGATGCAGTGTTGGCACATGCATACGGCTATGTCGACGTATCTGCCGGCGCCTATTTGGAGATACCGGTGGAGATGATGTTATACTATTCGGTTGACGGTTGACGATGATGATTGGTACTCCAACTAGATTTAGTTTCCTGCACGTGGCACGTCGCTAAAACAATTTGCAGCATGCATTCAGCGGCAGGATTTAGACCCTTTGACGAGCTAGTCTAGGCATGCAGGCCACGTCGCTCGTGGGTGCCCAGCTAGCTAGCTAGTACTGGTGCATCAACATGACCCGACCCATGCTTTGGACCAGATCGACGTGATCAAGGCCTTATTAGAGCAAGTTTAATAGTATAGTCAGCTGCTGGCTATAAGCCATATGCCATGTTATTTGTAGCTAACATAGAGCCAACATGTATAATAGTGAGCTATAATCATGTACTACTTTATCAATGGATGACCCATATTTCACTCTCACAAAGTGCCTAGGAGCACGTGCTAGAGCTGGCTCTTGCATGAGAGCCCACTCCTCTTCTCTCTCCTCCTCTCTCTCCTCCAACTAAGCATGAATATATTATTTTAATCCTTATAGCCAGCTGACTAGGATTTATTATACTTGCTCTTAGCATTTCAGGTCCATCGACTTTCTCCCTCACTCACGTGCCAGGCTGGCAGTGAACAGCTGGTTCGTTTCTCCTTTTCTTCCTTCGATTATCTTGCATGCCAGGGTGGCTAAGCAGGCAGTCAATTAGCCTAATACTAGTAGTACTACTATCGTTCAGGTCCACAAGCTACTATATAGCTACCTGGATTCAGTTTTCCTATTCTCTCTCAATTCAAGGCTATAGCTTAATACTAGTATACTGGAGTATTACCAATTAGAGCATCTCCACCCACGCTCTCAATAGGGCTCCCAATAGTTCTATTGGGATCCTAGTAAGAGAAAGCGTCCGCACCAGCGCTCCCCAAAAAACGCCGACATGTTCTGAAGCCCCATAAAGGCGCCGGCACTCCCGAAAGGATCCCGATGCGTAGGGCTTCAATCGGGGGCGCCGACACCAAATTTCTACTCAAAATATGCTAACCAGCTGACGTATGGGTACACCGATGTGAAAACAGCATCCCTAAATAGAGGATACCCCTGCCGGCGCCTATTTAGGGGACACCGGTGGAGATGCTCACTCACGTGTCTTTCTCTCCGCATGCTGTGCATGCATTAATCTCTGAATTCCAGTAACTAATTACTACCAGTTGGTCATCTTAATTAATTAATACATGGAGCGACACAGGTTAATTACGAGTTGGTCGTCACGTCTCCAATCCTCCTCGGTCTGCCACATGTTTAATTTGCGTGCTCCGAAATACCGCATCCTTTCTCCTTTCCTTTTATCTATTTAATTTAACCAGATTCAGAAGCATCAACATTTCGCACTCCCTAACGGATTTCAAAATGGCATCCCTGCACTTTTTTTTTTGAGTTTACTCCCACTATACTACGCAACACCGTTCTCCCTTCGTCCCACCAAGGCCGCTTTAGATTTGTCAAAATTCAGACGTATCTACATACTATTTAGTGCGCCGATACATCCAAATTTATTAGACAAACCTAAAACAACTTCGATGAGACAGAGGGAGCAATGTAATATACACACGTAATTCTAGTTTCCACATCAAAATTCCAAATATGTTTATGCACATACCCAAGGTCTCAATCCTCAAAGAGGACTTCACTAAAATGTAGGATAATCTACATGTTTCTTTTCTTCCATTCTGTTTCTCTTCTCACAAAGTCACAACCTAATTAAGCTAGCTACGACTAGGCTAGTAGTATCGATCAGCTCCACTCCACAAGCTAGCTACCTGGATTCAGTTCTCCTAGTACTGTATTCTCTTTGCTCTTTTTCTTTTTGAGAAACACAGTACAAACGCAGGCGCTCATATACACGCGCATACATTCACCCCTATAAACGCACACACGCACACCCTACCCCTATGAGCACCTCCGGAAGACCGAGCCGGCGGATTGGATCTTGAAATTGACGAAGTCACCACAGGCGTCTCGCTGTCGACGGGAACGTCGCCTCCCACTGAAAGAATATTCTGCCTTTATGAGACACACAGATGTCAAACCTGGGATTTGAACTCTGGTGGGCTAGGGGTACAACCACCCACCTAACCACCCAACCTGAGGTTGGTTCTCCTGTATTCTCTTTGCTCAATACCAAAAGGAATCACGTTTTGTTTGAGACAAGATTTCTTTCTCTTCGGTACGCTCGCAAGTAATTGATCTCCGAATTCCAGTTACCAGTTGCTCGTCTTGGCGGTGGAATTAATAATAGCTGCAGCGACAGAGGTTAATTAATTATTTGGCGTCCATGCTAAACACGTATATGCTGTTTCATTTATCTCTCGGACGCGTACGTCGCGATGTACCGTACCTCTTTTTCCCTCTCGGAAACGCGCACACAAGAATTAATGAATTTTCTTGTGGTAAACTAATTTCAGCACCGACGGTATAAAAGAAAGGTCTACCAAATATAATACGACAAAATGCATCTTAGGAGCAACCAAGTGCACCGCACCGTCGAAGCGCGTCGACCTTTTCATAGCGATCAACGTCAATCATCAACGGCCAGATTTCGGATCTAGCAGCAAAGCTTGGGTCACGCGATTCCTCTATAAGCAACGCCTGTTCGCGGACGGTGTGCGGCGACGGGATGGCATACCTGTCGGCGCTGGTGCTCCACCACCTGGGGAGCCGACTGTCCGGCATCATGAGGATCCCGTACTTGGCGAGCTCAAGCGCTAGCCCCTTGTTGAGAGTGTGTGGCCATGGCCCCCGCAACGGTGCGGCGCTGCCGCCCACCTCATCGTTCTTCACCATCGGATGTCGTCGATATTGGTTTTTTTTTCTAGAGAAAGGAGCTTCTAGCGGTGCAGGAAGCACGACTGTGGGGGAAGTGCGGCGGAATCTCTCGGTGTGCGCTTATTTACAATGCATGGCATTAACACCGACGCGGGTAGCCATGCCGTCGCTTTGTTGGGAATCCACATCGTCGGGTCCCATCGCGGCCGGCGAGTGGCAGCGGCGCCATTCCCCAAACAATGGTGATGTTTCCTCTCCATTCACCACTAAATAGTGTTGGCCGGTTGTGAGGGGCACTGACAAGCCTGGCTCGCAAGCACCTTGGTCAGTTTGTTCAATACAACATACATCGGTTTACCGAGATGCTTTCCCACACGCATGTTTTTTTGAATGGCCACAACTTGAAGCACTTAATAAACAGTGGGTGGGATGTTGTGGGCACACCACCATCATTATTAGAAAAGGTCTCGTAGCAGTTCATAACGCCACCAACTTACATGCATAACGATACCAATTTAAATGTAGTCGTGCTGCCATGCTGCCAACCATTTCCGCATCATTATTTGCAATGGCGTTGCACCAACTTAGATTGTTATTTTATGTTAGGATATAGTAGTTACCTATCATTTCATGTGTCTTTTTATTGCCAAATTTTATGTGCTATCTTAACTATCCATGTGATATTAATATTAATTTAAAATCCTTACTCTATGTATTGGTTTGTTAGCATCCCTTGAGTTGTCTGAGTCACCGCGGTACCCAGATCAGACCATGGTCCTAATTTGCGTCCCCCTCGAACTACATCGCTGTGGGGTGACATGATAGTTTCTATCGGTGGCGATGACATTATCACCGGTGGTGGCATCAAGATCCACGACATCCCTGCCAACTCTCCATATCTAGGTCATCTTAAACTAGTACTCCCTCCGGTCGGATTAAATCGACGCGGAGGGAAGCAAAATTTAGTGTATCACGTGGATACTCCTTCGTCGATTAAAACGGTCCGGAGGTAGTACATGCTAATAGTACATGCAAGGGCATCGCCATGCTGACCTTCTTGCAGCCGAAACCATGCAAAAGAATATAAAACAATTATTTACCTGCCGCACAATTCCATGGGCTTGGTTCCAGCCAAATTAAGTCTCCCCTCTTTTCCATTCTTTCTTTTCTCACAAATTAAGTCATCGGCGTCAAAAGGTAGCTAGTATAGCTGGATTCAGTTTTCGTGGTATATCGATCTTTGCTCAACTGAAGGGAAAGGCTATATGCACCTCACGTGTTCCCAATCTTTTTTGTTCTCTAGCTCTGCTAGCTGTACTCACGCAATTAATCTAGCTATGAATTGCTCCAGTACATTGCGTGGTCGGTCATCTTGACGTGCCAGCTCCGCGTCTTGGAATTAATTGATGGAGCACATGTTTATTAGGAACTCAACTTTTCCGCGACATGCTGTTACATTTATCGGATGATCGAGTTCACTCATCCCTTCTCGCGCGCGCACGCGCACACGAGATGCCATTAACTAAGTTGATCGATCGATACCTTTTGTCACGTCTCCCATCCATCTGTACCTCCGAATTGTGCGTTGTTTAAGTAGCTGTTTAAACTTGATGAATAAGCTACTGCCTGGCAGCAGATATCGAAAAGGCTCCCTCCGCCTCGCGGGGCCGACAAAATTGAAAAAACTAACTTATCTTCCGAAAGAATACACACAGTAACCTGGTTTTGAAAAGAATTCACATACTAACCTCTTTCCATGCAGCCGCACCAGAGGGAACTAAGCTCTAGAGCACGACGCCGCTGTTGACGACGCCATGCCATCTATGCGCCACAGTCAAAGGCATCGTGTGCAATCCGACATGGCGGTCGTCGGAGCTGCTGGCCCACGGACTGTTAATACGGCGCTGCATAAGCGTAAGACATCGTCATGGTTTTGAGGACAGCTCCGCGCCCCATGGCGTCATGCTTGCTAGGCAAATAAACAGACGCAAGAGCTCGAATCTTGTCCCAAGTTAACGCCTACTATTACATAACGCCTACTATTACATAACATAGTACTATAGTATATAAATCCACCCAATTTAAGGTTTCCACATGAAATCTCCAAAAATGTTTTCTACACATACACAATGTCTGAACATCTAATAGGATTCCATTCAAATTTAGCAGATTTTACTAATCTACCCGCAGCAGAAGGGCTCGAAAACGCCAAAGTACGTACCGGCCGCCGTATTCACCGCCGCGGTCGTCGTTGATGGTCATGATGTCCATTTCTCGAACGCCTTCGGTGGCATTGGTAGGACACTTCTCACCAACCTTTGGATGGCGGCAGCGAGGCCTTCCCATTCGTCGTCATCGGGATGGATAACCTCACCCCTCCAAGGGTCTGGCTTGTGCTTCACCTTGGCTGGCCGGTGAAAGGACATAGTAACACACGTGGTGCCGGGCGTCTGATCAACCTTGGGCGTCTAGAAAGAAATCGTAGGTGCGGTGGACGATGGCGGCTAGGCGACGATGTCAAAGCCGTCACGGTGGGGTGGCACATACGATGGGGACGATGAGGCGTCAAACGTGTGTGGCGCGTGGTAGAGTGGACGACAGACGCACACAACAATACGCCATGACCACGAGGGGTGGCGCCTAGCCTTGTAGTACTGGGCGGGGTGCACCGGCCCGTCGAAGGCCATAAGAGGATTAGCAAGTCTAAGAGGATGTATGCCTATGAAGGACATAATAGTTAGGGTTAACTTAAGTTGGGGTACTCATCTACGTAGTAGACTGTGCAGCACGTACACGAGTCCACAAAGTAAGGGAAAGCATATGTTACGGTTAGCGAGTCGTAAACGAGCCATGCGTCTTAAGGAAGCAACATTTAGGGTTAGCATAGTGAGAGTCAACATTTACGGAGAAGTTATGATGGTAACGCTAGTTCGAGGGGATGATGGACACAGAGATGAGCCCAACACGCCAAGAAAAAAATAAATATTCCTCGGGTTGTATGAGTTGCCGCGGTATCCTAATCGGGCCACGTGGTCCTAATTTCCCTTCCTCTCGAATTACATCCGCATGGCGATGACATGATCACCGCCGCCAATCAGCGGCAATCTTGCCAAGTCGTTGTTTCTTTGACTATCATTTTGAAGAGAGTGACTGGTCACGCCTCTGTGCGACTCGTCTCACAGCGCCAACCCCTTGTTGAGAGTGTGTGGCCATGGCCCCCGCAACGGTGCGGCGCTGCCGCCTACCTCATCGTTCTTCACCATCGGATGTCGTCGATATTTGTTTTTTTCTAGAAACGGCGGAATCTCTCGGTGTGCGCTTATTTACAATGCATGGCATTAACACCAACGCGGGTAGCCATGTCGTCGCTTTGTTGGGAATCCGCATCGCTGGGTCCCATCGCGGCCGGCAAGTGGCAGCGGCGCTATTCCTCAAACAATGGCGATGTTTCCTCTCCATTCACCACTAAATAGTGTTGACCGGCTGTGAAGGGCACTGACAAGCCAGGCTCGCAAGCACCCTGGTCAGTTTGTTCAATACAACATACATCGGTTTGACGAGATGCTTTCCCACGCGCATGCTTTTTTTGAATGGCCACAACTTGAAGAACTTAATAAACAGTGGGTGGGATGCTGTGGGCACACCACCATTATTATCAGAAAAGGTCTCGTGGCAGCTCATAACGCCACCAACTTACATGCATAACGATACCAACTTAAATGTAGTTGTGCTGCCATGCTGCCAACCATTTCCGCATCATTATTTGCAATGGCCTTGCACCAACTTAGATTGTTATTTTATGTGAGGATATAGTAGTTACCTATCATTTCATGTGTCATTTTATTGCCAAATTTTTATGTGCTATCTTAACTATCCATTTGATATTAACATTAATTTAAAATCCTTACTCTATGTATTGGTTTGTTAGCATTCCTTGAGTTGTCTGAGTCACCGCGGTACCCAGATCAGACCGTGGTCCTAATTTGCATCCCCCTCGAACTACATTGCCGTGGGGTGACATGATAATTTCTATCGGTGGCGATGACATTATCACTGGCGGTGGCATCAAGATCCACGACATCCCAGCCAACTCTCCATATCTAGGTCATCTTAAAACTAGTTCATGCTAATAGTACATGCAAGGGCATCGCCATGCTGACCTTGCAGCCGAAAGCATGCAAAAGAACATAAAACAATTGTTTACCTGCCGCATTAATTCCATGGGCTGGGTTCCGGCCAAATTAAGTCTCCCCTCTTTTCCATTCTTTCTTTTCTCACAAATTAAGTCATCGGCGTCAAAAGGTACTCCACCGTACATTGCGTGGTCGGTCGTCTTGGCGTGCCAGCTCCGCGTCGTGGAATTAATTGGTGGAGCACACATGTTTATTAGGCACTAAAATTTTCCGTGACATGCTGTTACATTTATCGGATGATCGAGTTCACTCATCCCTTCTCACGCGTGCACGCGCACACACGAGATGCCATTAACTAAGTTGATCGATCGATACCTTTTGTCACGTCTCCCATCCATCGGTACCGCCGAATTGTGCGTTATTTAACTAGCTGTTTAAACTTGATGAATAACCTACTGCCTGGCCGACAAAATTGAAAAAACTAACTTATCTTCCGAAAGAATACACAAAGTAACCTGGTTTTGAAAAGAATACACATACTAACCTCTTTCCATGCAGCCGCACCAGAGAGAACTAAGCTCTAGAGCACGACGCAGCTGCTGACGGCGCCATGCCATCTATGACGCCACAGTCAAAGGCATTGTGTGCAATCCGACATGGCGGTCGTCGGAGTTGCTGGCCCACGGACGGTTAGTATGGCGCTGCATAAGCGTAAGACAGTGTCATAGTTTTGAGGACAGCTCCGCGCGCCATGGCATCATGCTTGCTAGGCAAATGAACAGAAGCAAGAGCTCAAATCTTATCCCCTATACCACACATCACACTTACCTGCTCTTGAGAAGTTCGACCTGCTGCTGCCGGCCGCTTTAGAGTGCAGGGTGCAAGTCACCGGCGGGGAGAAAGGCAAACCTCTCGCCGACGTCGCAACCTAGAAATCCCCTAAATACCACCACCTCCTCTTTATTGTAATGGATTTCATATTGGCCTTATACTCTCACCCAACATTTGGGCGTCCAAATCACTTTCAATATCTTCCTCGACTTTTTCTTCCTGGTCTCACGTTTACGCCTACTATTACATAACATAGTTCTATAATAAATCCACCCAATTTAAGGTTTCCACATCAAATCTCCAAAAACATTTTCTACACATACACAATGTCTGAACATCACTGTACAACATGTACACGAGTCCACAAAGTAAGGGAAATCATATGTTACGGTTAGCGAGTCGTAAACGAGCCATGCGTTTTAAAGAAGCAACATTTAGGGTTAGCATAGTCAGAGTCAACATTTATGGAGAAATTATGATGGTAACGCTAGTCGAGGGGATGATGGATACGGAGATGAGCCCAACACGCCAAGAAAAAATAAATATTCTTCGGGTTGTATGAGTTTCCGCGGTATCCTAATCGGGCCACGTGGTCCTATTTCCCTTCTTCTCGAATTACATCCGGTGGTGATGACATGATCACCGCCGCCAATCAGCGGCAATCTTGCCAAGTCGTTGTTTCTTTGACTATCATTTTGAAGAGAGTGACTGGTCACGCCTCTGTGCGACTCGTCTCACATCACCATGATGTCATATTTTACCACTCCAAAACCGGTCATTTTGCATTAAATTTCAACTATTTTATTTTGAATGAAAACAACCGAGGTGATGATGATTATTTCCATATTACTTTCTATATGATGATGATTTTTTAAATGTAAATAAATACATTTTCTTTAACAGCAATGGGGTCCATCTTGTATGGTTTCTATATTTTTAAGAGTGAAATGCAACAGATTTAATTTTGGCATGATTTGAGTTATGTATAGTCCTATAAATTTATTTGGAGTTCTTGTAAGTATATTGTCAAAGCCTTGTTTCTTTGCGGTACCGCTTCTATAACCAGACTAACTAGGTTTACTTATCACTACTATTTTTATTCAGTGTCTAGAAGTTAGAGATGCTAATATATACGTACATATACATGCTCGCACAAGGCAACCATCACAGACAGATGCATTGACTGCTAGCTTTCTAACATTTGGAGATGGAGGTTGCGCACGCCACATATTTATGGACTGCTCTCCTCGTCACACATCTTGGTGGACGGAGCTGTCCGCCATGCAGGTAATGGCGTTGGCCATGTACCACAAAAATAGATTACACCGAGAGGAAGGAAAGTTAGAGGCTGACATGCTGGCCAATGTTAATTTGGTCCGGTCAAACACGTAGCTAACTAACTAGCTAGCAACTAATTACAGCTAATAATTGAAAAAGAGTTCATGTACTCCCTTCTGTCCTAAAATGGAGCTCGATGCGTGTGGATGTCGAGCTTGCAGCAGGCGCGACAAAGCTGGCTCCTCGGCGTCAACAACCTTGATCTGTGTGATTAGAGGGCCATAGCGTGTATGCATTGGATCCTTCTGCACATGTGTACTTGAGCATTTCTAGCTAGTAGATGAAATGCTTTGCTTCCCTTCACTTGTCAGCTGCCTGCTGACGTCGGTGCCGGTCCGGCCGTGTGCGTTGGTGTTGACGACGTGGGGCGTACATGAGGAAGAGCACCGTGTTGGTGACAACAATGACGTCCACCCATCTAGCTCCTGGCAAGCATGGTGTGTAGCCGCCCCTGCGCCGGCGCCGTATGAACGAGTAATGAGGAAGGAGGTTTCGGTGGTGATCATGATGGCGAGCCCCTGGCATCACCTTGGACGCGCTTATGGGCGTCGATGGGCTCGATGAAAGCAGGGTCCACCCTGCAGCTTGATACAACCACAATGGTGTTTAGGTAATGGAGGAAATGGATCTCATCCCCGTGGCATGGCCAGCATTTCTACTGCTGGCATCACCGGGTGCACGCCGACGAGCTGCATATGGGAAGCTCCAGCGACAGTGTCCTCATCGACGGAGGCAATCTTGTTCGCAACGGACTGTGGTGGCGTGAAGGAGCAGGGCCTCTACGGACATGGCCGGCGTCGTCGGAGCGATGGCTAAGCTTGCCTTGTCAGCGTCGCTTGATGTGCATGCATCACGGCGTGGCGTCGGGTCGCTGCCGGACATGCCATGTCCCCGACGTCCTTGACCGCCGGTGATCCGGCCTCTGTCTTCACGTCGTGGGGCACGTCGTCCGTTCCCTGGGTTCTTCTCTTGGCGCGTCGCCCGCTACCTTCAGTTTCTTGTGTCTTGTTGGGTGCATGTTGACGGGCTGCCTGGGGGAGGTTCCGGCCGTGGCTTCCTTGTCGACGGTCGACGGAGATGATCTTTTTCATCGCGTAGCTGGTGGCGTCACCATGGTCGGCGTCGTCGGCCCCTGCTTTTCGTCGTCAGCATCGCAGCGAGCTCGGGCTCTGCATCGCGACACCCTCGTGCGTATGTGTCCGGCACGTCGGCGCCGTACGTGGCTGCCGCCGTTGAGCCTGAGGTCCGTCGCTCCCGATCTCTCATCTTGTTAGGCGCGTCGTCCGCGCGCGCCTCTTCCTCAGCTGTTGCTCCGTCCGTTTTATCTCATTCCGCCCGCGCGCTGGCCAAACCATATCCATCAGCTAAACAGATGTTGACATCACGAGGGTGGCACCAGGCGCGGACGGCACGAGCCTGGCACTAGCTAGGCACTCCGGCCACTTCAATTCCATATCCTTCAGCCTGGGCTGGATACGTAACTCTTACACGCCCATGTACATGGACGAGTACGTATATGACCCATGTGCTGTGAAGGCCCTGCATGCATAGAGAGCTAGCAAGGGATTGATCGATATGAACGTATAGCCAATACATTTAAATAAGAGATTAGGGTAAGCAGCCATAAGTACTTATAGGGCCGCTCTGTCATGTGTATTTATACCTGTGTATTGCACACTCAAAATGCCACATGATTTTCGTTTG
Organism: Lolium rigidum; assembly: GCF_022539505.1. Classification (NCBI taxonomy): domain Eukaryota; kingdom Viridiplantae; phylum Streptophyta; class Magnoliopsida; order Poales; family Poaceae; genus Lolium; species Lolium rigidum. The sequence continues at coordinate 28,491,949 of NC_061509.1, forward strand.
TGGTACAAAATCACATCGAAACACTAGCTTCTGTCGATGGGTCAATAGCAGCTCAGACCATTAAAAAAATAATCTATGGATCTGTAAAAGATAACCATGTACACCCATGCGCCGGTCACTATATGGGTTGGCCGGATTGCCCAGACCAGATAAGGCCCATGCTATTGGAACAAACAGCCTTGTTCTGCCCTGCAGCAGAAAAGAGCACATGGATAACCACGGAACAGCCATGCATCCCCATATTTTAGTCCCACCTCGCTTAGACAAGGTTGTTTGGAGCAGCTTATAAGGTGAGCTGTTGTAGCTGTATAAATTGCTAGAAACACACATAGGGTTGCACCATATAGCGCGTGCGCTCGCGTGAATATTCGCGACTTAAGACTTTGGACGCTTGGCGACGGCGCAACTAGCTAATGTAATCTTTTTTTTAGCTCGTTCCGGCGCGCTTTGGGGGACGCTGCTGGAAATGCTCTTATGTTCGAAGCTAGCTGCCTGCAGTAAAACAATACGAGGCGTAGCACTTGTCCTAAAACTCTGTGGCTCTCTATACGACATCTCTAAACTAAACTCGTGTAGTAAGTTTTTGTTGTTGAAAAGAAACTGCTGTACTCGTGTAGTAAGTTTTTGTTGTTGAAAAGGTACCTTATGATTCTATCATTAGAACAAATTATGATGTTGATGCTTCATCTTTCGATGTTACTTGAGATACACTTTCTGCGCCTAGCTGAAAGGCGTTAAAGAAAAGCGCTTATGGGAGACAACCCATGTTTTTACTACAGTATTTTTGTTTTATATTTGTGTCTTGGAAGTTGTTTACTACTGTAGCAACCTCTCCTTATCTTAGTTTTATGTTTTTTTGTGCCAAGTAAAGTCTTTGATAGAAAAGTAAGTACTAGATTTGGATTACTGCGCAGTTCCAGAATTCTTTGCTGTCACGAATCTGGGTCTATCTCCCTGTAGGTAGCTCAGAAAATTACGCCAATTTACGAGCATGATCCTCAGATATGTACGCAACTTTCATTCAATTTGAGAATTTTCGTTTGAGCAAGTCTGGTGGCCTAGTAAAATCCATCTTTACGGACTATTCTGTTTTGACAGATTCTGTCTTTTATTTCACATTGCCTCTTTTGCTATGTTGGATGAATTTCTTTGATCCACTAATGTCCAGTAGCTTTATGCAATGTCCAGAAGTGTTAAGAATGATTGTGTCACCTCCGAACATGTGAATTTTTATTATGCACTAACCCTCTAATGAGTTGTTTCGAGTTTGGTGTGGAGGAAGTTTTCAAGGGTCAAGAGAGGAGTATGATGCAATATGATCAAGAAGAGTGAAAGCTCTAAGCAAATCATTTTAAAATCATTACTAGGCAAATCAGCTTTATAAGGAGTTTTAGTAAATTTAGAGAAGTTAAACTCATAAGATTCACCAGCAAATTTAGTCAAAATTTTCTCTTTCTTGCAATCTATAATAGCTCCACAAGTATTTAGAAAAGGTCTACCAAAAATGATAGGACAATAATCACTAGCAGCAAAACCAAGTACCAAAAAGTCAGCAGGATATTTAATCTTACCGCATAAAACTTCCACATCTCGGACAATACCAATTGGTGAAATAGTTTCTCTATTAGCCAGCTGAATAACCACATCAATATCTTCAAGTTCACAAGAATCAATTTCATGCATAATCTCCGTGTAAAGCTCATACGGAATAGCACTAACACTTGCACCAATATCACATAATCCATAATAGCAATGATCACCAATTTTAACGAGATAGCATAGGAACACTAGCTTGCTTGGGTTTATTAGGATGTGAAACAATATTAGAAGCATCTTCACGAGAAAATAATATGACCATCCTCAACATTTTCAGTCACAAGATCTTTAACTATTGCAACAGCGAGGTTCAATTTTTATTTGTTCTTCGAGTTCTACAGGTTTCTTTTCACTTTTATGAACCGCACTATTTATAACGAGTACTCTTTCATTTTAGCGGGGAAAGGAGTTTTTTCAATATAAGCTTCGGGAATGACACGATCAGCAATTTCAATAACAACACACTTATTAATAGATGAGTCAATTTTATCTTTGTATGGTTCATGATACTTATCAAAATTCTTCTTAGGCAATTCATAATGAGAGGCAAAAGCTTTATAAAGATTTACAGCAACTTGGGAATCAAGACCATATGTAGCACTCATATTACGAAATAAATCAGTATCCATAAAAGCTTCAATGCATTTATAATCATAAATTATACCTGATTCTCTATACTTGTCGTTCTCCCAACCTTCAGTATTTTCTTGGATTCGATCTAGAAGGTCCCTTTTAAACTCTTCTTTGTTGCGTGTAAATGATCCAAACAAGAAGTATCCAGCAAGGTCTTGTCTTGAAAAGAAAGGCTTGCATAGAAATTATCAATAATAACATTACCAGGAAGCTCATGAATGGGGCATTTGAGCATTAAAGACTTCAATCTCCCCCAAGCTTGGGCAATACTCTCTCCATCATGAGGCTAAAAATTATATATGCGATTCCGATCCTTATGAATTTCACTTGGAGGATAGAACTTAGAATAAAACCGGGGCACAATATCATTCCATTCAAGAGAATCCCCATTATCCGAGTAATTTATACCAATGCGCCGCCTTACCGGACAGCGATAAAGAGAATAATTTCTTCCTCACTTCATCCATAGCAATACCTGCACATTTGAATAACCCGCATAATTCATGCAAAAACAGTAAATGATCACCGGGGTGGACAGTTCCATCCCCTTCATAGCGGTTATCCATAACACGTTCAATAATTTTCATAGGTATTTTATATGGTATCACTTCCTCACTGGCGCCTCATCTACTACCGTTGCAGTAGTAGTAGATTTCCCAAATAGAAATTGAAGAGAAGATCTCTCCGTAATGACTTATAGCAGCGAGCAGAAATAAAATCAGCACAACGAGTAAAGGTTTTCCTTACCAATTCCACTTACCAATAGCGCTTCGCTCCCCGGCAACGGCGCCGAGAAAATATTCTTGATGACCCACAAGTATAGGGGTGTATCGTAGTATCTTCGATAAGTAAGAATGTCGATCCCAACGAGGAGCGGAAGGTGTTGACAAGCAGTTTCGATGAAGGATTCACTCGTAAATGCTCACGAGACAAGTATTCGAGGGGTTTTGATGTAACAATTGAATAAAGTACGAGTATGTAAAGTGCGAGAGTAACAATTGCAGCGAGTGGCCCAATCCTTTTTAGCACAAAGGACAAGCCGGTTTGTTTACTTATAATGACCAAACGTTCTCGAGGACACACGGGATTTTAGTCTAGTGCTTTCGCTACATACGGCTAAATAATCTTCATTGTTATGATAAGTGTTGTGTGGGTGAACCTATGCTAATGTACTGCCCTTCCTAGGACTAAATACATACTTGTGATTATACCCCTTGCAAGCATCCGCAACTATAAGAAAGTAATTAAGAATAAATCTAACCACAGCCTTAAACTGCGAGATCCTGCGATCCCTCCTCGCATCGATATACCAACGGGGTTTAGGTTTCTGTCACTCCGGCAACCCCGCAATTAGCAAACGAATACAAGATGCATTCCCCTAGGCCCATAAATGGTGAAGTGTCATGTAGTCGACGTTCACATGACACCACTAGAAGAATAACACCACAACTTAAATATCACACCATTGAATATTACTCAACCATAGTTCACTACTAACATTTAGACTTCACCCATGTCCTCAAGAACTAAACGAACTACTCACGAGACATCATATGGAACATGATCAGAGGGGATATAATGATGAATAACAATCTGAACATAAACTTGGTTCAATGGTTTCACTCAATAGCATCAACAACAAGTATGAATAGATACCGGGAGAGTTTCCCCTATCAAACAATCAAGATCAAACCCAAATTGCTACGGCAGTGACGAGGTGCTGCGGAGGAGATGGCGGTGATGATGGTGGAGATGATGATGATGGTGATGGAGATGATGTCCAGCTCGATGACGGTGACGATGGCGTCGATTTCCCCCTCCCGGAGGGAATTTCCCCGACGGATTCCTGCCCGCCGGAGAGCTCTTTTCTCTCTGGTGTTCTCCGCCCCGCAGAGGCGGCTGTAACTCTTCGTGAGGTACCCCCTGTGGCTTAGGTCTTCGGGACGAAGGGTTTGGCAAAGAAAAGGAGGCGAAAGGGGTCGTGGGCCCTCCACACCACATGGCGGCGCGGCCGGGGCACTGGGCCGCGCCGCCCTAGGGTGTGGGCCCACCCCGGCTCCTCCCGGCTCCTCCTTCCGGCTTCCTTCGTCATCTTGAAAAATAGGATTTTTGGTATAATTTCCTTCCACGAGTTGATCTTCCGAAATATTGCGTTCGACGGTGCTTTTTCCAGCGAGAATCCCGACTCCGGTGTTCGATCCTCCAATAATGATGAAACATGCAAAATAGATGAAATAACATAAGTATTGTGTCCCAATATGAAATATATCAATGAATAACAGCAAATTATGATATAAAATAGTGATGCAAATTGGACGTATCAACGCCCCGCAACGTCTCGCATATTTCCGACTTTGTTCCGATACGTTTACTGCCCAAAATGGGACCCACATGAAATGACAAACCGCCAGAACCGTCGGTCGGGGTTCACCAGGTTGGACGCGCGAAACCGAGGTTACCTTTACACATAAAAAACTTGTCCTGGTTCTAAAAATGAATTTTCCAAAAAAATTGGGGCGACAGAAAGTGGACGCTTAGTTCAAATCCGGACCGTTTCCAACGGAATCGGCAGGACACCGCACAGAGCCGCATGTCTACCTAGAAAGCTAACCCGCGCGGTAGGCATGTGATCTGTGGTATATATGCCTTCCTCTATCAACGTGCGGAGGTGCTACTGAATTATTGAATGCGCCCTCTATAGCTGCTTTACAAAAATAGCCCGCTTCGGCACTCGGGAAATGATAAACGGGTTTTTCGTTGCACCGAAAGGGAAACACTGCATACGGTGTTGCTTCCCGTCCCAAGGCACATGCACTTGCCCGATCTGGGCTCGTTCCGACAAACTATGCGTGTCCGAAGGGCAATACCTAGCTCTTTTGCCCTAAAATCCATATAACTCCGGACATGATAGCTCATTTCGTGGAGGGTTTGGGGGAGAATTGGTTGCCGGTGCTAGAGAGGAGAAGTCCTGGTGGGTGTGGAGGAGAAATGCCCGAGACATGTGTATATATAGGGAGGGCGAGTGCAGAAATGGCGGGAAAGAAATAGCGGGAAAGAAGAGAGAAATGGCGGAAAAGAAGAGAGAAATGGCGGGGAAGAAGAGGGAAGTTGACCTTTGCCGTGTGCCTTTTACAATTACACACGGCAAAGATGGCTTTGCCGTGTGCCTTTTACAATTACACACGGCAAAGCCATCTTTGCCGTGTTCTTTGCTCTTTTGCACACGGCGAAGGGTTCGTGCTAAAATGCTACCAACATACTACTTCGCGCGGGAAAAGTTGGCGGGAAGGAAGGGGTGTGCGCGGGAAAAGGACCTTTGCCGTGTTCTTTTTTATCTGACACACGGCAAAGCCACGTCGTTATGACGGCGGCGTCTTGAGAACTCCCTCGGGACACGTGGCGCAGCCTTTGCCGTGTCGCGGACCTTTGCCGTGTGTCCTGGCCGAAGTTCGCCATGTTCAACTCTTTGCTTGTGTTCTTTTCGGACCTTTGCCGTGGTTGTTTGTTTGCCGTGTTCTTTTTCCAGATGTTGCCGTGTTCTTTTTCCAGATGTTGCCGTGTTTTAAATCTTTGCCGTGTTCTTTTTCCGTGGAACACGACAAAGCTAGTAATTGCCGTGTTCCGAGGCGCTTGACACACGGCAAAGGTTGGGCAACACGGCAACTACAATTTTTCCCGTAGTGGTTGTGACTGTTGTTGAGAAGTCCGGATGTTCTGTAGTAGTTTAGGGGTAGTCGTTTTTTTGCCCCGTAGTATGGTCTTGATGCCAAGGCCATACGGGTTTTCCTACAAAGTTTCTCTTCTTTCCTGTTTTCCTTTGATTTGTTGTTGGTAGACATAACTGAAAGACATTTGTATTTCCGTTGAGCAATTAATGGAAAGGGAGAAAATCCCAGTTCGAAAAAAACAACTGCAACCATCTATCCTTTTATGTTTGCACAAACAACAACTTCCATCCGTCTCGGACAAATAGTCCGTCCTTGCGTGAGTAATCGATGAGCTAGGAGTAAAACAAATATTGCCATTGTTCTGAAATCATTTTCAGGTTACCTTGCATGCACTAGTATTTTTTTTTAATTTAAAGAAAAATGCATTAGTAAGCAGGGCCGGGCGCGGTGATAACAAAAATGGTCGAGGGTGGTAGATCGTATACTCAAGTACTCCAAGGCAATACGAATTTAACTACTTATGACAGTTATGAAAATGGCCATACTGATCAAAGTAGTATACAACCCAAATTAACTAGAGTAATTAAGCGCTAGCCTCCCAAATCCTCTGTGCTACAAGCTTTATTTCATCAGCACAGTTACCGTAGATGATATGATAGGTAAATGGTCTGCGCGCGCGTGGGGTGCTAGGCTAGGCAGCTAGCCGTCGACGTCGCTGAAAGAAGCCATGGCGCGGAGGGCGAAGACAACGAGCGCACCGGACATGGTGACGACGATGTTGCTGACGAGCGTCCGGTCGTAGATCATGCCGTAGAACCTCTGGACGTAGATGCCGAGCGTCAGGTCGTAGATGCGCTGGAAGACGGGCGCCATGGCCATCATCACCGACGCCCACAAAAGCACGAGCAACACGTCGCCTGAGTCCTTGATCATCTGCATTCATTTAATCGGTGCAAAATAAGCACCATTGATCAATGCCGTTGATGTATAAGCAAACTTTTAAATAGCCAACTATTGCTTTTCGGGAGGCTTGTCGCCGCGGCTATGTCATTTGTAGGCTAAATGAGAAAAAATCGCTAATAGCTGACTATAGCCCGTCTTTAGCCTCTAATTTAGCCGCTAAATCTCCCGCAGTTTAAATTTCTCTTCTCTTTTGTTTTTTTATTTCTTGTTTTCCGAATTTGCGTTTAATATAATTACATAAAACTTGTGAGTTGAATAATTGAATACTTGTTTGCCTTGAATAGTTGAATAGGTTGTATCACGAATTGTGTTTGAGTTATAGTTTTTCTCTTCTTTTGGTAAGATATGACTGAAATATTTTAAATTTTTGAAAAAAATGCTAAATGGAATAGCCCGCTATAACCCGGCTATAATCTTTTATAGCCTCCAAAAAATAGCGGCTAAATGAGATAGCTGGCTATTTTAAACTATGTGTATAAGTATAACATGCCATCAACTAAGAACTAGAAAATTAGAAGAAACAAACTTTTAGAGGCCAATTTGCAAAAACACCAACTGGCCACGTCGGCGAAGGTTTGACGGAGTGATGAAAACACTCGCACGGGGCAACTTCCTGACCTAACACGATTTGCAAGTTCGTGACCAAAAGCACATCCGGGGCAACTTCGTAGAGCAAATTAGGATTTTCTCTGCCATCAAACATTTTCGTTGCGATGAAAATGCAATTAATCGATGGGAGGATCCGTCCAAAACTGAGTGGAGGAGGTGTACAATTAGCTAGCCTGAGTATAAGTCGACCGAGAAATATAGCTCCCGACTCGCGTGAATGTGTAACATAACAATGAATCATAACGGAAAATCTAAACAAAGCCAAGGACCGCAGCGAGGAAGAAAAGAATGAGCTAGCTCGAGTACCAGGAGCTGGAGCTGCTGGAAGGTGGCCGGGTAGAGCCCGATGTACAGCGTGAAGCACCCCACCGCCAGCGGGAGGACGGAGGAGGAGAACGAGGAGGAGGCACGCTCTCGCCACCGCGCGCACGCCGCCGCCCATGATTGATCACCGCCGGCCATGATAACGAGACAGCGTTATCAGGAGGGCCGGCCGGAAGGTGGAAGCGATCGAGCGCGTGTGGGTGCGGTGGGCGACGGAGAGCTGGGGATGGAGATGGGGCCAGGCAGTGCTCATGCATGGCCGTATCGGGGAAACGGACAGAATGCGGCCGCGTTGGCCGGTTTCCTTATGTTCGAAGCTAGCTGCCTGCAGTAAAACAATACGAGGCGTAGTAGCACTTCTCTTAAAACTCTGTGGCTCTCTATACGACATCTCTAAACTAAACTCGTGTAGTAAGTTTTTGTTGTTAAAAAGAAACTGCTGTACTCGTAGTAGTAACTTGAGAGGTCACGGAGGCTTGAACCTGCTCTTTTCCTTTCTCTATGCTCAGGCCATCTCCAACGGGATGACGCATTTAAGCGTTCGAAAATGTCCACACGCGTCTGTTTGCGTCGGTTGAAATGGTCGAAATCGACCGTGTGTTCGTTTGCGTGGGGTGTGGCTCCAGCGGCACGACGCATTTTTTGCTCGAATCATTTTTTATAACATGAAAACATAATTTACATAGTTTAACACATGAAAATAAACCCTAAACGCCTGCGCCTACTACTTCTCCTCGTCGGCTGTCGAGCACGATGAGCTCCGGTACCGTCCACGGCCAGTTGGGAACCGGCGGAACGTACGCCGGGCACGCCGACGGTCTTCGGAGGTGGAGGCGCCTAGGGCTGTGGCTGTGGCGGAGGTGGAGGCGCCCAGGGCTGTGGCTGTGGCGGCGGTGGATGCGCCCAGGACTGTGGCGACGGTGGAGGCTCCCAGGGATGTGGCGGCGGTGGAGGAGCCCGGTGTTGTACGACGGCGGTTGTGGCGCGGCCGAGTCCTATAGCGCCGGTCGCGGGGCTTCATCCTCCGACGGGTCTCATTGTCCACTTCTCACTTCCTTTGAGCATGGTGCATCAATGCATAAAGGTCAAGGGTGCGGCCACTTTTCTCTCGTTTTTATGCGTGTATAGCTGTGGATGCGAACTTTAAATTCCCATTTTTACCGGGTCGACAAAATCCGTTTACCTATTGCATCGAGTCTGAGCTTTGCGACTTTCTTGCTAGTTAGGAGATGGTTAGCCTTGGATACGGCAATAAGAATGGTTCTGTCTTGGTTGAGTAGGCTTCGAAGGGCATAAAGGGTAAGAGAGAAGAGGGCGCATTGCGAGAAAAGCTTATGCAGTTGCTTAATATATGATGTTCTAGGTGGCGTCACTACGTGGTTGAAGTAGGTTAAGAGAGTTTTTGTTTGTTTGTCTAGTCGATCAAGAATAGAAAGAGAAAAAAGAAAAAAAAATAGAAAGAGAAAAAAATCAAAAAGGAAAAAAAGGAGTGGGAATCATCGACGTGAGTGCCTTTTGCATAGCATAGATTGCTTTGCCTGGTTGGATGCCCTTGACCTCGCCGCGTGCGCCCTCCCGCGCAGCACGACGACGGCGCCCAGTTCGTGGACTTCCCGTGACCGCGAGCAAGCGAGCGACCGGCGGCGACGTCCATCGGGCTCCAGCTAGCTTTTTAGTTAGCTGGCATGCACGCACGGACGGCCTCCATCTCGGATCGGTGCGGTAGAGACGACGGCGGCGACAGGTAGCGACGTGGTAAAAGACGTGTGGAGTGCAACAACGACACCGTCGCGCGTCTCGATCGATCAGCAACCCAGTTCTGTATCCGATAGTCCCGGCATAGAAAATTCGCTTTACATATGTTCACAGGTCAGATCGGAGCTCAACGCCCTCGGCCGAATAAGACTTCCATGCGGGGAGAGGACTTGGTCCACGTGGACTGTGCAGGATTCCAGCCTGGCAAGAAACTCAGTCTCCGTGGCAGCACGTTGACGTCGTCCAGGAGAGGGGTGGAATAGTCATACACCAAGGCGGTGTCAATATATATTCCTCCAAGATCAATGGTGTGTAGGAAGCCCGCGATCGATCAATGCTTGTAGTAGTTAACTCGAGGATTTTGCAGTTATATATAGGATGGCTACAAGGTGTTACTACCTCAGTTTCAAAATGTGAGGATTTTTGAAAACTAAATTAGAAAGCTAAATTATTTGCCTTTCCAAAAAGCCTTACGTTTTAAAATGGGGTGGTACTGTCTCCGTTCTATAAAACATATCTCAACCTTGTCTAAATCTAAATGCATTTAGATATTATTATTAGTGCTTAGATACATCAAAATTTAGAAAAAACATCTGTGACATCCTTTACGAAACCGAGGGAGCATTTTTTTACTCCATCCGATTCATATTACTTCCTCCGTTCCATCAAAAGTGTCTCAACTTGATCAAAATTTGTTACATTCAAATTTTGATCAAGTTGAGACACTTTTAGTGGAGCGGAAGAAGTACTTGACACTAATATAGATATATCTAGACACATTTAATTATAGATACATCCATTTTAGTGGCAAGCAATATGGATCGGAGGAAATATTATAATATCAGAGCACTTATGTAATCCAAAAAAAAAGTGGAGGCGAGGAGATAAGATATGCGTACCCATGAGTTCTCAGCATACTTCCTCCGCTCATAATTATCTCGCACTCTAAGTTTAGTCAAACTCAAAGTTTGTAAAGTTTAACCAAATCTATAGAAACATATCAACATCGACAATATAAAATGCTCCCTCCGCCATAACTCTTGTCGCAGATTCAATTGTATCTATTCACAAAGTATGTCCAAATACATCCAAATTGTGACAAGAATTACGGAACGGAGGGAGTATATTGTATTGTAGATGTTGATATGTAAACGGGAAGCCTGATGGAGTTGTTCCGCGCTTTGATGGACAACTTGATCTTTGTTGGCTAAACTTTGGCGAGATATTTTTGGTGCCTTAAGATAATGAAGTAGAAAGGATACATCAATATCACAATATTTGTCTTCTTAACTGTAGTTTCAAAATATTCACAAGAATCGCAACTATTAGGCTTAATTTAGTGCGTGTTCATATTGTGCGCCGCTCTCTAACAGCATTCACGCAAGGGAGAAATGTCCATGACGGGTAGTAACCCTACGTAAAAAGGTTCATAAGTTCATCGGAAAAAGATTAATTAATGGAGTCATTTAAGATTAACTTTGAAAAAATCTTATGATAAAGTTAAATAGTATTTCCTTCAACAAACACTCGCGATGAAATGACTTATTCATAGTTTTGTTTTCAGAAAAAGTGTAGCCATAAAACTCAATGATAACGTTGGTAGATACTTTCCAAATGAAGAAATACCGGATTAAGACAAAGGGACCCATTGCCATCCATGCTTTTTAAATATTGTGGTTGATATGCATGCAATAATCATCGAGCGTGTGTAAGTTGATGGTCAAATTGAAAGGTTAGCTCGACACCTCGTGGATGCATGGTTAGACTATCTATTCTTCAGCATGCATGCATACGATACGATTCTCTTTTCGGAAGAAGTGTTTAGAAAGTCGTTTCAAGAAAAACTGACAATTTGTCTATCGTGTGAAAAAAAATAAATAAAATTTGGTGCTAAAAAGACTTTTCACAACATATTTTTTTTTCTATTTTACATAGGACACAAAAAGTGTCGGTTTTTCGCGAAACTTGGTGTGTGCACATATAATGTCGGCACATACGCGCCAAATTTTTGTTTAAATTTCTTTGTCATTTTAAAATATTTGTTTCTATGTAGCAGGAGCATATATATACGCTCCCACGTTGAAAAGTGGATTTCCGGCACAACATGTCTAGTTTCCGTTTGTATAAACGACAGTAAGTGTTAACTAATTAGCTAATCGAGATCGAGCTCGCGCAACAGGTAGACGTGACAATTTGACGTTGCTTTGCTTGGCTTTGGTTTGCCCTTGACCTCGCCGCGTGCGTACGTGCCATCCCGCGCAGCACAATGACGGCGTCCACTTCTCTGTCGCTCCGCCCGTTGGCCGTGAGCCGCGCGACCGTGACGGAGACCGTTGGAAGGAAGGCACGCGCACGCGAGCAACGGATGCAGCGCCCGGTTTCACGACCTCCGCATCAGGTGGGGCCCACGTGGCCTGTTTTCACGACGTGTGGAAGGTGAGAGGAGGTGGTCCCCTATTTTATGCATGAGCGACCAAGTGCGGAGTGCCACCTCGTCCCGATCGACTCATCTTTTCCTTTTTCTATTCTATCTATCTGGACTGGTCCGCGTCCGCAGGCTTCTTTTTTTTCCCCTGTTTATTGAAATTTTAAGCCACCGGTTAACTGAATATAAAACCAGAAGCTAACAAACTAGTTTCCTTCTTCTCTCTCTCAAGCCAGGCTGGCTCCAGCAGACAACCAAACCGGTCGAATCGATCGGTGCAACACAACGTTCATTCATTACTTAGGTTGTACCAATCCAAAACAGCACATGCATGCTACTACTAGCTAGCAAGTACTACTAGTATAGTGTAAAATTTGACCAGCATGCATGCATCGACTTGGCTGGATAAATAGAAATACTAGCTGCTCAAATTATTATTTTTCCCTCTTGAAACGCACTAGCTACACACGTACTACTACGTACGTACGATTATAAATTACTCAACACCAAACACGTACATACTCGTACTCTCTCTCTCTCTCTCTCTCTCTCTCTCTCTCTCTCTCTCTCTCATTATGTACATGCAAACTAAAATATACGCCTGTTCAAAAAAAACTAAAATATACGCATTGCAAGAAAGTACGAAATTAAGCTAAAATATAAGCTAAAACACGTACTACTAGGAAACTTTACGCCAAGCCATGGCCAGTGTGGTGCTGGTAATTGGGAGGGGATTATGGGTGGAGAAAGACACAATAATTACTCCTATATGATAGATGCGCAGTATCTAACTACACTACAGGAATGGCGCGCTGCGCCGGCGGCCGTGGCGTACGCCGACGGCCAAATGTCGGGGCCGTCGGCGTACTGCAAACGTTGAGATGACGAGATGAGTTGAGATGCACACAACAAATTTGAACCGTGATTGTAGGGAGCTGATGCAAACGTTGAGATGACGGATGAGTTGAGATGTGTTTCCCAAGGTTGTAACCGTGACGTCATGAAGTATGAGAAGTATGACGTGAATGGGTTTCGATTCCATACGAGAGACACACCGGAAGGGCCGGGCGAATCCAAAAACGATAAATACTGGTGTCTTCACTAAAGGATCCGATACCTTTGATTACTACGGGAGGTTAGAGAATGTATACGAGCTGACCTTCAACCGTACAAACAAACAACTCAATCTCGTTGTGTTCAAGTGTCATTGGTTCGACCCAAGAGGTGGACAGAGAATTACCAAGTCCATTGGGTTAGTTGAAGTTAAGCCTTCCACCACCTATACCGGAGCCGATGTCTATATTGTTGCTCACCAAGCCAAGCAAGTTTATTATTTGCCGTACCCATGCCAGAAAGCGGCCCTCAACGGCTGGGAAGTCGTGTTCCGAGTATCGCCACATGGTAACCTACCGATTCCCTCCGAGGACGATTACAACAACATTGACCCTGTAACATATGAGGGCATTTTCTATCAAGAGGAAGAGGACTTCGGGCACTTTGAGTTAGAATGTGTTCTTGAAGAGGACCTCGAGAACGATGCGAAACTCGTGGTGAGTCGGTGGTGGATCTAAAGGACATAGATATGCTCGAGAAGTTACAAGTGGAAGATGATAGCGATGATGAGCCTCCACCCGTCTATCAAAATCCAACTTACTACTCAAAAGATAGTGATAGTGATAGTGGCAAGGAGAAACAAAATGAGATTGACGATGAGATTGATGACGGCTGGTGAGGGTCTTTTATGTGTTTATATTTCAACATGCTTCTTATTTGTTTAGTATCTTTATGCTTAGTATTTATATTTTTTTCAACATGCTTCTTTATTGTTTAGTATCTTTATGCTTAGTATTTATATATTCTTGAACATGCTTCTTAATTGTTTAGTGTCTTTATGCTTACTATTTATATATTTTTCAACATGCTTCTTAATTGTTTTCTCTTTCTCAATGCAGGTGATTGAACAATATGAGCGGCGGCAAGGAGGACTCGTCGAGCTTGCTTAAGAAGATGCAACAACGCAAGAACAATGTTAGAAGGAGTGAGAGGGAACCGCGTCGCAATCCGCGTTACGAGGACTTTGCGGTAGGAGGAGGAGGACGAGGACGAGGACGAGGACGGGGACGAGGTGGTGGAGCTGGAGGTGGCTTGGGAGGAGGTGGAGGTGGAGGTGGAGGTGGAGGTGGAGGTGGCTGGGGAGGACCGGACTTTGAGCCACCACCCTCGGCTTCAGGCGACGTTGCTTCCGGGTTCTTTTTGGAGGGGACGTCTAGAGAGGAGGCGGAGACGGAGTCTAGAGCCGAGGAGGACTCTAGCCGCGGGTTTGAGACTCCGGAGGAGGATGGGCGGCCGAAGACGCGAAGATTCGTGGGGAAGCGAGAGTCCCCGACGAGAGGAAGGAGCCTAAGACCCATGAGGCGAAGACCCTTATTATTCCTGCGGCACTGAGTAAGTGTACTAATTTGGCAATTTCGATTTTCAAGTACTAATGTTTGATTTTCATGTGCTAATGTTTGATTTTCATGTGCAGCAATTGGATATTTCCTCCGGGGGTCAAGGGGCGCCTGCCTAGCAGCATGATTGGAGCTTTGCTTAGGAAGTTACGGCCGGGCAAGTACTATCCCTCGGCATCGTCCCGGCTGGCGAGATGAAGCTAGCCACTACTTGGACGGACTACGAGAGTGCCCCCGGCGTAGGCTTCCCGACGGCTGCTGAGGCCGTGATGAGAAAGTTTTGGGTAAGACATATTTTCTCGAGCTTCGTTCATATTTGATGACCCCAATGTTCTAACTCATGAATCTCACAATTGTTTTTTGCATGATTGAAGTGTTTTTATCGTGTGGCGCCCGAGGTTGAGGAGGCGGCCGCGAACGGGACTTTGCGGGCGACTTGTGAGAGGTTGACACCGCAGGTGTGGTACAACCAAAGGATCACGTCCGCGGGTCACTTCTGGGCAGAGAGAGGCGAGAGGGTCCATAAGCCGGACATTGTCGGTAAGAATGCTAAGGCCGAGTACGAGATGACGGTGGAGGACTACATGTCGGTGAGTAAAATGTCAATGAGATTCTACATTGCTACTAAGTTGCGATTGCATTAGATTGAGTTGAGTATTGCATTTTCGAGGTTATCCCCGATTGGGCCGAGCCGCATGCCGAGGCATGGGAGGAGATGGTTAGGACGAGGTGGCTCAAGATGGACGAGGACTTTGCGGCCGTGGCGAGGCGGAACGCAGAGAACCGAGGCGACGGTGGCACACACCTGTGGGGAAACCTCAGCTACGAGCGCTACAAGGGGAAGACGGTATGTATACATTTTATTTTCCTTCGGGTTCAAAGTTGGTACTCACAACATTTCCTTTCGCGATGCGAGAGGGCCGCGTTAGGACCCGAGGAGGAGATGTCCGACCTCGAGATATACAACAAGATGCGGCTTAAGAAGCCCGATCTCTCGCAGCCTCGGCCCTCGCTCCCCGAGTACTTCGGCACCTACGCCGAGGACGTCGAGAACTACTTGCGAGATGGTGAGGCATCGTCACCCGGAGGTGGATGACCCCATGAGCGCGGAGGTCGACGAGGAGTCGTTGGTCCTGTCGTCCGGAGGGTTGCCGCATGGCCGTCTCGCCATGCTGAACAAGGCCGTCAAGCATACCCTCACCACGACCTTCACGCGTCTCAAGGCGGGACTCACCAAGGACAGCCCCCCTCTCCCGCCTCGTCGCCGGTCTCGGCAACAACCCGCATACGACGTAAGTTTCCCTCATTTCCATCCTCTTTCCGACTTTCGTTCATACATTGCTAAGTGCTAACGAGACATGAATTTGTGAAATTGTAGCCTGACTTCGAGGCGGCCTACGTGGCCGCTCATCAAGAATATCGGGTGGCCTTCAACCAAGCACCAGCAGCACTTCATGGAGTACATGGCATATATACATGTAAGTTCCAACCTTTGTTTTCGCAAATGATGACAAGTCCCACTTTCCCCTAGTTTGATGCTTCATTTCTTCAAAGACTGACATGTAAACTATCTTGCAGGCGTCGATGGTGGCCAATCAAACTGGACAGACAGTGGATTTAGGGCCGATGCCTCCCTTTCCGGGGCCGGCGCCAAACATGCCATCGAAGGAAAATTTCGCTGCGGAGTACTATGGGAGAACAACGGTAAGTTCTTCGCCAAACCGAATACTACGGCTTTCCTTTGCCTCGCAAATTGCTAACATCTCGGGAACATGTGTGTAGGGAACGGGATGTTCCGGAAACCAGGGTGGTGGGAGGGAGATCACACCGGTTCATCATGGTGGTCCTTCTCCCGGTGCTACACCCGGTACTTCTCCCGGTACTTCTCCCGGTCCTTCTCCCGGTGGTTCTTCCGCAGCTTCTACCGGAAGGAATCGGCTCGGGCCGGTGTCTAGCGGCGACGAGCTCCTCTAGTTGTCGCATTGTATCTCTTATCGACACTATGGCACCATGCATGTATGCACACTATGGCACTATGTATGCATCCCATGTCACTATGACACTATGTATGCAACCTATGGTACTATGACACTATGTATGCACTTGATGTTATATGTATTTGCACTTCATGCCTATGAATTTCATGTGAATTATATGTGCTTGTGTATCCTGTCAAATCTGGAAAACGCGCGAAACAGCAAAAAACGAAAAAAATGAGCCAAATTGCACCCTCTACGCCGACGGGTCTACCCTCGGGGTAGCTCCCAGGATCCACCAGGGCGCGCCACGCGTCCAGAAATGGACCAAATTGCACCCCCTACCCCGACGGTAAGGCCCTCGGCGTAGCGCCGCCGCCCAGGGACGCCCAGGCCGCGCCACGTGTGCGGGTACCCCGACGGGAGGCCCTCGGCGTACCGTTGCCGGGGACGCCCAGGCCGCGCCACGTGTGGAGGTAACCCGACGGGGAGGCCCTCGGCGTACCGTCGCCCAGGGAAGCCCAGGTCCTGCCACGTGTGGGCGTATGCCGACGGGGCGCCCCTCGGCGTAGCGTCGCCCAGGGAAGCCCAGGTCCTGCCACGTGGCTCCATACGCCGACGGGCGCCGCTCGGCGTAGCCCAAACGGACGTTAGCCGGACGGCGCCGGCCACCGTGCTACGCCGAGGGTTGCGACGCCGACGAGCGGTTCCAGCCGTCGGCCCTCTGCGGCTACGCCGACGGCGGCCTCTACGCCGAGGGCCGCGTGTGCTCTGCCGAGGCCTATCTTCCCCGAGGAGCTACGCCGAGGGGGCCCGTCGGCGTATCGTACGCCGAGGGCAAGCGCGTGCTACGCCGAGGGTCGAAGGCCGTCGGCATCTACCGCGATTCCTGTAGTGCTAGTTTTTTTTTTTGAACAGGAGAGGTCCCGAAGGACCTAGAGCTTCATCAACAACGTGGAGTTACAATTACACAAAGGGTCTTGAAGGAAAGAAAAATTACAAACAGACACAAACTTGTTGCACTAAAGCCCTTTGACCGGCGTGAGAAAACGCGATCCAGGACAGCTCCAAAACCACCACCGACGAACTCGCCGGAGCCAACCCCCACGCCGCCGGGGACGAAACCACTTGGGGCATGGAGACGGGAGCTAACTCCGACGATGCTTTTGAGCCTCCAGCTAGATGATTGGAGGTTGAAGAAGTCCGGCAGACGACGAGCAAGCGCCACCTCAGGAAGGAGGGGCCGCCCTACGGCCATGAAAGACGGCGACAGAAGCGCCGTAGAAATCCTCCAAAGGTGGAGGGGCCGCCCTTCGGCCATCAGGTACGGCGACGTCGGCGCCGTGAGAAACCTCCGATGAGAAGCCAGCAAACTCCCCTGCTGTGGACGCAGCGGGCAGACACGAACATCGCGCGCCTCCACCTCTCCTTCGCCACCACCACGATGACGAGAGAGAAGGGAGCCACCTCTGCATCGGCTGCCGCCGAGATCCGCCCGACCTCCACACCGTCGATGTCGAAGACGTAACCCGGTAGAGCTTCTCTCCCTCGCCTCCACGGCCGTCCGGAGAAGCTCCACCGAACCGCTGTCCTCAACCCAGCGCCCCACCCCCTCACCGCCACGGCCGGCCAGGAGGAGCTCCACGTCGAGGATCTCGAGCACCTTGATGCGGTAGACAGCCAAAACTTTATTGAAGGAGACTCTCCGCAGCCAGCTCCGACCAGAGGAGCAAGCAGCAGCAGAGAGAGAAACCCTAGGGAGCTCCGGATCTGGCCGCCATAGATCCGAGCTCTGCTCCAACAACCGGGCATAGAGCCCAAAACTAAACTAACCCTAAACCTATCTACTCCGGCGCCATCTCCTCTCCATCTCCGGCCGGCTACTCCGGCGGAGAGGAGGAGGGAGAGGCCCGGCGAGGAGGAGAAAGGGGGCAGGAACTGTAGCGAGTCGAGAGCGGTGGAGGGGGAAAATGAGAGCCGAGAAAATCACCTTCATCTAACTAGTCTTTAATCCCAGCGACAAGAAATATACGCCCTAATCAAGGGATCCAGCAGAGAGAGTATAGTCAAAAACCAATTAATCAGCAGGATCACCTAGCTATTTCCAAATACATCCTTTTTGTTTTCCCGTCCCTCCGCGCACAAGCCAGCTACTTCCTTCCTGTCAAATACTACTACAAATAAGGTAGCTAGTTTCCCGCCCGCACATGTAATTAAGAAGGCGCCGGGTCATGTTTGGTTGCTATATGCCAAAAATACCCATGTCACTCTCAGACCTCAGCTCCCTCATCCCATCAAACTAGGAATCGTACTTGGACGCAGATCTTTGGCTTAACCACCGCCAGCCACTACGCGCTCTGGCGAGATGAGATCTCCACCAACGCTAGCAGGGATCTCCAGCCTCTTTCCCGCAATGGCGCGCTCCGGCCACCACCGAGGAGCTCCAGCCTTCACCCCGCGATGTCGTGCTCTGACCGATGGCCATGGAGATCTTGCCTAGTGACACTGCTCCCGCTGATAGCCTCTCCGCTCGCGGCGCTCCTATGGACACGCTCGCGCGCGCGGGGGAGGAGGATGCTGGCTTTCGCTTTTGCCGATCATCTTTGACGTGGGCATCGTGCTCCTGGACAAGCGTCGAACGACTCCATCGCCTCCGTTAGTACAGCGCGGGAGCGTACGTAGGACTCGTCCACCACGCCGCCGGGTTTCCTCACCCACTACCTTCCTACGCTGGCCAGCCCCGTCGTGTCGGTCAACGGCTCACCGCCGTACGCATGTCATCCTCATCGTCAAAGTCATCTCCTCCTCGCTGCGACGGCCGTGGCCAACATCCTCGGCCGCAACAGCAACCTCTGTTTGTTCATGTGGTGGACAACATGTTTAACGTGACACTCCGCCGCAACAACTCGGAGTTTGGCAGCTTCCGCCAGACCATGGGGCCAGTGTGGTGTTGGAAATTGGGAGGGGATTATGGACGGAGAACAACACAATATTTACTCCTATCGGATAGAAGCGCGGGGATGAGACCATACAAAACACATTTATCGAACAACTCCTTACTCGGAGCGCCATGAAATAGACACCCTAATCAAAAGAGCGGAGGGAGTAGTTAAAAACCAATCAACATGATCACTTGGCTAGTTTCAAATACATCCTTTTGCTTTTCCCGCCCCCTCTGCGCACGAGCTAGCTACTACTTTTCTATCAATAAAAAATAAAAATAAAAACCTACACCTACTACCTAGTTTCCCGCCAGCACAGGTAGGAGGGAGATCAAGTGTTGTACTATACCGTCGGGCATTGCCACGGCTTTGCCTAGCAAGCTACTAAATTCACGTGCGTGTATATGGACTCCTTCAATCTTGTAGGATACGTACTCCTAGGTGACTTAGTCATGCGATGTGCTAGCTTAGCGTTGCTAATTTTTCCGCCATATTTTGCATCTTGCTACACTTGAAATTTGCAACTATCCAGTGGGTGTGTACTAACAAAATCAAATTATTTTTATACAATGTTTAAATATTTTTCAGCAATATTTTTTTTGTGCTGACAGATTTATTTGGCCCAAATCGATTAGAAGATTGGGGAACCATCGTGGTGGCACATACTACAGTGGCCGTCAAGGCCCGACGTCTGGGGCGCTTCTCCGATGGTGAGCTATATAGTCATACCGGAGAAGAGGTCGGCAACGGCCACCGGTATCTCCCAACAGGCCTGGACCGGCGAGCATAGAAGCGGTCTTTAATATATAGATATATCTTTAATGTCCCAGCTCTGAATATGTGAGCTCCATTAATCCATTATTACATTTCTAGCGATTCTTTGTGAAATCGTTCGTTCCCCTCATATTCCATTCAGTTACAAATTGACCCACAATATTTCGTAGGACATCACGAGGGGACTTAATTATTTTGGCTCGTTTTCTAGGTTACGTTACACATACCAAGGAATTTTGCGAGAAAATTAAACACAGAAGGGATCTGAAAATAAATAAAAAAAAAGAGATTTTACGCTATACTACATAAAAAAAATAGGTTACCATTTCTTTTACATGTACATGGAATCGTTTCTATTATCTCCAAGAACAAACAAAGAATGCATCACGGAATAGTGTACGAGCATGCATCAGTGCGCGCGGCCGGGTACGCCTGCACTGTACGTGGTGTGTACGTGTACGTGGTGTACTGGTATGTACGTATTTCGGGACTCTAATCGTAGACAGGATTGAGCGCGCGTGGCATCGCAGGTAGATGCACGTGTGTACGCCAGGCTGGCGAGGCAGGCAGTGAAATAATCTTCCTTTGAATTTCTTCCATGTATGCGGATTTTTTTTCTTTTAGGAAATCTGAAATAGAGCGATCCAAATTGGACGTCAAAATGACCAGTGTTTGCGTGGTCAAAATCGACTGTGCGTCCGTTTGCGTTTAGGGGTGTCCCCAACACACGCGCCTCCTTCCGGCGGTGGCGTCATCCAAGACAGCCCGAGTCGCCCAGCTTCGGCTCCGGCTCGGAAGACGCTGGGGATGGTTCAACGCCGCCGCCCCAAGCAGGAGGACGATGCGGGCTCGCCACCACCTCCGCCGGCGAAGAAGAGGTGATGAGAGATGGAGGCGGAGGTGCAGGCGGCCTTCCGTGGCGGCAACGACCAGGATGACTTCCCGGGGCAACACCTCATCATCGGCCGCTCCGTCGACGAGGACTTACCGGCAGATCACGCTCGACTCGCGGCAGGCGGCGGTGTGGTCCGACATGGACCACAACAAGAACTTCGTCCCTCTACGGTCCTTCTAAGCCGCCGGCGCCAAAGGAGGAGGAGGACGACTGGTCCTTTGACTTCTCCAGCGACGACGATGGTGGCGGCGACGACGCGGACAACCTCGACTACAACACCTTGTAGGGGCGCTGCTATTTTATTTTTAATTTTTTTTTAGTTCACATTCAAGTTACTTTTGTATAAAACTAGTCTAAATTCGTATGGATTTAATATTTCGTTGCATATGAACTTTTTGAGGGTTGTCGTTTAGGGGCGTCGGCGTGGGAGCAGCACCACCAAATGAAGGATACAGTGTCGATGCCTACATACAGCTATACCGACGTACATGTCGGCGCCTATTTGGAGACACCATGGAGATGCTCTTATACTATTCGGTTGACGGTTGACGATGATGATGGGTACTCCTACTAGATTTAGTTTCCTGCACGTGGCACCTCGCTAAAACAATTTGCAGCATGCGTATGACGAGCTACTCTAGGCATGCAGGCCACGTCGCTCGTGGGTGCCCAGCTAGCTATCTAGTACTGGTGCGTCAACAATGACCCGACCCATGCTTTGGACCAGATCGACGTGATCAAGGCCTCCTTCACGTGCCAGGCTGGCAGTGAACAGCTGGTTCGTTTCTCCTTTTCTTCCTTCGATTATCTTGCATGCCAGGGTGGCTAAGCAGGCAGTCAATTAGCCTAATACTACTTTCGTTCAGCTCCACAAGGTACTAGCTACCTGGATTCAGTTTTCCTACTATTCTCTCTGCTCAATTCAAGGCTACAGCTTAATATACTGGAGTACTACCAATTTAGAGCATTTCCACTGACGCTCCCAATAGGGCTCCCCAAAAAGCCCCGGCATGTTCTGAATCCCCATAAAAGCGCCGGCACTCCCGAAAGGATCCCTATGCGTAGGGCTTCGATCGGGGACGCCGACAACAAATTTCTACTCAAAATATGCTAACCGGACGACGTATTGGGGGGGGGGGGACCGATGTGGAAACAACATCCCCAAATAGAGAATATTGTGCCAACGCTCCCCATATGGCTATGCCGACGCCTATTTAGGGGGCATCGGTGGAGATGCTCACTGTCTTTCTCTCTGCATGCTGTGCACGCATTAATCTCTGAATTCGAGTAACTAATTACTACCAGTTGGTCATCTTAATTAATTAATACATGGAGCGACACAGGTTAATTACCAGTTGGTCGTCACGTCTCCAATCCTCCTCGGTCTGCCACATGTTTAATTTGTGGGCTCCGAAATACCGCATTAACATTTCGCACTCCCTAACGGATTTCAAAATGGCATCCCCGCACTTACTTTTTTTTAGTTTACTCCCACTATACTACGCAACACCGTTCTCCGTCCGTCCCACCAAGGCTGTCTTAGAGCATCTCCAGCCGCGTCCCCCAAAGCGTCCCCCAAAGGGATTTGGGACGCGCCGGACAAAAAAACCGTTCCAGCCGCGTCCCCCAAAGCCCATTTTTGTCCGGCGCGGCCCGATACGGTGTCCGGCGCCCCGAGCCCGTCCCCGTTCCACAGGGGAAGCTCCATGGACGCCGGACACAACGAAAAGCGAGGCGGGCTCCCACATGTCGGCGACTATTTGCATAAACCGTTGGTTCGCGCCTCTTTTCTCGTCGCTCCTTCCTTCCCGCGCCTCTTTTCTCGTCGCTCCTTCCTCCCACCCCACCGCCAGCGCTGGATTTCCAGGACGTTTGGGCGTCTGATCTCTGCTGAGAGTCGGCACCGTTGTCGCGGCTGGGGCTCCCGCCGGTCGTGCCGCCGCCGCCGCTTCGCCAGAGCGTCCCAGAACGCGCCGTCAAATCCGCCCCACCTCCGCGCACAGAAAACACCTTATTTTTTTGTTACAATTCTTTTGTTGAAGAAAGTTATCTTTTATATAGTCACCCAATTTGTTTACTTGTTTTATTGTTTGTTGTAATTTAATTTGAAAACAATCCTCGCAAACATTTTATTCATATGTTATATTTGATAAATGGTTCTGTGTTAAAAACAAGTATTTTAAATGTTTGGGGGCGGCGTTTGGGGGACGCGGCACGAACAAAACACCTCCCCCAAACGCTCAATCCGGCGCGGTTTGGGGAACGCTTTGGGGGACGCGGCTGGAGATGCTCTTAGATTTGACAAAATTCAGACGTATCTACATACTAATTAGTGCGCCGACACATCTAAATTTATTAGACAAACCTAAAACAACTTCGATGAGACGGAGGGAGCAGTGTAATATACACACGCAATTCTAGTTTCCACATCAAAATTCAAAATATGTTTTATGCACATACACAAGGTCTCAATCCTCAAAGAGGACTTCACTAAAATGTAGGATAATCTACATGTTTCTTTTCTTCCATTCTGTTTCTCTTCTCACAAAGTCACAACCTAATTAAGCTAGCTACGACTAGGCTAGTAGTACCGGTCAGCTCCACTCCACAAGCTAGCTACATGGATTCAGTTCTCCTAGTACTGTATTCATTTTGCTCAATACCAGAAGGAATCACGTTTTTTTTTTGAGACAAGTTTTCTTTTTCCGGTACGCTCGCAAGTAATTGATCTCCGAATTCCAGTTACCAGTTGCTCGTCTTGGCGGTGGAATTAATAATAGCTGCAGCGACAGAGGTTAATTAATTATTGGGCGCTCCATGCCAACATGTATATGCTGTTTCATTTATCTCTCGGACGCGTCATGTACCGTACCTCTTTTTCCCTCTCGGGAATGCGCACACAAGAATTAATGAATTTTGTTGTGGTAAACTAATTTCAGCACCGACGGTATAAAAGAAAGGTCTACCAAATATAATACGACAAAATGAATCTTAGGAGCAACCAAGTGCACCGCCCCGTCGAAGCATCGACCTTTTCATAGCGCTCGCCGTCAATCATCAACGGCCAGATTTCAGATCTAGCAGCAAAGCTTGGGTCACGTCGTTCCTCTATAAGCAACGCCTGTTCGCGGCCGGTGTGGGGCGACGGGATGACATAACTGTCGGCGCTGATGCTCCACCACCTGGGGAGCCGACAATCCGACATCATGAGGATCCCGTACTTGGCGAGCTCAAGCGCCAACCCCTTGTTGAGAGTGTGTGGCCATGGCCCCCGCAACGGTGCGGCGCTGCCGCCTACCTCATCGTTCTTCACCATCGAATGTCGTCGATATTTGTTTTTTTCTAGAGAAAGGAGCTTCTGGCGGTGCAGGAAGCACGGCGGTGGGGGAAGTGCGGC
This sequence comes from Lolium rigidum, assembly GCF_022539505.1. Taxonomy (NCBI): domain Eukaryota; kingdom Viridiplantae; phylum Streptophyta; class Magnoliopsida; order Poales; family Poaceae; genus Lolium; species Lolium rigidum. Next base: position 28,516,356 of record NC_061509.1, read on the forward strand.
GGAATCTCTCGGTGTGCGCTTATTTACAATGCATGGCATTAACACCAACGCGGGTTGCCATGTCGTCGCTTTGTTGGGAATCCGCATCGCCGGGTCCCATCGCGGCCGGCGAGTGGCAGCGACGCTATTCCTCAAACAATGGCGATGTTTCCTCTCCATTCACCACTAAATAGTGTTGACCGGCTGTGAGGGGCACTGACAAGCCAGGCTCGCAAGCACCCTGGTCAGTTTGTTCAATACAACATACATCGGTTTGACGAGATGATTTCCCACGCGCATGCTTTTTTGAATGGCCACAACTTGAAGAACTTAATAAACAGTGGGTGGGATGCTCTGGGCACACCACCATCATTATCAAAAAAGGTCTCGTGGCAGCTCATAACGCCACCAACTTACATGCATAACGATACCAACTTAAATGTAGTTGTGCTGCCATGCTGCCAACAATTTCCGCATCATTATTTGCAATGGCGTTGCACCAACTTAGATTGTTATTTTATGTTAGGATATAGTAGTTACCTATCATTTCATGTGTCATTTTATTGCCAAATTTTTATGTGCTATCTTAACTATCCATTTGATATTAACATTAATTTAAAATCCTTACTCTATGTATTGGTTTGTTAGCATTCCTTGAGTTGTCTGAGTCACCGCGGTACCCAGATCAGACCGTGGTCCTAATTTGCATTCGTGCTAATAGTACATGCAAGGGCATCGCCATGCTGACCTTGCAGCCGAAACCATGCAAAAGAACATAAAACAATTGTTTACCTGCCGCATTAATTCCATGGGCTGGGTTCCAGCCAAATTAAGTCCCCCCTCTTTTCCATTCTTTCTTTTTCTCACAAATTAAGTCATCGGCGTCAAAAGGTACTCCACCTCACGTGTTCCCAATCTTTTTTGTTCTCTCTGCTAGCTGTACTCACGCAATTGATCTACTCCGCATCGTGGAATTAATTGATGGAGCACACATGTTTATTAGGCACTAAACTTTTCCGCGACATGCTGTTACATTTATCGGATGATCGAGTTCACTCATCCCTTCTCACGCGCGCACGCGCACACACGAGATGCCATTAACTAAGTTGATCGATCGATACCTTTTGTCACGTCTCCCATCCATCGGTACCGCCGAATTGTGCGTTGTTTAACTAGCTGTTTAAACTTGATGAATAACCTACTGCCTGGCAGCAGAGATCAAAAAAGGCTCCCTCCGCCTCACGGGGCCGACAAAATTGAAAAAACTAACTTATCTTCCGAAAGAATACACAAAGTAACCTGGTTTTGAAAAGAATACACATACTAACCTCTTTCCATGCAGCCGCACCAGAGGGAACTAAGCTGCTGACGGCGCCATGCCATCTATGACGCCACAGTCAAAGGCGTCGTGTGCAATCCGACATGGCGGTCGTCGGAGCTGCTGGCCCACGGACTGTTAGTACGGCGCTGCATAAGCGTAAGACAACGTCATGGTTTTGAGGACAGCTCCGCGCGCCATGGCATCATGCTTGCTAGGCAAATGAACAGAAGCAAGAGCTCGAATCTTATCCCCTATACCACACATCACACTTACCTGCTCTTGAGAAGTTCGACCTGCTGCTGCCGGCCGCTTTAGAGTGCAGGGTGCAAGTCACCGGCGGCGAGAAAGGCAAACCTCTCGCCAACGTCGCAACCTATAAATCCCCTAAATACCACCACCTCCTCTTTATAGTAATGGATTTCATATTGGCCTTATACTCTCACCCAACATTTGGGCGTCCAAATCACTTTCAATATCTTCCTCGACTTTTTCTTCCTGGTCTCAAGTTTACGCCTACAATTACATAACATAGTTCTATAATAAATCCACCGAATTTAAGGTTTCCACATCAAATCTCCAAAAACGTTTTCTACACATACACAATGTCTGAACATCTAATAGGATTCCATTCAAATTTAGCAGATTTTACTAATCTATCCGCAGCAGCAGGGCTCGAAAACGCCAAAGTACGTACCGGCCACCGTATTCACCGCCGCGGTCATCGTTGATGGTCATGATGTCCATTTCTCGAACGCCTTCGGTGGCATTGGTAGGACGCTTCTCACCAACCTTTGGATGGCGGCGACAAGGCCTTCCCCTTCGTCGTCACCGGGATGGATAACCTCACCCCTCCAAGGGTCTGGCTTGTGCTTCACCTTGGCCGGCTAGTGAAAGGACATAGTAACACACGTGGTGCCGGCGTCTGATCCACCTTGGGCGTCCAGAAAGTAATCGTAGGTGCCGTGGACGACGGCAGCTAGGCGACGATGTCAAAGCCGTCACGGTGGGGTGGCACGTACGATGGGGACGATGAGGCGTCAAATGTGTGCGGCGCCTGGTAGAGTGGACGACAGACGCGCACAACAATACGCCATGACCATGAGGGGTGGCACCTAGCCTCTTGTAGTACTAGGCGGGGTGCACCGGCCCGTCGAAGGGCATAAGAGGATTAGCAAGTCTAAGAGGACGTATGCCTCTGAAGGACATAATAGTTAGGGTTAACTTAAGTTGGAGTACTCTTCTGCGTAGTAGCACTATACAACATGTACACGAGTCCACAAAGTAAGGGAAAGCATATGTCGAGCCATGCGTTTTAAGGAAGCAACATTTAGGGTTAGCATAGTCGGAGTCAACATTTATGGAGAAGTTATGATGGTAACGCTAGTCGAGGGGATGATGGACACGGAGATGAGCCCAACACGCCAAGAAAAAATAAATATTCCTCGGGTTGTATGAGTTTCCGCGGTATCCTAATCGGGCCACGTGGTCCTATTTCCCTTCTTCTCGAATTACATCCGCGTGGTGATGACATGATCACCGCCGCCAATCAGCGGCAATCTTGCCAAGTCGTTGTTTCTTTGACTATCATTTTGAAGAGAGTGACTGGTCACGCCTCTGTGCGACTCGTCTCACATCACCATGATGTCATATTTTACCACTCCAAAACCGGTTATTTTGCATTAATTTTCGACTAGTTTATTTTGAATGAAAACAACCGAGGTGATGATGATTATTTCGATATTACTTTCTATATGATGATGATTTTTTAATATAAATAAAGACATTTTCTTTAACAGCGATGGGGTCCATCTTGTATGGTTTCTATATTTTTTAGAGTGAGATGCAACAGATTTAATTTTGGCATTATTTGAGTTATGTATAGTCCTATAAATTTATTTGGAGTTCTTGTAAGTATAACCAGACTAACTATAGGTTTACTTATCACTAGTATTTTTATTCAGTGTCTAGAAGTTAGAGATGCTAATATATACGTGCATATACATGCTCGCACAAGGCAACCATCACAGACAGATGCATATTGACTGCTAGCTTTCTAACATTTGGAGATGGAGTTGCGCACGCCACATATTCATGGACTGCTCTCCTCGTCACACATCTTGGTGGACGGAGCTGTCCGCCATGCAGGTAATGGCGTTGGCCATGTACCACAAAAATAGATTACACCGAGAGGAAGAAAGTTAGAGGCTGACATGCTGGCCAATGTTAATTTGGTCCGGTCAAACACGCAGCTAACTAACTAGCTAGCAACTAATTACAGCTAATAATTGAAAAAGAGTTCATGTTACTCCCTTCCGTCCTAAAATGGAGCTCGATGCGTGTGGATGTCGAGCTTGCAGCAGGCGCGACAAAGCTGGCTCCTCGGCGTCAACAACCTTGATCTGTGTGATTAGAGGGCCATAGCGTGTATGCATTGGATCCTTCTGCACATGTGGACTTGAGCATTTCTAGCTAGTAGATGAAATGTTTTGCTTCCCTTCACTTGTCAGCTGCCTGCTGGCCTCGGTGCCGGTCCGGCCGTGTGCGTTGGTGTTGACAACGTGGGGCGTACATGAGGAAGAGCACCGTGTTGGTGACAACAATGACGTCCACCCATCTAGCTCCTGGCAAGCATGGTGTGTAGCCATCCCTGCGTCGGCGCCGTATGAACGAGTAATGACGAAGGAGGTTTCGGTGGTGATCATGATGGCGAGCCCCTGGCATCACCTTGGACGCGCTTATGGGCGTCGATGGGCTCGATGAAAGCAGGGTCCACCCTGCAGCTTGATACAACCACAATGGTGTTTAGGTAATGGAGGAAATGGATCTCATCCCCGTGGCATGGCCTGCATTTCTACTGCTGGCATCACCGGGTGCACGCCGACGGGCTGCATATGGGAAGCTCCAGCGACGGTGTCCTCATCAACGCGGTGGCGTGAAGGAGCAGGGCCTCTACGGACATGGTCGGCGTCGTCGGAGCGATGGCTAAGCTTGCCTTGTCAGCGTCGCTTGATGTGCATGCATCACGGCGTGGCGTCGGGTCGCTGCCGGACACGCCATGTCCCCGACGTCCTCGACCGCCGGTGATCCGGCCTCCGTCTTCACGTCGTGGGGCACGTCGTCCGTTCCTGGGTTCTTCTCTTGGCGCGTCGCCCGCTACCTTCAGTTTCTTGTGTCTTGTTGGGTGCCTAGGGGAGGTTCCGGCCGTGGCTTCCTTGTCGACGGTCGACGGAGATGATCTTTTTCATTGCGTAGCTGGTGGCGTCACCATGGTCGGCGTCGTCGGCCCCGGCTTCTCGTCTTCAGCATCGCAGCGAGCTCGGGCTCTGCATCGCGACACCCTCCTGCGTATGTGTCCGGCACGTCGGCGCCGTACGTGGCTGCCGCCGTTGAGCCTGAGGTCTCTCATCTTGTTAGGCACGTCGTCCGCGCCTCTTCCTCAGCTGTTGCTCCGTCCGTTTTATCTCATTCCGCCGGCTGGCCAAACCATATCCATCCTGCTAAACAGATGTTGACATCACGAGGGTGGCACCAGGCGCGGACGGCACGAGCCTGGCACTAGCTAGGCACTCCGGCCACTTCCATATCCTTCAGCCTGGGCTGGATACGTAACTCTTACACGCCCATGTACATGAACGAGTACGTATATGACCCATGTGCTGTGAAGACCCTGCATGCATAGAGAGCTAGCAAGGGATTGATCGATGTGAATGTATAGCCAATACATTTAAATAAGAGATTAGGGTAAGCAGCCATAAGTACTTATAGGGCCGCTCTATCATGTGTATTTATACCTGTGTATTGCACACTCAAAATGCCACATGATTTTCGTTTGTGGTACAAAATCACATCGAACACTAGCTTCCGTCGATGGGTCAACAACAGCTTCCATGTCTAGACAATTAAAAAATAATCTATGGATCTGTAAAAGATAACCCTGTACACCCATGCGCCGGTCACTGTATGGGTTGGCCGGATTGCCCAGACCAGATAAGGCCCATGCTATTGGCACAAACGGCCTTCTTCTGCCCTGCAGCAGAAAAGAGCACATGGATAACCATGAAACAACCATGCATCCCCATATTTTAGTCCCACCTCGCTTAGACAAGGTTGTTTGGAGCAGCTTATAAGGTGAGATGTTGTAGCTGTATAAATTGCTAGAAACACACATAGGGTTGCACCACATAGCGCGTGCGCTCGCGTGAATATTCGCGACTTAAGACTTCCCGACGGCTGCTGAGGCCGTGATGAGAAAGTTTTGGGTAAGACATATTTTCTCGAGCTTCGTTCATATTTGATGACCCCAATGTTCTAACTCATGAATCTCACAATTGTTTTTTGCATGATTGAAGTGTTTTTATCGTGTGGCGCCCGAGGTTGAGGAGGCGGCCGCGAACGGGACTTTGCGGGCGACTTGTGAGAGGTTGACACCGCAGGTGTGGTACAACCAAAGGATCACGTCCGCGGGTCACTTCTGGGCAGAGAGAGGCGAGAGGGTCCATAAGCCGGACATTGTCGGTAAGAATGCTAAGGCCGAGTACGAGATGACGGTGGAGGACTACATGTCGGTGAGTAAAATGTCAATGAGATTCTACATTGCTACTAAGTTGCGATTGCATTAGATTGAGTTGAGTATTGCATTTTCAGGTTATCCCCGATTGGGCCGAGCCGCATGCCGAGGCATGGGAGGAGATGGTTAGGACGAGGTGGCTCAAGATGGACGAGGACTTTGCAGCCGTGGCGAGGCGGAACGCAGAGAACCGAGGCGACGGTGGCACACACTGTGGGGGAACCTCAGCTACGAGCGCTACAAGGGGAAGACGGTATGTATACATTTTATTTTCCTTCAGGTTCAAAGTTGGTACTCACAACATTTCCTTTCGCGATGCGAGAGGGCCGCGTTAGGACCCGAGGAGGAGATGTCTGACCTCGAGATATACAACAAGATGCGGCTTAGAAGCCCGATCTCTCGCAGCCTCAGCCCTCGCTCCCCGAGTACTTCGGCACCTACGCCGAGGACGTCGAGAACTACTGCGAGATGGTGAGGCATCGTCACCCGGAGGTGGATGACCCCATGAGCGCGGAGGTCGACGAGGAGTCGTTGGTCCCGTCGTCCGGAGGGTTGCCGCATGGCCGTCTCGCCATGCTGAACAAGGCCGTCAAGCATACCCTCACCACGACCTTCACGCGTCTCAAGGCGGGACTCACCAAGGACAGCCCCCTCTCCCGCCTCGTCGCCGGTCTCGGCAACAACCCGCATACGACGTAAGTTTCCCTCATTTCCATCCTCTTTCCGACTTTCGTTCATACATTGCTAAGTGCTAACGAGACATGAATTTGTGAAATTGTAGCTCGACTTCGAGGCGGCCTACGTGGCCGCTCATCAAGAATATCAGGTGGCCTTCAACCAGCACCAGCAGCACTTCATGGAGTACATGGCATATATACATGTAAGTTCCAACCTTTGTTTTCGCAAATGATGACAAGTCCCACTTTCCCCTAGTTTGATGCTTCATTTCTTCAAAGACTGACATGTAAACTATCTTGCAGGCGTCGATGGTGGCCAATCAAACTGGACAGACAGTGGATTTAGGGCCGATGCCTCCCTTTCCGGGGCCGGCGCCAAACATGCCATCGAAGGAAAATTTCGCTGCGGAGTACTATGGGAGAACAACGGTAAGTTCTTCGCCAAACCGAATACTACGGCTTTCCTTTGCCTCGCAAATTGCTAACATCTCGGGAACATGTGTGTAGGGAACGGGATGTTCCGGAAACCAGGGTGGTGGGAGGGAGATCACACCGGTTCATCATGGTGGTCCTTCTCCCGGTGCTACACCCGGTACTTCTCCCGGTACTTCTCCCGGTCCTTCTCCCGGTGGTTCTTCCGCAGCTTCTACCGGAAGGAATCGGCTCGGGCCGGTGTCTAGCGGCGACGAGCTCCTCTAGTTGTCGCATTGTATCTCTTATCGACACTATGGCACCATGCATGTATGCACACTATGGCACTATGTATGCATCCCATGTCACTATGACACTATGTATGCAACCTATGGTACTATGACACTATGTATGCACTTGATGTTATATGTATTTGCACTTCATGCCTATGAATTTCATGTGAATTATATGTGCTTGTGTATCCTGTCAAATCTGGAAAACGCGCGAAACAGCAAAAAAACGAAAAAAATGAGCCAAATTGCACCCTCTACGCCGACGGGTCTACCCTCGGGGTAGCTCCCAGGATCCACCAGGGCGCGCCACGCGTCCAGAAATGGACCAAATTGCACCCCCTACCCCGACGGTAAGGCCCTCGGCGTAGCGCCGCCGCCCAGGGACGCCCAGGCCGCGCCACGTGTGCAGGTACCCCGACGGGGAGGCCCTCGGCGTACCGTTGCCAGGGACGCCCAGGCCGCGCCACGTGTGGAGGTAACCCGACGGGGAGGCCCTCGGCGTACCGTCGCCCAGGGAAGCCCAGGTCCTGCCACGTGTGGGCGTATGCCGACGGGGCGCCCCTCGGCGTAGCGTCGCCCAGGGAAGCCCAGGTCCTGCCACGTGGCTCCATACGCCGACGGGGCGCCGCTCGGCGTAGCCCAAACGGACGTTAGCCGGACGGCGCCGGCCACCGTGCTACGCCGAGGGTTGCGACGCCGACGAGCGGTTCCAGCCGTCGGCCCTCTGCGGCTACGCCGACGGCGGCCTCTACGCCGAGGGCCGCGTGTGCTCTGCCGAGGCCTATCTTCCCCGAGGAGCTACGCCGAGGGGGCCCGTCCGGCGTATCGTACGCCGAGGGCAAGCGCGTGCTACGCCGAGGGTCGAAGGCCGTCGGCATCTACCGCGATTCCCGTAGTGCTAGTTTTTTTTTGAACAGGGAGAGGTCCCGAAGGACCTAGAGCTTCATCAACAACGTGGAGTTACAATTACACAAAGGGTCTTGAAGGAAAGAAAAATTACAAACAGACCCAAACTTGTTGCACTAAAGCCCTTTGACCGGCGTGAGAAAACGCGATCCAGGACAGCTCCAAAACCACCACCGACGAACTCGCCGGAGCCAACCCCCACGCCGCCGGGGACGAAACCACTTGGGGCATGGAGACGGGAGCTAACTCCGACGATGCTTTTGAGCCTCCAGCTAGATGATTGGAGGTTGAAGAAGTCCGGCAGACGACGAGCAAGCGCCACCTCAGGAAGGAGGGGCCGCCCTACGGCCATGAAAGACGGCGACAGAAGCGCCGGTAGAAATCCTCCAAAGGTGGAGGGGCCGCCCTTCGGCCATCAGGTACGGCGACGTCGGCGCCGTGAGAAACCTCCGATGAGAAGCCAGCAAACTCCCCTGCTGTGGACGCAGCGGGCAGACACGAACATCGCGCGCCTCCACCTCTCCTTCGCCACCACCACGATGACGAGAGAGAAGGGAGCCACCTCCGCATCGGCTGCCGCCGGATCCGCCCGACCTCCACACCGTCGATGTCGAAGACGTAACCCGGCAGAGCTTCTCCCCTCGCCTCCACGGCCGTCCAGGAGAAGCTCCACCGAACCGCTGTCCTCAACCCAGCGCCCCACCCCTCACCGCCACGGCCGGCCAGGAGGAGCTCCACGTCGAGGATCTCGAGCACCTTGATGCGGTAGACAGCCAAAACTTTATTGAAGGAGACTCTCCGCAGCCAGCTCCGACCAGAGGAGCAGCAGCAGCAGAGAGAGAAACCCTAGGGAGCTCCGGATCTGGCCGCCATAGATCCGAGCTCTGCTCCAACAACCGGGCATAGAGCCCAAAACTAAACTAACCCTAAACCTATCTACTCCGGCGCCATCTCGTCTCCATCTCCGGCCGGCTACTCCGGCGGAGAGGAGGAGGGAGAGGCCCGGCGAGGAGGAGAAAGGGGGCAGGAACTGTAGCGAGTCGAGAGCGGTGGAGGGGGAAAATGAGAGCCGAGAAAATCACCTTCATCTAACTAGTCTTTAATCCCAGCGACAAGAAATATACGCCCTAATCAAGGGATCCAAGCAGAGAGAGTATAGTCAAAAACCAATTAATCAGCAGGATCACCTAGCTATTTCCAAATACATCCTTTTTGTTTTCCCGTCCCTCCGCGCACAAGCCAGCTACTTCCTTCCTGTCAAATACTACTACAAATAAGGTAGCTAGTTTCCCGCCCGCACATGTAATTAAGAAGGCGCCGGGTCATGTTTGGTTGCTATATGCCAAAAATACCCATGTCACTCTCAGACCTCAGCTCCCTCATCCCATCAAACTAGGAATCGTACTTGGACGCAGATCTTTGGCTTAACCACCGCCAGCCACTACGCGCTCTGGCGAGATGAGATCTCCACCAACGCTAGCAGGGATCTCCAGCCTCTTTCCCGCAATGGCGCGCTCCGGCCACCACCGAGGGAGCTCCAGCCTTCACCCCGCGATGTCGTGCTCTGACCGATGGCCATGGAGATCTTGCCTAGTGACACTGCTCCCGCTGATAGCCTCTCCGCTCGCGGCGCTCCTATGGACACGCTCGCGCGCGCGGGGGAGGAGGATGCTGGCTTTCGCTTTGCCGATCATCTTTGACGTGGGCATCGTGCTCCTGGACAAGCGTCGAACGACTCCATCGCCTCCGTTAGTACAGCGCGGGAGCGTACGTAGGACTCGTCCACCACGCCGCCGGGTTTCCTCACCCACTACCTTCCTACGCTGGCCAGCCCCGTCGTGTCGGTCAACGGCTCACCGCCGTACGCATGTCATCCTCATCGTCAAAGTCATCTCCTCCTCGCTGCGACGGCCGTGGCCAACATCCTCGGCCGCAACAGCAACCTCTGTTTGTTCATGTGGTGGACAACATGTTTAACGTGACACTCCGCCGCAACAACTCGGAGTTTGGCAGCTTCCGCCGGACCATGGGGCCGGTGTGGTGTTGGAAATTGGGAGGGGATTATGGACGGAGAACAACACAATATTTACTCCTATCGGATAGAAGCGCGGGGATGAGACCATACAAAACACATTTATCGAACAACTCCTTACTCGGAGCGCCATGAAATAGACACCCTAATCAAAAGAGCGGAGGGAGTAGTTAAAAACCAATCAACATGATCACTTGGCTAGTTTCAAATACATCCTGTTTGCTTTTCCCGCCCCCTCCGCGCACGAGCTAGCTACTACTTTTCTATCAATAAAAAATAAAATTAAAAACCTACACCTACTACCTAGTTTCCCGCCAGCACAGGTAGGAGGGAGATCAAGTGTTGTACTATACCTCGGGCATTGCCACGGCTTTGCCTAGCAAGCTACTAAATTCACGTGCGTGTATACGGACTCGGGACTCCTTCAATCTTGTAGGATAGGTACTCCTAGGTGACTTAGTCATGCGATGTGCTAGCTTAGCGTTGCTAATTTTTCCGCCATATTTTGCACCTTGCTACACTTGAAATTTGCAACTATCCAGTGGGTGTGTACTAACAAAATCAAAATTATTTTTATACAATGTTTAAATATTTTTCAGCAATATTTTTTTGTTCTGACAGATTTATTTGGACCAAATCGATTAGAAGATTGGGGAACCATCGTGGCGGCACATACTACAGTGGCCGTCAAGGCCCGACGTCTGGGGCACTTCTCCGATGGTGAGCTATATAGTCATACCGGAGAAGAGGTCGGCAACGGCCACCGGTATCGCCCAACAGGCCTGGACCGGCGAGCATAGAAGCGATCTTTAATATATAGATAGATCTTTAATGTCCCAGCTCTGAATATGTGAGCTCCATTAATCCATCATTACATCTCTTGCGATTCTTTGTGAAATCGTTTGTTCCCCTCATATTCCATTCAATTACAAATTGACCGACAATATTGGACATCACGAGGGGCTTAATTATTTTGGCGTGTTTTCTAGGTTATGTTACACATACCAAGGAATTTTGCGAGAAAATTAAACACAGAAGGGATCTGAAAATAATAATAAAAAAGATTTTACACTATACATAAAAAATAGGTTACCATTTCTTTTACATGTACATGGAATCGTTTCTGTTATCTCCAAGAACAAACAATGAATGCATCACGGAATAGTGTACGATCGAGCATGCATGAGCGCGCGCGGCCGGGTACGCCTGCACTTGTACGTGGTGTGTACGTGTACGTTGTGTACTGGTATGTACGTATTTCGGGACTCTAATCGTAGACAGGATTGAGCGCGCGTGGCATCGCAGGTAGACGCACGTGTGTACGCCAGGCTGGCGAGGCAGGCAGTGAAATAATCTTCCTTTGAATTTCTTCCATGTATGCGGATTCTTTTCTTTTAGGAAATCTGAAACGGAGCGATCCAAATTAGACGTCAAAATGACCAGTATTTGCGTGGTCAAAATCGAATGCGCGTCCGTTTGCGTTTAGGGGTGTTTCCAACAAACGCGCCTCCTTCTGGCGGTGGCGTCATCCAAGACAGCCCGAGTCGCCCAGCTTCGGCTCCTGCTCGGAAGACGTTGGGGATGGTTCAACGCCGCCGCCCCAAGGAGGAGGACGATGCGGGCTCGCCACCACCTCCGCCGGCGAAGAAGAGGTGGTAGGAGATGAAGGCGGAGGCGCAGTTGGCCTTCCGTGGCGGCAACGACCAGGACGACTTCCCGGGGCAACACCTCATCATCGGCCGCTCCGTTGACGAGGACTTACCGGCAGATCACGCCCGACCCGCGGCAGGCGGCGGTGTGGTCCGACATGGACCACGGCAAGAACTTCGTCCCTCTACGGTCCTTCTAAGCCACCGGCGCCAAAGGAGGAGGAGGAGGAGGATGACTGGTCCTTTGACTTCTCCGATGACGACGGGGCAACGACGGCGACGACGCAGACAACCTCGACTACAACACCTTCTAGGGGCGCCGCTATTTTTTTTTTTTATTTTTTTAGTTCACATTCAAGTTACTTTTGTATAAAACTAGTCTAAATTCGTATGGATTTAATATTTCGTTGCGTATGAACTTTTTGTGGGCTGTCGTTTGGGGGCGTCGGTGTGGAAGCAGCACCACCAAATGAAGGATGCAGTGTCGATGCCCACATACAGCTATACCGACGTACTTATCGGCGCCTATTTGGAGACACTAGTGCAGATGCTCTTATGCTATTCGGTTGACGGTTGACGATGATGATGGGTACTCCTACTAGATTTAGTTTCCTGCACGTGGCACCTTGCTAAAACAATTTGCAGCATGCATGACGAGCTACTCTAGGCATGCAGGCCACGTCGCTCGTGGGTGCCCAGCTAGCTATCTAGTACTGGTGCGTCAACAATGACCCGACCCATGCTTTGGACCAGATCGACGTGATCAAGGCCTCCTTCACGTGCCAGGCTGGCAGTGAACAGCTGGTTCGTTTCTCCTTTTCTTCCTTCGATTATCTTGCATGCCAGGGTGGCTAAGCAGGCAGTCAATTAGCCTAATACTAGTTTCGTTCAGCTCCACAAGGTACTAGCTACCTGGATTCAGTTTTCCTAATATTCTCTCTGCTCAATTCAAGGCTACAGCTTAATATACTGGAGTACTACCAATTTAGAGCATCTCCACCGACGCTCCCAATAGGGCTCCCCAAAAAGCCCCGGCATATTCTGAAGCCCCATAAAAACGCCGGCACTCCCGAAAGGATCCCTATGCGTAGGGTTTCGATTGGGGACGCCGACAACAAATTTCTACTCAAAATATGCTAACCGGACGACGTAGGGGGGGGGGGGGGGGCGATGTGGAAACAACATCCCCAAATAGAGAATATTGTGCCGACGCTCCCCATATGGCTATGCTGACGCCCTTGCCGACGCCCTTGCCGACGCCTATTTAGGGGGCACCGGTGGAGATACTCACTGTCTTTCTCTCTGCATGCCGTGCACGCATTAATCTCTGAATTCCAGTAACTAATTACTACCAGTTGGTCATCTTAATTAATTAATACATGGGGCGACACAGGTTAATTACCAGTTGGTCGTCACGTCTCCAATCCTCCTCGGTCTGCCACATGTTTAATTTGCGGGCTCCAAAATACCGCATTAACATTTCGCACTCCCTAACGGATTTCAAAATGGCATCCCCGCACTTATTTTTTTAGTTTACTCCCACTATACTACGCAACACCGTTCTCTCGTTCGTCCCACCAAGGCTGTCTTAGATTTGTCAAAATTCAGACGTATCTACATACTATTTAGTGCGCCGACATATCTAAATTTATTAGACAAACCTAAAACAATTTCGATGAGATGGAGGGAGTAGTGTAATGTACACACGCAATTCTAGTTTCCACATCAAAATTCCAAATATGTTTTATGCACATACACAAGGTCTCAATCCTCAAAGAGGACTTCACTAAAATGTAGGATAATCTACATGTTTCTTTTCTTCCATTCTGTTTCTCTTCTCACAAAGTCACAACCTAATTAAGCTAGCTACGACTAGGCTAGTAGTACCGATCAGCTACACTCCACAAGCTAGCTACATGGATTCAGTTCTCCTAGTACTGTATTCACTTTGCTCAATACCAGAAGGAATCACGTTTTTTTTAGACAAGTTTTCTTTTTCTCTTCTGTACGCTCGCAAGTAATTGATCTCCGAATTCCAGTTACCAGTTGCTCGTCTTGGCGGTGGAATTAATAATAGCTGCAGCGACAGAGGTTAATTAATTATTGGGCGCTCCATGCCAACATGTATATGCTGTTTCATTTATCTCTCGGACGCGTACGTCGCGCCATGTACCGTACCTCTTTTTCCCTCTCAGGAATGCGCACACAAGAATTAATGAATTTTGTTGTGGTAAACTAATTTCAGCACCGACGGTATAAAAGAAAGGTCTACCAAATATAATACGACAAAATGCATCTTAGGAGCAACCAAGTGCACCGCCCCGTCGAAGCGTCGACCTTTTCATAGCGCTCGCCGTCAATCATCAACGGCCAGATTTCAGATCTAGCAGCAAAGCTTGGGTCACGTCGTTCCTCTATAAGCAACGCTTGTTCGCGGCCGGTGTGGGGCGACGGGATGGCATACCTGTCGGCGTTGATGCTCCACCAACTGGGGAGCCGACAATCCGACATCATGAGGATCCCGTACTTGGCGAGCTCAAGCGCCAACCCCTTGTTGAGAGTGTGTGGCCATGGCCCCCGCAATGGTGCGGCGCTGCCGCCTACCTCATCGTTCTTCACCATCGGATGTCATCGATATTTGTTTTTTTTCTAGAGAAAGGAGCTTATGGCGGTGCAAGAAGCACGGCGGTGGCGGAAGTGCGGCGGAATCTCTCGGTGTGCGCTTATTTACAATGCATGGTATTAACACCAACACGGGTAGCCATGTCGTCGCTTTGTTGGGAATCCGCATCGCCGGGTCCCATCGCGGCCGGCGAGTGGCAGCGGCGCTATTCCTCAAACAATGGCGATGTTTCCTCTCCATTCACCACTAAATAGTGTTGACCGGCTGTGAGGGGCACTGACAAGCCAGGCTCGCAAGCACCCTGGTCAGTTTGTTCAATACAACATACATCGGTTTGACGAGATGCTTTCCCACGCGCATGCTTTTTTGAATGGCCACCACTTGAAGAACTTAATAAACAGTGGGTGGGATGCTGTGGGCACAACACCATCATTATCAGAAAAGGTCTCGTGGCAGCTCATAACGCCACCAACTTACATGCATAACGATACCAACTTAAATGTAGTTGTGCTGCCATGCTGCCAACCATTTCCGCATCATTATTTGCAATGGAGTTGCACCAACTTAGATTGTTATTTTATGTTAGGATATAGTAGTTACCTATCATTTCATGTGTCATTTTATTGCCAAATTTTTATGTGCTATCTTAACTATCCATTTGATATTAACATTAATTTAAAATCCTTACTCTATGTATTGGTTTGTTAGCATTCCTTGAGTTGTCTGAGTCACCGCGGTACCCAGATCAGACCGTGGTCCTAATTTGCATCCCCCTCGAACTACATCGCCGTGGGGTGAAATGATAATTTCTATCGGTGGCAATGACATTATCACCGGTGGTGGCATCAAGATCCACGACATCCCTGCCAACTCTCCATATCTAGGTCATCTTAAAACAAGTTCGTGCTAATAGTACATGCAAGGGCATCGCCATGCTGACCTTGCAGCCGAAACCATGCAAAAGAACATAAAACAATTGTTTACCTGCCGCATTAATTCCATGGGCTGGGTTCCAGCCAAATTAAGTCTCCCCTCTTTTCCATTCTTTCTTTTCTCACAAATTAAGTCATCGGCGTCAAAAGGTACTCCACCTCATGTGTTCCCAATCTTTTTTGTTCTCTCTGCTAGTTGTACTCACGCAATTAATCTAGCTACGAATTGCTCCACAGTACATTGCGTGGTCGGTCGTCTTGGCGTGCCAGCTCCGCGTCGTGGAATTAATTGATGGAGCACACATGTTTATTAGGCACTAAACTTTTCCGCGACATGCTGTTACATTTATCGGATGATCGAGTTCACTCATCCCTTCTCACGCGCACACGCGCACACACGAGATGCCATTAACTAAGTTGATCGATCGATACCTTTTGTCACGTCTCCCATCCATCGGTACCGCCAAATTGTGCGTTGTTTAACTAGCTGTTTAAACTTGATGAATAACCTACTGCCTGGCAGCAGAGATCAAAAAGGCTCCCTCCGCCTCGCGGGGCCGACAAAATTGAGAAAACTAATTTATCTTCCGAAAGAATACACAAAGTAACCTGGTTTTGAAAAGAATACACATACTAACCTCTTTCCATGCAGCCGCACCAGAGGAAACTAAGCTCTAGAGCACGACGCCGCTGCTGACGGCGCCATGCCATCTATGACGCCACAGACAAAGGCGTCGTGTGCAATCCGACATGGCGGTCGTCAGAGCTGCTGGCCCACGGACTGTTAGTACGGCGCTGCATAAGCGTAAGACAGCGTCATGGTTTTGAGGACAGCTCCGCGCGCCATGGCATCATGCTTGCTAGGCAAATGAAGAGAAGCAAGAGCTCGAATCTTATCCCCTATACCACACATCACAATTACCTGCTCTTGAGAAGTTCGACCTGCTGCTGCCGGCCACTTTAGAGTGCAGGGTGCAAGTCACCGGCGGGGAGAAAGGCAAACCTCTCGCCGACGTCGCAACCTAGAAATCCCCTAAATACCACCACATCCTCTTTATAGTAATGGATTTCATATTGGCCTTATACTCTCACCCAACATTTGGGCGTCCAAATCACTTTCAATATATATCTTCCTCGACTTTTTCTTCCTGGTCTCAAGTTTACGCCTACTATTACATAACATATTTCTATAATAAATCCACCCAATTTAAGGTTTCCACATCAAATCTCCAAAAACGTTTTCTACACATACACAATGTCTGAACATCTAATAGGATTCCATTCAAATTTAGCAGATTTTACTAATCTATCCGCAACAGCAGGGCTCGAAAACGCCAAAGTACGTACCGGCCACCGTATTCACCGCCGCGGTCATCGTTGATGGTCATGATGTCCATTTCTCGAACGCCTTCGATGGCATTGGTAGGACGCTTCTCACCAACCTTTGGATGGCGGCGGCAAGGCCTTCCCCTTCGTCGTCACCGGGATGGATAACCTCACCCCTCCAAGGGTCTGGCTTGTGCTTCACCTTGGACGGCTGGTGAAAGGACATAGTAACACACGTGGTGCCGGCGTACTGATCCACCTTGGGCGTCCAGAAAGTAATCGTAGGTGCGATGGACGACGGCAGCTAGGCGACGATGTCAAAGCCGTCACGGTGGGGTGGCACGTACGATAGGGACGATGAGGCGTCAAATGTGTGTGGCGCCTGGTAGATTGGACGACAGACGCGCACAACAATACGCCATGACCATGAGGGGTGGCGCCTAGCCTTGTAGTACTGGGCGGGGTGCACCGGCCCGTCGAAGGCCATAAGAGGATTAGCAAGTCTAAGAGGACGTATGCCTCTGAAGGACATAATAGTTAGGCTTAACTTAAGTTGGAGTACTCGTCTGCGTAGTAGCACTGTACAGCATGTACACGAGTCCACAAAGTAAGGGAAAGCATATGTTACGGTTAGCGAGTCGTAACCGAGCCATGCGTTTTAAGGTAGCAACATTTAGGGTTAGCATAGTTGGAGTCAACATTTATGGAGAAGTTATGATGGTAACGCTAGTCGACGGGATGATGGACACGGAGATGAGCCCAACACGCCAAGAAAAAATAAATATTCCTCGGGTTGTATGAGTTTCCGCGGTATCCTAATCGGACCACGTGGTCCTATTTCCCTTCTTCTCGAATTACATCCGCGTGGTGATGACATGATCACCGCCGCCAATCAGCGGCAATCTTGCCAAGTCGTGTTTTCTTTGACTATCATTTTGAAGAGAGTGACTGGTCACGCCTCTGTGCGACTCGTCTCACATCACCATGATGTCAAATTGTACCACTCCAAAACCGGTCATTTTGCATTAAATTTCTACTATTTTATTTTGAATGAAAACAACCGAGGTGATGATGATTATTTCCATATTACTTTCTATATGATGATGATTTTTTAAATGTAAATAAATACATTTTCTTTAACAGAAATGGGGTCCATCTTGTATGGTTTCTATATTTTTAAGAGTGAAATGCAACAGATTTAATTTTGGCATGATTTGAGTTATGTATAGTCCTATAAATTTATTTGGAGTTCTTGTAAGTATATTGTCAAAGCCTGCTTGTTTCTTTGCGGTACCGCTTCTATAACCAGACTAACTAGGTTTACTTATCACTAGTATTTTTATTCAGTGTCTAGAAATTAGAGATGCTAATATATACGTACATATACATGCTCGCACAAGGCAACCATCACAGACAGATGCATTGACTGCTAGCTTTCTAACATTTGGAGATGGAGGTTGCGCACGCCACATATTCATGGACTGCTCTCCTCGTCACACATCTTGGTGGACGGAGCTGTCCGCCATGCAGGTAATGGCGTTGGCCATGTACCACAAAAATAGATTACACCGAGAGGAAGGAAAGTTAGAGGCTGACATGCTGGCCAATGTTAATTTGGTCCGGTCAAACACGTAGCTAACTAACTAGCTAGCAACTAATTACAGCTAATAATTGAAAAAGAGTTCATGTTACTCCCTTCCGTCCTATAATGGAGCTCGATGCGTGTGGATGTCGAGCTTGCAGCAGGCGCGACAAAGCTAGCTCCTCGGCGTCAACAACCTTGATCTGATTAGAGGGCCATAGCGTGTATGCATTGGATCCTTCTGCACATGTGTACTTGAGCATTTCTAGCTAGTAGATGAAATGCTTTGCTTCCCTTCACTTGTCAGCTGCCTGCTGGCGTCGGTGCCGGTCCGGCCGTGTGCGTTGGTGTTGACGACGTGGGGCGTACATGAGGAAGAGCACCGTGTTGGTGACAACAATGACGTCCACCCATCTAGCTCCTGGCAAGCATGGTGTGTAGCCACCCCTGCGTCGGCGCCGTATGAACGAGTAATGACGAAGGAGGTTTCGGTGGTGATCATGATGGCGAGCCCCTGGCATCACCTTGGACGCGCTTATGGGCGTCGATGGGCTCGATGAAAGCAGGGTCCACCCTGCAGCTTGATGCAACCACAATGGTGTTTAGGTAATGGAGGAAATGGATCTCATCCCCGTGGCATGGCCTTCATTTCTACTGCTGGCATCACCGGGTGCACGCCGACGAGCTGCATATGGGAAGCCCCAGCGACGGTGTCCTCATCGACGGAGGCAATCTTGTTCGCAACGGACTGTGGTGGCGTGAAGGAGCAGGGCCTCTACGGACATGGTCGGCGTCGTCGGAGCGATGGCTAAGCTTGCCTTGTCAGCGTCGCTTGATGTGCATGCATCACGGCGTGGCGTCGGGTCGCTGCCGGACATGCCATGTCCCCGACGTCCTTGACCGCCGGTGATCCGGCCTCCGTCTTCACGTCGTGGGGCACGTCCGTTCCCTGGGTTCTTCTCTTGGCGCGTCGCCCGCTACCTTCAGTTTCTTGTGTCTTGTTGGCGACATGGCATGTATTTTTACGGCTGCGGACATCACTGGTGCATGTTGACAGGCTGCCTAGGGGAGGTTCCGGCCGTGGCTTCCTTGTCGACGGTCGACGGAGATGATATTTTTCATCGCGTAGCTGGTGGCGTCACCATGGTCGGCGTCGTCGGCCCCGGCTTCTCGTCTTCAGCATCGCAGCGAGATCGGGCTCTGCATCGCGACACCCTCCTGCGTATGTGTCCGGCACGTCGGCGCCGTACATGGCTGCCGCCGTTGAGCCTGAGGTCCGTCGCTCCCGATCTCTCATCTTGTTAGGCGCGTCGTCCGCGCCTCTTCCTCAGCTGTTGCTCCGTCCGTTTTATCTCATTCCGCCCGCTGGCCAAACCATATCCATCAGCTAAATAGATGTTGACATCACGAGTGTGGCACCAGGAGCGCACGACACGAGCCTGGCACTAGCTAGGCACTCCGGCCACTTCCATATCCTTCAGCCTGGGCTGGATACGTAACTCTTACACGCCCATGTACATGAACGAGTACGTATATGACCCATGTGCTGTGAAGATCCTGCATGCATAGAGAGCTAGCAAGGGATTGATCGATGTGAATGTATAGCCAATACATTTAAATAAGAGATTAGGGTAAGCAGCCATAAGTACTTATAGGGCCGCTCTATCATGTGTATTTATACCTGTGTATTGCACACTCAAAATGCCACATGATTTTCGTTTGTGGTACAAAATCACATCGAACACTAGCTTCCGTCGATGGGTCAACAGCAGCTTCCATGTCTAGACAATTAAAAAATAATCTATCGATCTGTAAAAGATAACCCTGTACACCCATGCGCCGGTCACTGTATGGGTTGGCCGGATTGCCCAGACCAGATAAGGCCCATGCTATTGGCACAAACGGCCTTGTTGTGCCCTGCAGCAGAAAAGAGCACATGGATAACCACGAAACAACCATGCATCCCCATATTTTAGTCCCACCTCGCTTAGACAAGGTTGTTTGGAGCAGCTTATAAGGTGAGGTGTTGTAGCTGTATAAATTGCTAGAATCACACATAGGGTTGCACCACATAGCGCGTGCGCTCGCGTGAATATTCGCGACTTAAGACTAACTTTGAAAATCTAAAAAATTGGCTAACTTTATGGTAATGTTTATGCATGATGAAATTATTAATTTATGCATGATGAAATTATTAATTTATAAAATTTTAAAATATAAATCCTGAATTTCTGGCAAAAACTAAAATCTTCCTGCTTTCATATTTTCATTTGGAATTTGAGAATCTCAAAATTGGATATATTATAAGTTTTTTTTTCGACGTCGTATGCAAAAGTTATTGCGGTTTTACCATTTTTCAAATTTTTTTTGCAAAAAAAGTAAAAGTTCAAATTTGTTAATTTTCCCTAATAGTAGGTTGCATAACATACAAGAATCTGAAAACATTTTATTTTTTGAATTTTCTATCATTTTCTTTTCTATTTTACAGTGTTAAAAAAGGCGATCCACGGGGGGGGGGGGTGGGTGGGTAGACCTTTAGTCCCGGTTGGTAATACGAACCGGGACTAAAGTCTTTTGCCCCAGAGACCCCCCCCTTTAGTCCCGGTTGGTATTACGAACCGGGACAAAAGACCCCAAAGGGACCGGGACCAAAGGGTTTCCATGATGAACCGGGACCAGTACCCCTCATTGGACCCGGTTTGGTTCAAAACCGGGACTGTTGCTCCCAGGGGCTTGGGACGAAAGGCCTGTTCTCCACTAGTGCGCTGAAAGAAGCCATGGCGCGGAGGGCGAAGACAACGAGCGCACCGGACATGGTGACGACGATGTTGCTGACGAGCGTCCGGTCGTAGATGCGCTGGAAGACGGGCGCCATGGCCATCATCACCGACGTCCGCAAAAGCACGAGCAACACGTCGCCTGAGTCCTCGATCATCTGCATTCATTTAATCGGTGCAAAATAAGCACTATTGATCAATACCGTTGATGTATAAGAAAACTTTTAAATAGCCGACTATTGCTTAATTTTTGGGAGACTTGTCGCCGCGGCTATGTTATTTCTAGGCTAAATGAAAAAATCGCTAATAGCTGGCTATAGCCCTATTTAGCCTCTAATTTAGCCGCTAAATCTCTCGCAGTTTAAATTTCTCTTCTCTTTTGTTTTTTTATTTCTTGTTTTCCGAATTTGCGTTTAATATAATTACATAAAACTTGTGAGTTGAATAATTGAATACTTATTTGCCTTGAATAGTGGAATAGGTTGTATCACGAAACGTGTTTGAGTTATAGTTTTTCTCTTCTTTTGGTAAGATATGACTGAAATATTTTAAATTTTTGAAAAAAATGCTAAATGGAATAGCCCGCTATAACCCGGCTATAATCTTTTATAGCCTCCGAAAAAAAAGCAGCTATATGAGATAGCTGGCTATTTTAAACTATGTGTATAAGTATAACATGCCATCAACTAAGAACTAGAAAATTAGAAGAAACAAAATTTTAGAGGCCAATTTGCAAAAACACCAACTGGCCACGTCGGCGAAGGTGTGACGGAGTGATGAAAACACTCGCACGGGGCAACTTCCTGACCTAGCACGATTTGCAAGTTCGTGACCAAAAGCACATCCGGGGCAACTTCGTAGAGCAAATTAGGATTTTTCTCTGCCATTAAACATTTTCGTTGCGATGAAAATGCAATTAATCGATGGGAGGATCCGTCCAAAACTGAGTGGAGGAGGTGTACAATTAGCTAGCCTGAGTATAAGTCGACCGAGAAATATAGCTCCCGACTCGCGTGAATGTGTAACATAACAATGAATCATAACGGAAAATCTAAACAAAGCCAAGGACCGCAGCGAGGAAGAAAAGAATGAGCTAGCTCGAGTACCAGGAGCTGGAGCTGCTGGAAGGTGGCCGGGTAGAGGGAGATGTACACCGAGAAGCGAGAAGCACCCCACCGCCGGCGGGAGGACGTGGAGGAGCAGGAGGACGAGGACGAGGCATGCTCTCGCCACCGCACGCACGCCGCCGCCCATGATCGATCACCGCCGGCCTGCTTATTGCTTGCAGATCTACTGATGAGGGGTGACTGACTCCTCTCTCTCTCTCTAGGCCTTCACACTGATCTGCTCTCGCTTGTGAGCTTTCTATTCGTGCGCGCAGGCCGGAAGGTGGAAGCGATGGAGCTGGCTGATGTCCAGAACACACGGTTTCACACACGTTCTTGGCCATGGAGATGGGGCCAGGCAGTGCTCATGCATGGCCGTATCGGGGAAACGGACAGAATGCGGCCGCGTAGGCCGGTTTCGCATCTCCAGCGGCGCGACGCATTTCGGACACCCAAAATGTCCGCGGGCGTCTGTTTGCGTCGCGAGGCGGACGCGGAAATGGTCGCGTGTCCGTTTGCGTCTGGGGCTGGCTCCAGCGGGGCGACGCATTTTGGGCGCAGGCCAGAATTCAAAAAATAGAAGCACGCATAAACTTTTGCACCAAATTTACAGCCGCATTTTGAGGGCTGAAACAAGTTCACCCCACTTTGCATATCGGACTGCGCAAAGTGGAGACCAAAAGGGCACAACAAGGCCTGTGCAGCAATAAAAATGTCCAAAAGGAGGCCAAGGTGCTGGGCGCATGGCGCCGGCGATCGAGCGTCTCGCGCGCGGATTTCGGCGCGCCTCTTCATGAACCAGGCCCTGGTGTCGTCGTCGACGCTGCTCAAGTCGGCTAGCATGATCCTAGTGTCCTCCGCAAGGATCTTGGCCTTGGCGTCCATCCTCCTAGCCTCGGCGTCAAGCAATTTGGCCTCGGCGTCTGCCTTTTGGACCTCAATTACCTCTTTGGCGAGGTTGTGGTAGATGGCAGCTGCGGCCTCTTTTTCCAGACGCCTCTTCTCGTCCCTAGCAGCCATGGCGGCATGATTGTCGGCCATCATCTTCTCCATGCTCTGCGTGAACGCAAGGGCCTGCGCCTCCCGCTGTAGATCGGCCTTGGTAGCCTTGTGGCCTCGTGGACGAGGTGGAAGGGCTGGACGGCCTTGATCGTCGTCCTCGGCGTCGAGGTTGATCGCTGTCCCATTCCTCACAGCTTCTAGGTAGGCCGCATAGCTTGTCATCCACTTGTTGGCGTTCTTGAGCACGTCCCAGCAATGGACCATATGGAAGCCCTTCTTGTGCGTCGCCCTAAACTTCTCCAAGGCGCGGGATACCTGCATTCATAGCCGCCAATGATGTACATACAATGATGCACATAGTGTTGAATGATGATGGTTCTATCGTGTTTACCACTGTCATGACGCCAGCGCCGCTTACGGGGTTGTTAGTAGCATGTTCGACCGCCGAGCAAAACTTGGCTGTCTCTTGCTTGATGTAGTTCCATCTTTTTCGGAGGGACTCTAACGTCCGAGGGCTTGTCATATTGTAGGGCGGGTGCCGCCTGGTCTCGTTGTACTGCTGCGAGACCTTGGCCCAATAGACCTTGCCCTTTTGCTGCGCGCCATTAATGCAATCATTGCTCGATGCAAGCCATGCTTCGCACAAGCACTTGTCCTCCTCGTCGACGAAGCCTTGTGTCCTGTGGCTCTCCCCCTTCTTCTTCGCAGGCTTCGTTGCCACGTCGTCGAAGTCGTCCACCGACACGGGTGTTGGCTGCGTCTGCTGGGTGGCGAACAGGCGTGCGGTTTCGATGTCCTCCGCGCGTTCATCCGCCGTTGGCTCCCCAGTCATCCAGCGGTGTCCCGGCCGGATCACCGCGAACGAAGCCGCCGCCGTAGATAATTTCCTGGATGTCAGCGTCACGGCGGTCCTTCCAATACTCCTACGAATCACCGGACGTCAGACGCATGAAACACGACGAACGCACACATTGAGAGAGCTCACGTACCGGGTCGTCCATCGTCGGGGCAGCCGGCGCCATTTCGTCGAACAGGGTGCGGGGCTGTGGCATGCTCTCCTCCGGCAGCTGGCGCGTCTTCTGTGTCGCGCCCGAGCTGGAGTCACCGCTTCTAGGAGTCCGGTTGAGGTCGGGAACAGCCGCCCCGTTGAACTGCTCCGCCGCCCCGGTCAACTCCACCGGCGGCAGGCCGGACGCGAACCGCGACGCCGGGTGGCCCTGCAAGGGAGCGGGAGTTCCGGGACGCGGCTGGGAACTTACCGAGCTGACCGACGAGGACGGGGAGCGACGCCGGCGATCCCTCTCTCTTGACGAGCATGTAGCCCTCCGCCAAGGTCGGATGGAGGGCTACTTGCGCGACGCCGGCTTTGATCTGCATCTGCCACGCCTGCTGGTTGGCGGCCGCGGAAATCTTCATCTTACGGTTCCTGCGCCGGCAGCGACGTTTCGCGGCCTCGATCGCTTTCTCCTCCGGGGAGAGCACCTTCTTTGCAGCCTTCGCCTTCGTCTCCCGGCCGCCGCCGGTGCCGGCCCGCTTTGCTTCCGGCGGACCCTCCATTGTGGCTACGGTCGTGGCTACGGGGGAGTGTGGGGCGGCGGCGGGTGCGGCGGCGAGGGTTTGATCCGCATCCATGGCGGTGGCTGCGGCGGCGAGGACGTCCATCGCTTCTGGAATGTTTCGCGCCGGTCTAGTTTGCTTTTTCACGCGTGAAATGGGCAGTGACGGGAATTATATCGGCCTCGCTGCCACTGACGCGCGGGTCCTACGTCTTTTTCGGCGGTCACTCGGCGCGACCGCCAAGCGTCCGCGGAGACGCAAACCTGCCGCATATTTGGGCCAGGTTTGCGTCTCCGCGGACGGGCCGGTCACTTTGCGTCGCCCCGCTGGAGCAGGGCCCAGACGCATTTCCGGTCACGGCGGACGAAAACGGTCGCTCAGCGACCATTTGCGTCACGCCGCTGGAGATGCCCTTATGTTCGAAGCTATAGCTGCCTGTAAGGCGTAGCACTTCTAAAACTCTGTGGCTCTCTATACGACATCTCTAAACTAAACTCGTGTAGTAAGTTTTTGTTGTTGAAAAGAAACTGCTGTACTCGTAGTAGTAACTTGAGAGGTCACGGAGGCTTGAACCTGCTCTTTTCCTTTCTCTATGCTCAGGCCATCTCCACCGAGATGATGCATTTAAGCGTTCGAAAATGCCCACGCGCATCTGTTTGTGTCGGTCGAAATGGTCGAAATCGACCGTGCGTCCGTTTACGTCGGGTGTGGCTCCAGCGGCACGACACATTTTTTGCTCGAATCATTTTTTTTATAGCATGAAAACATAATTTACATAGTTTAACACATGAAAATAAACCCTAAACGCATGCGCCTACAACTTCTCCTCGTCGCTGTCGAGCACGATGAGCTCCGGTACCATCCACGGCCACTTGGGAACCGGCGGAACGTACGCCGGGCGCGCCAGCGGTGCTGGAGGTGGAGGCGCCTAGGGCTGTGGCTGTGGCGGAGGTGGAGGCGCCCAGGGCTATGGCTGTGGCGGCGGTGGAGGCGCCCAGGACTGTGGCGGCGGTGGAGGCGCCCATGGATGTGGCGGCGGTAGAGGAGCCCGGGGGTTGTACGACGGCGGTTGTGGCGCGGCCGAGTCCTATAGCGCCAGTCGTAGGGCTTCATCCTCCGACAGGTCTCATTGTCCACTTCTCACTTTATTTGAGCATGGTGCATAAATTCATAAAGGTCAAGGGTGCGGCCACTTTTCTCTCATTTTTATGCGTGTATAGCTGTGGATGCGAACTTTAAAGGGACCATTTTTACCAGGTCGACAAAATCCGTCTACCTATTGCATCAGTCTCAGCTTTGCGACTTTCTTGCTAGTTAGGAGATGGTTAGCCTTGGATATGGCAATAAGAATGGTTCAGTCTTGGTAGAGTAGGCTTCGAAGGGCATAAAGGGTAAGAGAGAAGAGGCGCATTGCGAGAAAAGCTTATGCAGTTGCTTAATATATGATGTTCTAGGTGGCATCACTACGTGGTTGAAGTAGGTTAAGAGATTTTTTGTTTGTTTGTCTAGTCGATCAGGACATTGACTATGTTTGGTGTTGTTCTCTTATGGTGTCGGTGTTGCTGTAGCGGTTTATGCCAGTTTTTCATTATTAATTGTGCATCACTTCTTCTTGATTGAAAAATTATGCAAAGCTTTTGCTCTCTTTTCTATAAAAAAAAGTCTGAAATCACACTCCCAACTCCTCCTGCGCACGGGCTGGTACGTAATAAATAATATATCTCAAATCAAAAATAGAAAGAGAAAAAAATCAAAAAGGAAAAAAAAAAAGAGTGGGAATCATGGCCGAGTGCGTTTTACATACTGTAGCATAGATTGCTTTGCCTGGTTGGATGCCCTTGACCTCGCCGCGTGCGCCCTCCCGCGCAGCACGAAGACGGCGACCAGTTCGTGGACTTCCCGTGACCGCGAGCGAGCGAGCGACCGGCGGCGACGTCCATCGGGCTCCAGCTAGCTTGTTTAGTTAGCTGGCATGCACGCACGGACGGCCTCCATCTCGGATCGGTGCAGTATAGACGACGACGGCGGCGACAGGTAGCGACGTGGTAAAAGACGTGTGGAGTGCAACAACAACGACAGCGTCGTCTCGATCGATCAGCCAACGTTCTGCATCCGATAGTCCCGGCATAGAAAATTCACTTTACGTATGTTCACAGGTCAGATCAGAGCTCAACGCCTCGGCCTAGGAGGACTTCCTTTTGAGAACAGGACCTGGTCCACGTGGACTGTGCAGGATTCCAGCCTGGCATGAAACTTAGTCTCCGTGGCAGCATGTTGACGTCGTCCAGGAGAGGGGTGGAATAGTCATACACCAAGGCGGTGTCAATATATATTCCTCCAAGATCAATGGTGTGTAGGAAGGCCGCGCGCGATCGATGCTTGTGGTAGTTGACTAGAGGATTTTGCAGGAGGAAATTGCAGCTTCCACCAGGTTCTGTTCATTTGTGCGCAAAACACTACATTGACAAAACTTTTGCAGTCTCCACCAGGTCTACATCTAATCAGTTGCAACCCAGTCTAAATACTCATTTTATCATCTTTAATAGCTAAACTGACAAGTCAGTCCCACAAAGGTAAGTCTGTTTTTAATCTTGTATCGCATCTCCCCATGTGTTGTGTCCACTGTAGGCAGAACACGAACGGAAACGGCTCACGCTTAGAGTATCCCTGCCATGTGTTACCAACGACGTCTGGACTCTAGCGTAAACTTTGGAAACATCCCATTTTATTGAAATTTCGTTAAATTTACAAGTTTAAATGAAATACGTGAAATTTGAACACCTAAACTAATTACGGTGTGGGTTGACGCACCAGAACTACTCCATATCGGGCTCCTCCTCCGCCGCATCCTCCTCATTGATGGCCGAGTTGCCGCCCGGGCCTGCTCCTACCGTGTCGGCTGCACTAGTTCCTTCGCTGGCCGTGAGGTCAACGAGTTTGCCTGACTTGCTGGCCGACCATGCAATGCCGACGGAAGCGGCGCCTCCCAAGCGCGTCGGTCGTACATCGAGTTGTTTGGGCTTGAAGAAGCCTCGGATCCATCTCGGGGTCGCTGGCGCTATGCATCACCACCACCTACGGAGTGTACTCCTCCAGTCCTCCTCCTCCCAACTCTACCTGGCGGAGGCGTCCGCGGGCTCGTGCTTCATGCAAACTTGACCGTGAGGCGGCTATGGATAGCGCGCCTCACGGATCATAATCCCGCCAGTGGCTCCTTGGAAGAGACATCGGCTCCTCCTTCTAGATGATGTACGTCGGCGTGTCATGGACGAGGAGGAGCGCGAGGACGACGAGACGGACGCCGTCCTCCTGAGAGCCCACCTCTATAGCCAATGATGTGCACTACGAACTTGTAAATTGTCAATATGAACTATTTTATATTCTAAACTGCAAAAAATGACAAAATCTGACAAATTTTGTAGTGTTGAAATGTGCACTATTCACTATAAAATTTGTCGGATTTTGTCATTCTTGTGTGTCTTAGAATACGAAGTAGTTTGTATTGAGATTTTACAAGTTCGTAGTATACATCAATGGCTACCTCTAGAATTTTATTTCAGATATTTTCTAAAACTCTCAAATACAAATTTCGAGTGTTTGAAAAGAAAGCGGTACATGTAGCTTTTGCTTCCATTTTAAGTTTCTCCACTGTTATGGTCATATTCTATTTTATATATCGTGCACTGTTAATACTTATTGTCTCCTAAATTACACTCTTAGATTTTTGCACCATTTCTGATTTTTTTGGCATGCACTTAACTAAAACAGCTTCCCATTGTAATTTTGTTGCTAGGTTAGCTGTCAACATGGTATTAGACTGTACTGCAAAGGATTAGATGTAGACCTGGTGGAATGTGCAAAATTTCTATCGATGTGGTGGTATGTGCAACGGTTTGAGATGAGCCTGGTGGAGAGTGCAATTCCCTCGATTTTGCAGTTATAGGACGACGGCTACACGGTGTTACTACCTCAGTTTCAAAATGTGAGGATTTTTGAAAACTAAATTATAAAGCTAAAATATTTACCTTTCCAAGAAGCCTTACATTTTAAAATAGAGTAGTAATGTCTCAGTTTTATGAAAGATATCTCAACTTTGTCTAAATCTAGATGCATTTAGATATTATAAAGTGCTTAGATGCATTGAAATTTAGAAAAAATTGAAGCATCCTTTTCGAAACCAAGAGAGCATTTGTTTACTCCCTCCGATTCATATTACTTCCTCCGTCCCATCAAAAGTGTCTCAACTTTATTAAAATTTTAATATACTAGATACATTCAAATTTTGATCAAGTTGAGACACTTTTAGTGGGGCGGAGGGAGTACTTGACACTAATATAGATGTATCTAGAGTTCTAGACACATTTAATTATAGATACATCCATTTTAGTGGCAATTAATATGAATCGGAGGAAATATTATAATATTAGAGCACTTATGTAATCCAAAAAAAGTGGAGGCGAGGAGATAAGATATGCGTACCCATGTGTTCTCTGCATACTTTCTCCGTTCATAATTATCTCACACTCCAAGTTTAGTCAAACTCAAAGTTTGTAAAGTTTAACCAAATCTATACAAAACATATCAACATCGACAATATAAAATGCTCCCTCTCCGCCATAACTCTTGTCGCAGATTCAATTGTATCTATTCACAAAGTATGTCTAGATACATCCAAATTGTGCCAAGAATTACGGAACGGAGGGAGTATATTGTATTGTAGATGTTGATATTTAAACGGGAAGCCTGATGGAGTTGTTCCGCACTTTGATGGACAACTTGATCTTTGTTGGCTAAACTTTGGCGAGATATTTTTGTTGCCTTAAGATAATGAAGTAGAAATGATACAACAATATCACCGTATTTGTCTTCTTAACTGTAGTTTCAAAATATTCACAAGAATCGCAACTATTAGGCTTAATTTAGTGTGTGCTCATGTTGTGCGACGCTCTCTGACAACATTCACGCAAGGGAGAAATGTCCATGACGGGTAGTAACCCTACGTAAAACGGTTCATAGAAAGACCGGATTAAGACAAAGGGACCCATTGCCATCCATGCTTTTTTTAATATTGTGGTTGATATGCTGGCAATAATCATCGAGCGTGTGTAAGTTGATGGTCAAATTGAAAGGTTAGCTCGACACCTCGTGGATGCATGGTTAGACTATCTATTCTTCAGCATGCATACGATACGATTCTAAGACGTGTTTAGAAAGTCGTTTCACGGAAAACTGACAATTTGTGTATCGTCTGCAAAAAAAAGATAAAATTTGGTGCTAAAAAGACTTTTCACAAGATATTTTTTTGTCTATTTTACATAGGGCACAAAAAGTGTCGGTTTTTCGCGAAACTTGGTGTGTGCACATATAATGTCGGCACATACGCGCCAAGTTTTTGTTTAGATTTCTTTGTCATTTTAAAATATTTGTTTCTATGTAGCAGGAGCATATATACGCTCCCACGTTGAAAAGTAGATTTCCGGCACAACATGTCTATTTTCCGTTTGTATAAACGACGGTAAGTTAACTAATTAGCTAATCGAGATCGAGCTCGCGCAACAGGTAGACGTGACAATTTGACGTTGCTTTGCTTGGCTTGGTTTGCCCTTGACCTCGCCGCGTGCGTACGTGCCATCCCGCGCAGCACAATGACGGCGACCACTTCTCTCGCTCCGCCCGTTGGCCGTGAGCCGCGCGACCGTGACGGAGACCGTTGGAAGGAAGGCGCTGCATCTGTTGCCCCCATGCATGAGCGACCAAGTCCCGATCGACTCATCTTTTCCTTTTTCTATTCTATCTATCTGGACTCGTCCGCGTCCGCAGGCTTCTTTTTTTTCCCCTGTTTATTGAAATTTTAAGCCACCGGTTAGCTGAATATAAAAGCAGAAGCAAACAAACTAGTTTCCTTCTTCTCTCTCTCAAGCCAGGCTGGCTCCAGCAGACAACCAAACCGGTCGAATCGATCGGTTCAACACAACGTTCATTCATTAATTAGTTTCTACCAATGCAAAACTGCACATGCATGCTACTACTAGCTAGTAGTACTACTAGTATAGTGTAAAATTTGACCAGCATGCATCGACTTGGCTGGATAAATAAATAGAAATACTAGCTGCTCAAATTATTATTTTTCCCTCTTGAAACGCACCAAGTATCTAGCTACACACGTACTACTACGTGTTATCACCAGAATTTGACCAAGTCAGAGGTGGGCCGCGATCGAAGATGGGTGTGAAGAAATATATATAGGAGAAGTATGTGGATCGGCCTTTTTACCAAGTTGGGCTTAATTGCCCGTGTATCTGTAACATATTAGATCGTATCTTAGTTTAGAGATAGAATCTTATTCGTGCACGGTTTGGTGCACGCCCGCATTAGAAAGTCCCCTGGACTATAAATATGTACCTAGGGTTTATGGAATAAAAAACAACTCACGTTCAACCCCAAAAACAAACCAATCTCGGCGCATCGCCAACTCCTTCGTCTCGAGGGTTTCTATCAGGTAAGCGACATGCTGCCTAGATCGCATCTTGCGATCTAGGCAGCACAAGCCCACGTTGTTCATGCGTTGCTCGTGCTGAAGCGCTTTTGATGGCGAGCAACGTAGTTATCATTAGATGTGTTAGGGTTAGCATTGTTCTTCGTTTAAGCATGCTTACGTAGTGCAACCCTTGCATATCTAGCCGTCCTCACGCCTATCTCAGGTGTGGGGGCGGCACCCGCTTGATCATTATTTAGTAGATCTGATCCGTTACGATTGCTCCTTGTTCTACAAGGATTAGTTTAATATCCGCAATAGTTTGGCCTTACAAAGGGGGGAGGATCCTGTGGCACGTAGGGTGGCGTTCGCAAGTCCTAAACGGGATGTTCCTAGGATCAACTTCATGTTGGTTTTTTGGCCTTGTTTAGGATCGGCTTACGAGCACCGTGCGTGGCCATCCGGCCCAACCCGGAGTAGGATGATCCGATTATGTGGTGAAAACCCTAAATCGTCGTAGATCTCATTAGCTCCATCTTGATCAAGCGGGACCACCAAGTATTCGTACACCCCGTACGGATCATGGGTGGATCGGCTCTTTGAGCCGATTCACGGGATAACTCGAGAGCCGATCGAGGCTCGTATTTAACGTTTACATGTATGCCACTGCGGGAAACTAAGCGAGGCAATCTCATCACCTTCCGACCGGGTATAGGTCGGGTGGCACGCCCTGCACTCCGCAACGCCGCGTGTGACCGGAAGAGCATTGCGGGCCGTCGCTCGGAGGGGTCTCGGCCAGCCGCAGCTCTAGGCTCCCCCGGCTCTACGGTGTTGACAAGGCCGCTGCCCGCCGGTGGGTTTTGGCAGTCAACACATTCCGGCACGCTCGGTGGGACTAACGTCTACATCAACCACATCGCCATCTACATCGAGATGGCGGACGGCACGCCCGATCACCTACGAGGATCTGCTCGACGACCTCAAGAAGCAATACAACGAGATCAAGGCTACCCTCGAAGCCGACCTCATCGGCTTGTATCACAGGACCCATCCGCATGGCGTCACGCGGAAGGATTTCTCACCGGAAGGCGCACTCGACGAAGTGGACCTATCTGTCCCGTCAGAAGAACGTACTAGGGCCGTACGCCACGAGATTGGTGGCATGGTGGCTCACTCGTTGCGCCTCCATTCTGAGAGCCTGGTGAATACTTTGGAGCATGTCGCCGTTCGGATGATCAGGCAGGTCATGAAGAATCCGCACTCTTTGTTGGAGTCAGCTCTCAGGACCTACCAAGGGAAAGTGTCACCCCAGCCCCGCTTGCCGTTGTCGCGCACATCGGCGGGATTAGGAACGCGTAATTCACCTGCGCGCGCCGTTAACAGGATTAACGGTACTCACCCCGGGAGGTGCCAACCAGGACATCCGTTCAACATCAACATGATAGAACTGGGGCACCCCCTTGATGAAGATAAAGACGAGGGCAACTGCTCTCGTGGCAAAGACAAGGAAGAGGCTGCTCCATGTGATCGGCCCCGACACCGCCAAAACATCCTGGTGATGATCAAGGTAGAAGCCGATGCTAGTAATCGGCCCGCTGTGTCCGTATCGCCCGCTCTCCCAGTATGCGGCGTCGACCTCACAGGAGACGGGAAGCTGGGGTACGGGTTCACATCAGCTGATGAGCTAGAGGAAGTTGACATCGGGCCTGGGGATAAGCCTCGACCTACTTTTATCGGCAAGAAGTTAGATCCGCAGCTCGGGGGACGGATGATAGCCCTGTTGAAGGAATACCCGGATTGCTTTGCATGGGATTATACGGAGATGCCTGGTTTGGACAGGAGCATCATTGAGCATCGACTTCCCCCGAAGAAAGGATTTCGGCCGTTCCGACGAACGAGCACGTCGGATGAGGGCCGAGATTCCGGAAGAAGTCAAGAAGGAGATTGAGAAAATGTTGGCCGCCGGATTCATCGGGCCATGCAGGTATGCTTGAGTGGATCTCCGGTATAGTTCCGGTAGAGAAGAAAGACGGCCGATGGCGTGTGGCCATCGATTTCCGAGATCTTAACGGGGCTACCCCAAAGGACGAATACCCGATGCCCGTGGCGAAACATTGATAAACGCCGCGGCTGGCCACAAGGTGTTGAGCTTCATGGATGGTAACGCCGGTTATAATCAGATTTTCATGGCTCCGGAAGACATACACAAGACCGCATTCGGAGTACCGGGGGCAGTAGGCTTGTTCGAATATGTGGTCATGACCTTCGGGTTGAAAAATGCTGGTGCAACGTACCAGCGAGCCATGAACTATATATTTCATGATCTGATCGGCAAGTTGGTGGAGATCTATATCGACGACGTGGTGGTCAAATCGGTATCCATGGAGGGGCACTTGGACGATCTACGGCGCGTCCTAGAACGGACTCGGAAATTCGGGCTGAGGATGAACCCGAAGAAGTGTGCCTTTGGCGTGACGGCTGGTCAATTCCTGGGTTTTCTGGTTCATGAACGAGGAATTGAGATCGGCCTGAAAAGTCAGGAGGCGGTGCGTACCATGCAGCCGCCGACCACGAAAAAGGAGCTTCAACGCCTCATCGGCAAGATCAATTTCGTCCGGCGGTTCATCTCTAATCTGTCAGGACGAATCGAGCCGTTCATGGCGCTGGTGAAGACCAAGTCTGACGACGAGTTTCACTGGGGGGCAGAACAGCAACAGGCGTTTGACGAAATTAAGCGATATCTGACAACGCCGCCTGTGCTAGTTCCGCCCCAGCAAGACAGAGCCATTCTACATCTACACTGTCGGTAGCTGATACGTCCATCGCTTCGGTAGTGGTGCAACTCTACGACGGCGTTGAGAGAGTCGTTTTCTACCTCAGCGAGGAGGATGCTTGGACGCGGAGACAAGATACCACGAGGTCGAGAAACTCTGCCTCTGTTTATTCTTCACTGCACCAAGCTCCATCACATCCTTCGACGGCGGAGATCATCGTCATTTGTAAATCAGACGTCGTCAAACACATGTTGTCGGCCCCTGTTTTGAAGGGCCGACTCGGTAAATGGATGCTTGCGCTTGTCGAATTTGATCTCCGGTACCCGGCTGCGAAGGCGGTTAAGGGCCAAGCGTTAGCCGATCTCATCGGCTGAACGGATCAGCACCAATATAGCAGCACTATCCATTCGTGCATGGGCGATGTTCTTCGATGGATCGGTTTGTGACGTTGGATGCGGCATCGGCATTCTACTCGTATCACCTCGGGGGGGAGAATACTCCTTCTCCATCAGATTATCTACCCCTTGCACCAATAACGTAGCGAGAATATGAGGCAATACGTAAAGGAATGGAATTATTATTGGAAGCTGGAGCTGAAGGCTGTAGAGCTCTTCGGGGACTCAAAGTTGGTAATTAACCAGCTCACGGAGGAGTATAGTTGCGAAAGTGAATCGCTTGTTCCCATATTGGGTGGAATGCGCGTGAGTTGATGACACGGTTCCGGTACATTAACTTCAATTGGATCCCGAGGTCCCGGAATACCGATGCCAACAATCTCGCACAAATGGCGTCGAGGCTACATAGATATAGCCGACGGAGCAGAAGTTCGAGATACAATTCCTGGAACGAGAATGATTGGAGAGCCGAGATCTTCGATTATTTGAAAGATTCGGCTGGGGGGGCACCTAAACGGGTGAGATACAGAGGCATGAAGTACGTCCTTATAGGAGACGAAATGTTCTACGGGACATTAGAAGGATTGTTACTCAAGTGCCTAGGACCGAGTCGAGTCAAATCGGCTCTTACATGAGGTGCATGAAGGCGCCTGTGGAACACATCAGTCGGCTCATAAGATGAAGTGGTTGATCAGGCGATCAGGGTTTTATTGGCCCACTATGCTTGAAGATTGCTTCAATTATTACAGGGGGTGCCAAGCATGTCAGATGTTTGGAAAAATTCAGATGGTGCCAGCATCGGCGATGAACCCCATCATCAAGCCTTGGCCGTTTCGGGGGTGGGGCATGGATATGATCGGCAAAATCCATCCGGCATCGGGTAAAAAACATGAATGGATTTTGGTTATCACAGATTACTTCACCAAGTGGGTGGAGGCCGTCCCTATGAAAAAAGTAACATCGGAGGACGTGATCAAGTTTGTGAAAGAACACGTCATTCATAGGTTTGGAATTCCCCGGACTATCACGACCGATGGAGGTTCGGTCTTCACTTCTAAAGAATTCGGGAAGTTACGTGATGACGTAGGGATTAAACCGATCCGATCATCCCCATACTATGCTCAAGCTAACGGACAGGCCGAGGCGTCCAATCAAAGCCTGATCAAGGCTGATCAAGAGGAAAATTGACGAGAACCCTCGGGATTGGCACGAGAAGCTATCGAAGCGTTATGGGCCTACCGCATGTCGTGCCATGGAGCTATAAAGACCTCACCGTACCAGCTTGTCTATGGACAGGAGGCCGTATTGCCTTGGGAAATTACGGCTGGATCAAGATGCGTCACGTTTCAGAATGATCTGACGGCTGAAGAATATGCGGCTTTGATGAGCGACACTATTGAGGACGCAACAGAACTCAGGCTTTGGTCGTTAGAGAAGATTAAGGAGAACAAAGCCAGGGTGGCTCGTGCTTACAACAAAAAGGTCAGGCCAAAGGAGTTCCAAGTTGGTGATCTTGTGTGGGAAGCTGTGTTGCCATTGGGAACCAGGGATAAGGCATATGGCAAATGGTCTCCTAATTGGCACGGCCCGTACAAAGTGGTCCAGGCCTTGAAGGGTAATGCGTACATGCTTGGAGGAATTGAGCGGCGAAAAGTTCCCCGTGGCTGTTAATGGTCAACACCTCAAGAAATATTTCCCAAGCATGTGGGATGATGGACAGTAAGATGTGGGGGCCGATTTCAGAATCGGCCAGTAAAAAAAAAAAAAACAAATAAAAAACATATATACATCAGAGCCGATGCACAGGCATCGACTTGAGAAAACGTATGGAGATTAACAGTATGCAAGTTCAGCCGATGCACGGGCATCGACTTCAGAGAACAGAGCCGATACGCTGATATCGACTTTAGCGAAATAAGTTTATACAACAGCTTGGCCTCAGACAGCAAGATGAGCCGATATTTCGCCATCGGCTCCCTGTACGACAACTCCATTCGGTAATCGACAAGGGAGCGAAATTAGTTGAGGGATTTTCTTCATTGATAAGGGGATTCCTTACAAAGAAAGAGCCGATTGCTCGGGAAGGGAGAACAAAAGAAGGGTCTATTGACCAATCTACTATTGCTAGGCCTATACTAGTAGATCTTAATCTACGGACCGTCGCTTCCTTCGTCGTCGTCCTCAGAACTCTCATCGGCACTACTGCCGATGGGTTCCTCGTCGCTGCTCCCGTAACCCTCTACGGGAGCTTCGTCTTCGTCTTCATCGTCCACTGCTCGTCGTCGTCCCACCACATGCGGAGGCGCTTCGCTGGCGGGTAACCCTCGAGGAGTCGTCGTCGTCGTCATCGTCTTCCTCTTCCTCTTCTTCGAGAGGTGGGGCAGCCGTCCCGGGGAGCTGAGTCGTCCTCGCTCTCCGAGCTCCGGTTCCCCGACGGCGAGGAGCCGAAGACTTTCGTCCCCGCTGGTCGGGGACTGGGTCGTCTTCGGACCCGGACAGAGGAGGCATGGTCTTCCGGGTCCCATGCTACGGGGCGCGGATGTCCGGTGGCGTCTCGCGGGAGGAGGAGGACCCGTAGGAAAGCTCGGAGGAGGAGTCGTGGAAGGCCGACGAGGAGGAAGAAGAAGAGGAGGACATGGCTGTGGGAGTTTGGGGGTTTTTTGGTGCCGATGGCCAGAACAGAGCAGGATGGTGAAATGGCGAGCTGCTCAGAGCGGTTAAATAAAAGGGGGCCACGGTGAAAAAATTCAATGCCACCGCAGTTTTCGAGGAGGCAGTACTCAAAGACAACGGTCAAATTGTGCGGAGCAATGGTTCTGCTCTGCCATGACATGACCCGACGAAAAATGCTGCAATGGTTACTGCTTCTGCCATGACATGACCCGACGAAAGGAAGACATAATGATTTTGGAAATATCATTTCCAAAACCAGGGGGGCATGTGTTATCACCGGAATTTGACCAAGTCGAGAGGTGGGCCGCGATCGAAGATGGGTGTGAAGAAATATATATAGGAGAAGTATGTGGATCGGCCTTTTTACCAAGTTGGGCTTAATTGCCCGTGTATACGTAACATATTAGATCGTATCTTAGTTTAGAGATAGAATCTTATTCGTGCACGGTTTGGTGCACGCCCGCATTAGAAAGTCCCTGGACTATAAATATGTACCTAGGGTTTATGGAATAAACAACAACTCACGTTCAACCCCAAAAACAAACCAATCTCGGCGCATCGCCAACTCCTTCGTCTCGAGGGTTTCTATCGGGTAAGCGACATGCTTGCCTAGATCGCATCTTGCGATCTAGGCAGCACAAGCGCCACGTTGTTCATGCGTTGCTCGTACTGAAGCGCTTTTGATGGCGAGCAACGTAGTTATCATTAGATGTGTTAGGGTTAGCATTGTTCTTCGTTTAAGCATGCTTACGTAGTGCAACCCTTGCATATCTAGCCGTCCTCACGCCTATCTCTGGTGTGGGGGCGGCACCCGCTTGATCATTATTTAGTAGATCTGATCCGTTACGATTGCTCCTTGTTCTACAAGGATTAGTTTAATATACTGCAATAGTTTGGCCTTACAAAGGGGGAGGATCCTGTGGCACGTAGGGTGGCGTTCGCAAGTCCTAAACGGGATGTTCCTAGGATCAACTTCATGTTGGTTTTTGGCCTTGTTTAGGATCGGCTTACGAGCACCGTGCGTGGCCATATGGCCCAACCTGGAGTAGGATGATCCGATTATGTGGTGAAAACCCTAAATCGTCGTAGATCTCATTAGCTCCATCTTGATCAAGCAGGACCACCAAGTATTCGTACACCCCGTACGGATCATGGGTGGATCGGCTCTTTGAGCCGATTCACGAGATAACCCGAGAGCCGATCGAGGCTCGTATTTAACGTTTACATGTATGCCCTGCAGGAAACTAAGCGAGGCAATCTCATCACCTTCCGACCAGGTATAGGTCGGGTGGCACGCCCTGCACTTCGCAACGCCGCGTGTGACCAGAAGAGCATTGCGGGCCGTCGCTCGGAGGGGTCTCAGCCAGCCGCAGCTCTAGGCTCCCCCCGGCTCTACAGTGTTGACAAGGCCGCTGCCCGCCGGTGGGTTTTGGCAGTCAACACTACGTGCGTACGATTATAAATTACTCAACACCAAACACGTACATACTCGTACTCTCTCTCTCTCTCTCCCTCTCTCTCTCACAAACATGCATTATGTACATGCAAACTAAAATATACGCGTTGCAATAAAGTACGAAATTAAGCTAAAATATAAGCTAAAACACGTACTACTAGGAAGCTTTCGCCAAGCCATGGCCAGTATGGTGCTGGTAATTGGGAAGGTTTTTTTTTTTTTTTTTTTTTTTTTTTTTGAGGAGCGAGGATGCCATGTGCTCATTCAAACGAACTTAAGAGGTTACAGGTAACACACGTCGCACCGCGGGGAACACTCGAGAAGAGCCAGCACAACCCGACACTTCACACAGAAGACCCCAGCAAAAAGGAAATTACAAAGATGCCCTTGAGAATATCTGCGTAGAGCACCAGCAACACGACTTCTGCAGGGACCGCCGCCGCCGAAGACAACGCCGGGGACGAAGACGAGCTTCCACTGCGCCAAGATCCGGAGAAGCTTCCTCGCAGCTAGGCTGCTTTGTGGACCTCTATTGGGACCCGCCGTGAGCGACGAGGTCTCTAGCTCTGGGGAACGTCGGCTGGGGAAGACCCCGAGCTTGCCCTGATCGCCGCACCGCCTGGTCCAATCGACGAAGTCGACTGATGCAGACAGCACCGCCCACCTTCGACCGCCAACCCAGCACCGGATACACCAGCTCCTCGAGTCTGCTGATGGCGACATCAGGAAGGATGCCAACCACCAGCAACGCTACTGTACACCTCCTCCAAGACTCCGTAGCAGCATGGGAGCGAGCATGGCAACGATGGCGAAGTCGGAGGACAAAATCCGCAACAGACTCGCCGCCGCCGCCACGGCGAGCCCACACGGAAACCTAGCCCACATATCAGACAACAAGCACAAAGCAGAGCGTCGCGGTTGGGCTGAATCTGGAGACAATTTATTGAGCACTGTCACTCCTGTCGATGGACACGAACAGAGAGTTGTGCTTAACCTAGCTACGAAGACTAGCCCTAGTATACAACTATACATCTCCGAACGGCGGATCCGGCGACTCTCCACCCGCAAGGCCCATGGGAGAGAGAAGGCGCTGGAGCCGCCGCCGGAACAAAGGTCTCCGCCCGGGTCGCCCTTTTCTGTGGAGAGAAAAGAGAGAGAGGGGAGGGGAAGGGGAAAGTTCAGTATTGGGAGGGGGTTATGGGTGGAGAAAGACACAATAATTACTCCTATATGATAGATGCGCAGTATCTAACTAGTCTTTAATCCAGGCGACAAGAAATATACGCCCTAATCAAGGGATCGAGCAGAGAGAGTAGTTAAAAACCAATTAATCAGCGGGATCACCTAGCTATTTTCAAATACATCCTTTTTGTTTTCCCGCCCCTCCGCGCATGAGCCAGCTACTTCCTTTTTTTGTCAAATTCAAAGAAGCTAGCTAGTTTCCCGCCCGCACGGGTAAGAAGGCGCCGGGTCATGTTTGGTTGCTATATGCCAAAAATACCCATGTCGCTCTCAGGCCTCAGCTCTCTCATCCCATCACACTAGGAATCATACTTGGACGCAGATCTTTGGATTAACCGCCGCCAGCCACTACGCGCTCCGGCGAGATGAGATCTCCACCAACGCTAGCAGGGATCTCCGGCCTCTTTCCCGCTATGGCGCGCTCCGGCCACCACCAAGGGAGCTCCAACCTTCACCCCGCAATGCCGTGCTCTCACCGATGGCCATGGAGATCTGGCCTAGTGACACCGCTCCCGCTGATAGCCTCTCCGCTCGCGGCGCTCCTGCGGCCACGCTCGCGCGCGCGGGGGAGGAGGATGCTGGCTTTCGCTTTTGCCGATCATCTTTGACGTGGGCATCGTGCTCCCGGACAAGCGTCGAACGACTCCATCGCCTCCGTTAGTAGATCGCGGGAGCGCAGGACTCGTCCACCACGCCGCCGGGTTTCCTCACCCACTACCTTCCTACGCTGGCCAGCCCCGTCGTGTCGGTCAACGGCTCACCGCCGTACGCATGTCATCCTCATCGTCAAAGTCATCTCCTCCTCGCTGCGACGGCCGTGGCCAACATCCTCGGCCGCAACAGCACCCTCTGTTTGTTCATGTGGTGGACAACATGTTTACCGTGGCACTCTGCTGCAACAACTCGGAGTTTGGCAGCTTCCGCCAGACCATGGGGCCAGTGTGGTGTTGGAAATTGGGAGGGGATTATGGACGGAGAACAACACAATATTTACTCCTATCGGATAGAAGCGCGGGGATGAGACCATACAAAACACATGTATCGAGCAACTCCTTACTCGGAGCGCCATGAAATATACACCCTAATCAAAAGAGCGGAGGGAGTAGTTAAAAACCAATCAACATGATCACTTGGCTAGTTTCAAATACATACTTTTGCTTTTCCCGCCCCCTCCGCGCACGAGCTAGCTACTACTTTTCTATCAATAAAAAATAAAAAATAAAAACCTACACCTACTACCTAGTTTCCCGCCAGCACAGGTAGGAGGGAGATCAAGTGTTGTACTATACCGTCGGGCATTGCCACGGCTTTGCCTAGCAAGCTACTAAATTCACGTGCGTGTATACGGACTCCTTCAATCTTGTAGGATACGTACTCCTAGGTGAATTAGTCTTGCGATGTGCTAGCTTAGCGTTGCTAATTTTTTCCGCCATACTTTGCATCTTGCTACACTTGAAATTTGCAACTATCCAGTGAGTATGTACTAACAAAATCAAAATTATTTTTAAACAATGTTTAAATATTTTTCAGCAATTTTTTTTTGTTCTGACAGATTTATTTGGACCAAATCGATTAGAAGATTGGGGAACCATCGTGGCGGCACATACTACAGTGGCCGTCAAGGCCCGACGTCTGGGGCGCTTCTCCGATGGTGAGCTATATAGTCATACCGGAGAAGAGGTCGGCAACGGCCACCGGTATCTCCCAACAGGCCTGGACCGGCGAGCATAGAAGCGGTCTTTAATATATAGATATATCTTTAATGTCCCAGCTCTGAATATGTGAGCTCCATTAATCCATCATTACATCTCTTGCGATTCTTTGTGAAATCGTTTGTTCCCCTCATATTCCATTCAATTACAAATTGACCGACAATATTTCGTAGGACATCACGATGGGCTTAATTATTTTGGCTCGTTTTCTAGGTTACGTTACACATACCAAGGAATTTTGCGAGAAAATTAAACACAGAAGGGATCTGAAAATAAATAAAAAAAGAGATTTTACGCTATACTACATAAAAAAATAGGTTACCATTTCTTTTACATGTACATGGAATCGTTTCTGTTATCTCCAAGAACAAACAATGAATGTATCACGGAATAGTGTACGAGCATGCATGAGCGCGCGCGGCCGGGTACGCCTGCACTTGTACGTGGTGTGTACGTGTACGTGGTGTACTGGTGTGTACGTATTTCGGGTCTCGAATCGCAGGCAGGCTTGAGCGCGCGTGGCATCGCAGGTAGACGCACGTGTGTACGCCAGGCTGGCGAGGCAGGCAGTGAAATAATCTTCCTTTGAATTTCTTCCATGAATGCGGATTTTTTTCTTTTAGGAAATCTGAAACGGAGCGATCTAAATTGGATGTCAAAATCGACCAGCTGCGTCTGTTTGCGTTGTCCAAATCGACTGTGCGTCCGTTTGCGTTTAGTGGTGTCCCCAACACACGCGCCTCCTTCCACCGGCGGCGTCATCCAAGACAGCCCGAGTCGCCCAGCTTCGGCTCCGGCTCGGAAGACGCTGGGGATGGTTCAACGCCGCCGCTCCAAGGAGGAGGACGATGCGGGCTCGCCACCACCTCCGCCGGCGAAGAAGAGGTGGTGGGAGATGGAGGCGGAGGTGCAGGCGGCCTTCCGTGGCGGCAACGACCAGGATGACTTCCCGGGGCAACACCTCATCATCGGCCGCTCCGTCGACGAGGACTTACCGGCAGATCACGCTCGACTCGCGGCGAGCGGCGGTGTGGTCCGACATGGACCACAACAAGAACTTCGTCCCTCTACGGTCCTTCTAAGCCGCCGGCGCCAAAGGAGGAGGAGGACGACTGGTCCTTTGACTTCTCCGGCGACGACGATGGTGGCGGCGACGACGCGGACAACCTCGACTACAACACCTTGTAGGGGCGCTGCTATTTTATTTTTAAATTTTTTTTAGTTCACATTCAAGTTACTTTTGTATAAAACTAGTCTAAATTCGTATGGATCTAATATTTCGTTGCATATGAACTTTTTGAGGGTTGTCGTTTAGGGGCGTCGGCGTGGGAGCAGCACCACCAAATGAAGGATACAGTGTCGATGCCTACATACAGCTATACCGACGTACATGTCGGCGCCTATTTGGAGACACCATGGAGATGCTCTTATACTATTCGGTTGACGGTTGACGATGATGATGGGTACTCCTACTAGATTTAGTTTCCTGCACGTGGCACCTCGCTAAAACAATTTGCAGCATGCATATGACGAGCTACTCTAGGCATGCAGGCCACGTCGCTCGTGGGTGCCCAGCTAGCTATCTAGTACTGGTGCGTCAACAATGACCCGACCCATGCTTTGGACCAGATCGACGTGATCAAGGCCTCCTTCACGTGCCAGGCTGGCAGTGAACAGCTGGTTCGTTTCTCCTTTTCTTCCTTCGATTATCTTGCATGCCAGGGTGGCTAAGCAGGCAGTCAATTAGCCTAATACTACTTTCGTTCAGCTCCACAAGGTACTAGCTACCTGGATTCAGTTTTCCTACTATTCTCTCTGCTCAATTCAAGGCTACAGCTTAATATACTGGAGTACTACCAATTTAGAGCATTTCCACCGACGCTCCCAATAGGGCTCCCCAAAAAGCCCCGGCATGTTCTGAATCCCCATAAAAGCGCCGGCACTCCCGAAAGGATCCCTATGCGTAGGGCTTCGATCGGGGACGCCGACAACAAATTTCTACTCAAAATATGCTAACCGGACGACGTATTGGGGGGGGGGGGGGGCACCGATGTGGAAACAACATCCCCAAATAGAGAATATTGTGCCAACGCTCCCCATATGGCTATGCCGACGCCCTTGCCGACGCCTATTTAGGGGGCACCGGTGGAGATACTCACTGTCTTTCTCTCTGCATGCATTAATCTCTGAATTCCAGTAACTAATTACTACCAGTTGGTCATCTTAATTAATTA
The DNA here is from genome assembly GCF_022539505.1 of Lolium rigidum. Lineage (NCBI taxonomy): Eukaryota > Viridiplantae > Streptophyta > Magnoliopsida > Poales > Poaceae > Lolium > Lolium rigidum. The sequence continues at coordinate 28,560,057 of NC_061509.1, forward strand.
ATACATGGGGCGACACAGGTTAATTACCAGTTGGTCGTCACGTCTCCAATCCTCCTCGGTCTGCCACATGTTTAATTTGCGGGCTCCAAAATACCGCATTAACATTTCGCACTCCCTAACGGATTTCAAAATGGCATCCCCGCACTTATTTTTTTAGTTTACTCCCACTATACTACGCAACACCGTTCTCTGTTCGTCCCACCAAGGCTGTCTTAGATTTGTCAAAATTCAGACGTATCTACATACTATTTAGTGCGCCGACATATCTAAATTTATTAGACAAACCTAAAACAACTTCGATGAGATGGAGGGAGTAGTGTAATATACACACGCAATTCTAGTTTCCACATCAAAATTCCAAATATGTTTTATGCACATACACAAGGTCTCAATCCTCAAAGAGGACTTCACTAAAATGTAGGATAATCTACATGTTTCTTTTCTTCCATTCTGTTTCTCTTCTCACAAAGTCACAACCTAATTAAGCTAGCTACGACTAGGCTAGTAGTACCGATCAGCTACACTCCACAAGCTAGCTACATGGATTCAGTTCTCCTAGTACTGTATTCACTTTGCTGAATACCAGAAGGAATCACGTTTTTTTTAGACAAGTTTTCTTTTTCTCTTCTGTACGCTCGCAAGTAATTGATCTCCGAATTCCAGTTACCAGTTGCTCGTCTTGGCGGTGGAATTAATAATAGCTGCAGCGACAGAGGTTAATTAATTATTGGGCGCTCCATGCCAACATGTATATGCTGTTTCATTTATCTCTCGGACGCGTACGTCGCGCCATGTACCGTACCTCTTTTTCCCTCTCAGGAATGCGCACACAAGAATTAATGAATTTTGTTGTGGTAAACTAATTTCAGCACCGACGGTATAAAAGAAAGGTCTACCAAATATAATACGACAAAATGCATCTTAGGAGCAACCAAGTGCACCGCCCCGTCGAAGCGTCGACCTTTTCATAGCGCTCGCCGCCGTCAATCATCAACGGCCAGATTTCAGATCTAGCAGCAAAGCTTGGGTCACGTCGTTCCTCTATAAGCAACGCTTGTTCGCGGCCGGTGTGGGGCGACGGGATGGCATACCTGTCGGCGTTGATGCTCCACCAACTGGGGAGCCGACAATCCGACATCATGAGGATCCCGTACTTGGTGAGCTCAAGCGCCAACCCCTTGTTGAGAGTGTGTGGCCATGGCCCCCGCAACGGTGCGGCGCTGCCGCCTACCTCATCGTTCTTCACCATCGGATGTCGTCGATATTTGTTTTTTTTCTAGAGAAAGGAGCTTATGGCGGTGCAAGAAGCACGGCGGTGGCGGAAGTGCGGCGGAATCTCTCGGTGTGCGCTTATTTACAATGCATGGTATTAAAACCAACACGGGTAGCCATGTCGTCGCTTTGTTGGGAATCCGCATCGCCGGGTCCCATCGCGGCCGGCGAGTGGCAGCGGCGCTATTCCTCAAACAATGGCGATGTTTCCTCTCCATTCACCACTAAATAGTGTTGACCGGCTGTGAGGGGCACTGACAAGCCAGGCTCGCAAGCACCCTGGTCAGTTTGTTCAATACAACATACATCGGTTTGACGAGATGCTTTCCCACGCGCATGCTTTTTTGAATGGCCACCACTTGAAGAACTTAATAAACAGTGGGTGGGATGCTGTGGGCACAGCACCATCATTATCAGAAAAGGTCTCGTGGCAGCTCATAACGCCACCAACTTACATGCATAACGATACCAACTTAAATGTAGTTGTGCTGCCATGCTGCCAACCATTTCCGCATCATTATTTGCAATGGCGTTGCACCAACTTAGATTGTTATTTTATGTTAGGATATAGTAGTTACCTATCATTTCATGTGTCATTTTATTGCCAAATTTTTATGTGCTATCTTAACTATCCATTTGATATTAACATTAATTTAAAATCCTTACTCTATGTATTGGTTTGTTAGCATTCCTTGAGTTGTCTGAGTCACCGCGGTACCCAGATCAGACCGTGGTCCTAATTTGCATCCCCCTCGAACTACATCGCCGTGGGGTGAAATGATAATTTCTATCGGTGGCAATGACATTATCACCGGCGGTGGCATCAAGATCCACGACATCCCTGCCAACTCTCCATATCTAGGTCATCTTAAAACAAGTTCGTGCTAATAGTACATGCAAGGGCATCGCCATGCTGACCTTGCAGCCGAAACCATGCAAAAGAACATAAAACAATTGTTTACCTGCCGCATTAATTCCATGGGCTGGGTTCCAGCCAAATTAAGTCTCCCCTCTTTTCCATTCTTTCTTTTCTCACAAATTAAGTCATCGGTGTCAAAAGGTACTCCACCTCATGTGTTCCCAATCTTTTTTGTTCTCTCTGCTAGTTGTACTCACGCAATTAATCTAGCTACGAATTGCTCCACAGTACATTGCGTGGTCGGTCGTCTTGGCGTGCCAGCTCCGCGTCGTGGAATTAATTGATGGAGCACACATGTTTATTAGGCACTAAACTTTTCCGCGACATGCTGTTACATTTATCGGATGATCGAGTTCACTCATCCCTTCTCACGCGCACACGCGCACACACGAGATGCCATTAACTAAGTTGATCGATCGATACCTTTTGTCACGTCTCCCATCCATCGGTACCGCCAAATTGTGCGTTGTTTAACTAGCTGTTTAAACTTGATGAATAACCTACTGCCTGGCAGCAGAGATCAAAAAAGGCTCCCTCCGCCTCGCGGGGCCGACAAAATTGAGAAAACTAATTTATCTTCCGAAAGAATACACAAAGTAACCTGGTTTTGAAAAGAATACACATACTAACCTCTTTCCATGCAGCCGCACCAGAGGAAACTAAGCTCTAGAGCACGACGCCGCTGCTGACGGTGCCATGCCATCTATGACGCCACAGACAAAGGCGTCGTGTGCAATCCGACATGGCGGTCGTCAGAGCTGCTGGCCCACGGACTGTTAGTACGGCGCTGCATAAGCGTAAGACAGCGTCATGGTTTTGAGGACAGCTCCGCGTGCCATGGCATCATGCTTGCTAGGCAAATGAAGAGAAGCAAGAGCTCGAATCTTATCCCCTATACCACACATCACAATTACCTGCTCTTGAGAAGTTCGACCTGCTGCTGCCGGCCACTTTAGAGTGCAGGGTGCAAGTCACCGGCGGGGAGAAAGGCAAACCTCTCGCCGACGTCGCAACCTAGAAATCCCCTAAATACCACCACATCCTCTTTATAGTAATGGATTTCATATTGGCCTTATACTCTCACCCAACATTTGGGCGTCCAAATCACTTTCAATATCTTCCTCGACTTTTTCTTCCTGGTCTCAAGTTTACGCCTACTATTACATAACATATTTCTATAATAAATCCACCCAATTTAAGGTTTCCACATCAAATCTCCAAAAACGTTTTCTACACATACACAATGTCTGAACATCTAATAGGATTCCATTCAAATTTAGCAGATTTTACTAATCTATCCGCAACGACAGGGCTCGAAAACGCCAAAGTACGTACCGGCCACCGTATTCACCGCCGCGGTCATCGTTGATGGTCATGATGTCCATTTCTCGAACGCCTTCGATGGCATTGGTAGGACGCTTCTCACCAACCTTTGGATGGCGGCGGCAAGGCCTTCCCCTTCGTCGTCACCGGGATGGATAACCTCACCCCTCCAAGGGTCTGGCTTGTGCTTCACCTTGGACGGCTGGTGAAAGGACATAGTAACACACGTGGTGCCGGCGTCTGATCCACCTTGGGCGTCCAGAAAGTAATCGTAGGTGCGATGGACGACGGCAGCTAGGCGACGATGTCAAAGCCGTCACGGTGGGGTGGCACGTACGATAGGGACGATGAGGCGTCAAATGTGTGTGGCGCCTGGTAGAGTGGACGACAGACGCGCACAACAATACGCCATGACCATGAGGGGTGGCGCCTAGCCTTGTAGTACTGGGCGGGGTGCACCGGCCCGTCGAAGGCCATAAGAGGATTAGCAAGTCTAAGAGGACGTATGCCTCTGAAGGACATAATAGTTAGGCTTAACTTAAGTTGGAGTACTCGTCTGCGTAGTAGCACTGTACATCATGTACACGAGTCCACAAAGTAAGGGAAATCATATGTTACGGTTAGCGAGTCGTAACCGAGCCATGCGTTTTAAGGTAGCAACATTTAGGGTTAGCATAGTTGGAGTCAACATTTATGGAGAAGTTATGATGGTAACGCTAGTCGAGGGGATGATGGACACGGAGATGAGCCCAACACGCCAAGAAAAAATAAATATTCCTCGGGTTGTATGAGTTTCCGCGGTATCCTAATCGGGCCACGTGGTCCTATTTCCCTTCTTCTCGAATTACATCCGCGTGGTGATGACATGATCACCGCCGCCAATCAGCGGCAATCTTGCCAAGTCGTGTTTTCTTTGACTATCATTTTGAAGAGAGTGACTGGTCACGCCTCCGTGCGACTCGTCTCACATCACCATGATGTCAAATTGTACCACTCCAAAACCGGTCATTTTGCATTAAATTTCTACTATTTTATTTTGAATGAAAACAACCGAGGTGATGATGATTATTTCCATATTACTTTCTATATGATGATGATTTTTTAAATGTAAATAAATACATTTTCTTTAACAGAAATGGGGTCCATCTTGTATGGTTTCTGTATTTTTAAGAGTGAAATGCAACAGATTTAATTTTGGCATGATTTGAGTTATGTATAGTCCTATAAATTTATTTGGAGTTCTTGTAAGTATATTGTCAAAGCCTTGTTTCTTTGCGGTACCGCTTCTATAACCAGACTAACTAGGTTTACTTATCACTAGTATTTTTATTCAGTGTCTAAAAGTTAGAGATGCTAATATATACGTACATATACATGCTCGCACAAGGCAACCATCACAGATAGATGCATTGACTGCTAGCTTTCTAACATTTGGAGATGGAGGTTGCGCACGCCACATATTCATGGACTGCTCTCCTCGTCACACATCTTGGTGGACGGAGCTGTCCGCCATGCAGGTAATGGCGTTGGCCATGTACCACAAAAATAGATTACACCGAGAGGAAGAAAGTTAGAGGCTGACATGCTGGCCAATGTTAATTTGGTCCGGTCAAACACACTACACCACGGTATAGATATAGGGGCACTTGTCCTAGTGGCACTTGTCAAAGTGCCCCTAATAGTAGCCAATTAGTGGCACTTTTCCGAAGTGCCCCTAATTGTATACCTATTGGGGCACTTTTCAAATGCCCCAATATGTGTATACCTACTAGGGCACTTTTTGAAGTGCCCCAATAGATGCATACCTTTTGGGGCACTTTTAAGTGCCACAATTGATCATTTGGGGCACTTTTTCAAATGCCCCAATATGTGTACACCTACTAGGGCACTTTTTGAAGTGCCCCAATAGATGTATACCTTTTGGGGCACTTTTAAATGCCACAATTGATCATTTGGGGCACTTTTTCAAATGCCCCAATATGTGTACACCTACTAGGGCACTTTTTGAAGTGCCCCAATAGATGTATACCTTTTGGGGCACTTTTAAATGCCACAATTGTTCATTACTGGGATAAAAACAATGCTATAGCTAGCATATAGTTAACAGGGATATAAACATAACATTAGCATATACAAACATCCTATATCAGCCACCAGTAACATTGGTAATCCTATAGTTAACAGGGATTGCCAACTATATACTAACATTGCAGTTCATTAAGACTTCAAAGCTGATAGAAAGAGGAAAAGCTGCACATGGAAGCAACATTCCATACATATATATACTAACATTGCATAGTAGCAAGTACTTAACGAGTAGCATAGACACATAGCAGTTCATTCCTAATAGTCCATACTTAGCAGTACTTAACAGTCACTTAACAGTCGGTACTTAGCAGTCCATTACTTAACAGTCCATTACTTAACAGTCCATTACTTAACTAGATTACTTAACAGTCCAACATTTCAAACTAGCACAACAGTGCTACGAGAAATGCTACCACCAAACCAAAATGTTACCACTGGCACCGTTGGCACCGTCTTCATGCTTCCAGGGGGTTGATTTGAAGCCAAGGGTTAAGGCCATTCTCATCGACAGTGAAGCAGAAGATGTAGACGCAACCTTCTTCTAAGCCGAACCTCCTTACAGCCTTCGCCCACCACTTGTCGACATTGCCCTCTTTAGATCTAGTCCCAGCCTCATCTTGACATTGTAAGACTTTCGATATCCCGCACATTGGACTGGTAGCTCAATTGCATCATCTAGGTACTTCATGAGGTACCTCTCGTGTGAACTTTGCGGAAAATTCCTTGCAAAATAGAAACATTTGAGAATCATTAGGATAGAATATTTGTATTCTTCCTAAAGTACTAGTATATTTGTCTGCTTCTTTACATCAGGAGAAGAGCCACAACTAAAATTACACAATTTGAAGAAAAAACACGATTATATAAATACAGAGTGTCTGTCATATATAAATTACTAGAACAAGGTCACCTAAGAAAACAACAGATCAACAAGTAGCACATGATCACCTAAGGAAACAACAAACACAATGATCACCTAAGAAAACAAAACAGATCAACAAGTAGCACCTGATCACCTAAGGAAACAACAACACTAACAAACCCTATAAACGATGAGTGTAAAACGGCAGTTATAACTAGTTGGGAAGTGTTGTTTATACCATTTTGCAGTTCTTTTGAATTACAGAAGATTTGCTCATCCTGTACACATAGTGCTTGAATGGTTTTCCTGGGAACTGACGAACCAACTGTGTGAGGGCGTTGCATTGGTCTTCATTTAGTACTAGATTGTTTCCCCAAACACGAGTGCTTATCATACTCCTCGTTGCCAGTTATACGCGGTCCTGCAGATAATAGTTGTACATGTGAGAGACATATCCGTTTATCTCGTGGACGACATATTTGTAGGAATGTGAAGACACATACCCCTATAAACCAGCACAGTCTGCTGCACCGGGATGTCCATGTCCGGATCACTTTCCATCGGCATCTCCTCTTCACCATCAGAGAGCACCGGGATGTCCATGTCCGGATCACTTTCCATCGGCATCTCCTCTTCACCATCAGAGAGCACCGGGATGTCCATGTTCGGATCACTTTCCATCGGCATCTCCTCTTCACCATCAGAGAGCACGATAGGATTTAACTCCGTGCTCCCCACCTCCATCTCTGAAATATAGCAAGGTGTTAAATAAAACAATGGTGACTTGATTTTTAATAATAGATTAACATACATTGTTTTGTACATATTGTGCAAGCTGTAAAAAAATTAGCTCTCCAATTTTAAAGATGCACAGTCCAAAAGAAATGATATACGAGCGAGAGAATAGGCAGAAATGGGGAATAAGAAATGATATACGAGTGAGAGAACATTAAGGTTGCCATGTGGCCAGCAAGTACACACTATGATATAAATAGCAAATTATTTAGATTATACTTGTCGGAAATGCAAGATTAAATTGAGCAGATGCATTCATATATATGACAAGATCATGCAAATATTTTGATGGCAACCAATCGTAGTGCAAAAATAGGTCCAGTTTGCGTTTTTCCTTGTACAGCAGTCACCAGTCCGAAACCCAAAACAGGGGAAAAAAACAATGCGAGTATCCAAACACCGCCCCTAGAAGAACACTGGTGGTTGATGCCGCGCCGATGACGAGATGCCATAACAAGTTGTAGTCCAGGTAAAAAAAATCTGGACAGTTAATTAGATTTAAGTGATTTCTGTTGTTAATCAGATTTGAGTGGCATGTAGCAATTCACATTACGGACGTAAATCAGATGCTTAGGAAATCTAATAAAACAACTGTACAGAAACACCCACCGCCACACCATCTGCAAATCAGATGCCATAACAAGTTGTTATTCTTTAGTAAAACTTTTCAAAAAACTATAACATGTGGCCATCAAGTTCAGGTTCTTTGAATTGTTTAAATTATTTGCTAATCGCTAACCAATACTCCAATTGTTAATAGTTTTTTATAAGGAGCAGTGTTATAATTGATAGCCTTTAGAACCTACATATATTACTAGTTGGTAATAAAACATTAATTGTTTCATAAACATGATGTTCGAAAAGGTCCACATCCATTTATACTCGGCCATCCATTTATACTAGCCAATGCATTATATGAGAAATTTCTAGATGCGCTACTCAATTGATCAAAAGGGCTCAGAGGACCAAATTAACCTAAGGTTATTTTTAATTAATACACTCAAAGTGCTATCACTGGATCATATATAAACTACTAGAACATGATCACCAGAGGTTTATAATCTGTCCCTGGGTAAGACTCATACTCTAACAGGTGAACTTACTGTAACACATACTCATGTATCTTCAACAGATGAACACTCAACATGATAACAACAGGTGAACTTACTCACGTCTCTTCATTAAGATCGATTAACACTCTACATTAAATCATGATAACAACTCGATGAAATATTTAGCATGTATAAGTATACAGTTAGTGTATTGGTTTCCTTGTCAAAATCACAAGTACTGATATTTTCAGCTGTTACTTTCTTGAATGCTGAAACCATGCATCAAAGGATGCATGGTTTTTCTTGCATACTTCAATCCGTTGCATGTACAAGTTACAATAAGCAGTGGGTAATGGTGTTTAAGTTCGCCGTTTATTAGAATACAAGGATCAGAATGTACTCGGCTAGGATAACATGATTAAAATGGTGACATCGTTAACAAATAAATAATGGAAAACCTATCACCCACAAATGAGAAAAACTAAATTTCAAGACAAGCAAGTGAGCTCTTTTTATGTGTAGATCCCAGCAATAGGACTCTAAGAAAATTGTCCCTGTCATCATGTATGTTGAAGTGAAAACCTTGAACTACAGAGTCCAATGTTTTCGGTTACGGAGTCTAGAAAAACCGTGAACTACATAAAGGACTACAATGGGGATGAGCAGCCAACAATGGGGACGAGCAGCCAACCAAAATCGGCCCAAATCTTGAATGCCGTTAAACCAATGATGTGGATGAGCCTAGGATGGGAATCGATTTGGAGAGAGAAAGTGGATCGAGTGGAGAGAGCCAACCTGAGCCTAGGATGTCGCGATGGCGCCGATGTCACGGTGGCGCCGATGTCGCGGTGGCGCCGATGTCGCCTTCTCCCCTTCGCCGATGTCGCCTTCTCCCCTTCGCCGATGTCGCCGAGGTAACCCTAGAAATGAAAGGGGATAAGAGACAAACCCCCGCGGTAGCCAGTATATATATTTTCGTTCTTGCAAAACAAACCCTCAGGTATTTCTGTATAAAAATTGCATCCTTCCACCTTCTCACCTTCCACTAGAAAAACCCTCCACGAAACCCTCAGGTATTTCCGTTATTGTTTCTGGGTTTCATTGCAAAATTCGCCACCTTCCACCTCCGCGACCAGAAATTCCCAATTTCCGACCGCACCTCCGCGACCACCGGAATCCATGGCGCCACCTCCGCGTCGGTTCCACCCGTACCTACGTGCTCCATGGAATCCTCCGCGCCTTAAGTCGCCGCCGGCGCAGGGCCTCCCCCAGCCGCAGCTTCAGCCACCAGCGCGGCCACCTGCGCAGCATCCGCCTCCGGCGCGGCCTCAGCAACCTACGCCTCCTCCACCGGTGAGGCATCCGCCACCGACGCGTCGTCAGCCACCCGCGCAGCCTCCTCCACCACCGCATGGGTCTTCCACTCCGGCTCCGGGATCTTCCACGCTGTAATTCTTTGATTATTTACATTTTACAGCTGTTCACCTTGCTCGGGTAGTAAAATTGATCATGTTTGGTACCATGTTGTTTTGTTAGATTAATGATTGGACACATTGTTTGGTTTCCTCAAGGATGCGTGAATACCAATACCATCAAACCATTCCCTATATGTGTTGCAACAGTTAAATCATTTAACCATATAGAACTGCCTCTACAACCATCATCTAATTAAGTTTAGCCATTGGATTTTATTTACATATTTTTTATCCATGGAGGTACTTTTTAGTTGTGTATCTATTTTATGTGAATTATTTGCATGTGTTGAATTGTAAGAAGCTGTCATCCGCAAGGAAATGCGAGAAGGACCATATCCCCGTAGACTATTTCTCGTAGCATCCGTTGTGAACTCCCTTCCACCTTGCCCTTGTGCCGCTGTTGTTTGTGATGAATTATGTTTTTTCTTGTAGCATTAAATATTATGTAGTTTATGTTTTAGAGTTGTATATGTATAGCACTGTTCAACTTATAAGAGGAACATTGTCCTTAGGCATATAAGTAGATTCTTGTGTACCAGTGTTTTGACAACTTCTAGAACTTGATTTGATATATGTTTACACTCTCCATAACCCCTTCATGGTTAATTCTTAATTAATTGATTTACGGGGCACAAACTAATTAAGAAACAGATTAAAAGTGGTGCAATGCAGCAAGTTGTACAAAAATTAAGGATCACCTTTTGCATTACTGTAAAGCTACCTCTGGATCACTGTTCTTTTGTCGCTCACCCATGCACTTTTAGGAAATATATTGTAGTATGATTATCATACAATATCAGTTGCACACACGGCACAGTATCTCACTATGTACACTCTGTCAACATGATCACTATGTTTCCTATTCAGACACCTTCACAATGTGATCACTTAAAAGAAGCTGACATGACAATGAAAAATGCAGGGTTTCACCGGCGCAGCCTCCTCCGCCGGCGCGGCATCCTTCACCGACGCGTCCTCAGCCACCCGTGCATCCTCCTCCACCGGCGCGGCCTCCTCCACCGGCGCTCCCCCAGCCACCTGCGCAGCATCCTACACCGGCGCGTCCTACTCCAACAGCGCAGGAGATCATGTATGCCTCCCTTCTCTCCTCCTGCTAAAGTGCAACATTCCTTTAGATTTCAAACTTTGTTGTTATTTCTTATGTGACTACTCCCACCACTTCATTATTACTGAATAAAAATGTAAGAGGAAAAAAGATAACAAATGATTGTTCGACTAGACAAACTTATAGTTGATCAGTTAAACGAGTACTAGTGGTACCGACCGAACCATATTTCTTTACTTGTATAGCAATTCAGATTTTGGTGTGTCCACCTCTGAATTTAAACATCCGCCACCGACGCGTCGTCGGCCCACCCGCGCAGCCTCCTCCACCGGCGCGGCATCAACCACCGGCGCTCTCTCAGCTATCCGCGCGTCCTCCTCCACCGGCGCTCCCCCAGCCACCTGCGCAGCCTACTCCACCGGCGCGTCCTCTGCCACCGGCGCTCCCTCAGCCACCTGCGCAGCCTACTCCAACAACGCGTCGTCCGCCAACGATGTATGCCTCCCTTCCATCCTCCTATAATGATCATGTTAGTTGTCATTTCTCTGTCAGATTTTGGAGAATCATATTATATTATCAATGGCATAAGCAACGTCTTACTAGAAATTCAATCTGCTATGTTGTACTGTCATGTTTTATAGAATCACATATTATGATTGACCAGGCTGTGAGTTACTGCAGTAGCTTGGCCAATATTGTGTGCATATGGTAAAAGTATGAGTGTTAACCTGAACTTGTAGCTGTAGCTGTAGTAGCACTTGTCCAGCTGTAGTACAGATGCTGTTTTCAGTTGATTTGAGAGAAGGGGACTGAGTTAATTGGTCACTTCTTAGGTTTCCTAATGATCATGTGTTAATTTTGGTACAGCACAAACTTACTCTTTATGATCTCCTGAAACTAAACAATTTTTCCGCACAATGCTGCATCCATGCATTCACAGGTCCACTCTGCCTCCCCTTGTCAAGTCACACACACAATGCATTTTTAAAGCTTATTTTCACATTTTTCAATGATAAGGCTTGGTAACATTTCAATGATAAGCTTATTCGTCATTTGATTGAACATTTTTCAGTGATTTAGATGAGGATATTAGTGATGATGGAGATGACTATGTGAGTGAGGACGACGACTATGTGAGCGAGGAGGATGACTATGTGAGCGACAAAGACGACTATTTTATTTGGAGAGACCCCTACATGAGCGATGATGAAGCATTGCTCATCGAAGAAGATGAGTATGATGAGAAGAAAGAAATCATTGAAAGAGGTTTGTTTTCGTACACATGGATCTGCTGATTATAAAGAATATTCCAAACATTATCTTACACATAAATTGCATGCAGGTCCAGGATTTCCAGGGTTTGATCAGCCATTTGACAATTACTGCATCTTTGGAAATTTCGTTGAATTGAACTTTCATCAGAGAATGACTCTTAGAAATGTCACTGAAGTGTTACCAAGGCCAGCCACTAAGGAGTACGTTTGCACACTTGACGAATCCAATGTGACACCATCTGGAGAGTGCTTCTTGGTTAGTTCCTGTTATTTGTCATCTATTCGTCATTACAGTGAGATATAGCATGCTACTTTCACTATTAACAAATAGCTGATAATTTTCTATTAACCTGGCCTAGAAATAGCTGATATGTATGCATAACTGTTAGTTTCAAGATCATAAATAGCCTGACCTTTAGCTTGTCCTTTCTTGTATATGATCTTTGATTTATAAATGTTTCTGACTTAATTCAACATATTCCTTTCTAGGAGTTTACCGCGCAGTACACACGTTCCTTCCTGTTTAAGTTCTTGATGGACAGTCACTGCGTAAGACTTGGAATCACAGCAAGAGCACAAGAAGTCAGTGTGGCTGTTTGCACACCTACAAGTAATTTAAAGAAATACTGTCGGATGAAGTTGCAAGATTCTGGGAAGGCTATGATCTACAACAAGTCGTGGACTTATGCGGTGAAGGCATTCAACTTAAAGGAGGGAGATGTTTGCGTGTTTACGTTCATAGATGACAGGGAGGTTCCAGTGCTCCGAAGAGATCCATTCTCATGGTTGAGGATGGAGATCCTGAAGCTTGAGGAAGAGGAATGAGGGACTAGCTGAAGTTTTCTTCTTCTCTGAATGTTGCTGGTTGTACTGAATCTGTTTTTCTTCTCCGAATGCTGCTTGGTAGTACTTGAATCTATTTTGGGCTGAAGTGTTTTTCTTCTTTGGTAGATATATGATGCTAGTAGTAGCTTATATGACATGACATGTTCAACTCGTGGTGATATACACTCCTTTGGTACATATGATATAGTGAGGTATTTGATTTGTATCTTCTTTGGAAAGTTCAAATTATAATTAGTGAGGGCACCATATATTGTCCCTGCTTTTTAAATGTATTAGTTCAAATTATTCATCATTACTCCAGGTTTATTCAAAATTGTATTCCAAATTGTATGAATCGTCAACTTACCCGTTGTTTGGTACTACCCAAAATTGACATAATTTGTAATAAACTTGCATACAGTTTTTTAAATTAAAAACAAAAGAAACAAATGAAAAAACATTTTTATTTTGCAATTCAAATTTTGAGCAAGACATATTTAATCTTTATTAAGGACATCTCAACTAACGTGTTAAAAAATCTGGCCTCAACTAATGTTTTTAGGACATCATTTAATTGAAAAATCAAACATATTAAAAAATCAACTCCCGTGTCCACGACGCCATCCACTCAACCATCCACGACGCCATCCACTCAACCATCCACGACGCCATCCTCGCGCTCCATCGCCGTCGCCGCGCCTCGCGCTCCATCGCCGTCACCGCGCCTCGCGCTCCATCGCCGTCGCCGCGCCTCACCGTCGACGGCCCAGCCGCGCCTCGCCGTCGCAGTCGAGGTGGTCCTCGCCCTCGACGTCGCCCTCGCCGTCGACGCGCCACGCGCTCCATCGCCGTCGCCGCGCCTCACCGTCGACGGCCCAGCCGCGCCTCGCCGTCGCAGTCGAGGTGGTCCTCGCCCTCGACGTCGAGGGCCCAGCCGCGCCGTCGCCGTCACCGTCGAGGTCGTACCCTAGGTCGTCGCCTGGAACCCGCTCCTCCTCGTGAATGGATCCGCGCCGCTCGTTCCTCACCCGCCCTGCAACCTACGTAACAGGCGAGAGTAGCAACGCTGGTGAGAATTTCCTTCCCAGATCCTCGCTATTTCATGAGTTCTCAACGAATTGGAATTTCCTGTTGCTTATTGTTGCTTGATGAGTTCCCTGCTATTGTTGATTGATGTTCGTTGTTGCTATTTCATGAGTTCTCAACGAATTGGCATTACAATTGTACTACTAAATTGATTGATGTGTTGGATTCCAGTAGATGAAAGTTTTAGCTAACATAGACTTGTATTGCGTGTATATCTGAATATTAGTAGTTTGTTGTCTGCTTAATTAGGTAAATTAACGACGGTAGTTTGGGATTATGCAGGTTCTGTTTGATTGTCTGCTTAATTAGTTAACTGATTGGCCATTATGGATAAGCAGTGGATGAGAGCACCCAGATCCACAGCTGAATATGCTGCTGGGGTTACCAAGTTTTTACAATTTGCTGCTGAAAATGCTGGAATGGTTAACAGAGTACTTTGCCCCTGTAAAACATGTGCAAATAGGTTTTGGAATAATAGAAGTCTGGTTAGTGAACACCTGGTATGTAATGGTTTCATGCATGGTTACTCAACTTGGGCTCTACACGGAGAAGCTTTTGCGGACCACGACAACATTAGTTTACCTCAAGCTGGAGCTGCTCGCACTTGACACAAACGGTGATCATGAAGAACATGCCGACAATGATGAGATGGACCAAATGTTGCTCGATGGCTTCGGAATGTATGACACTGGAAGTTTAGGACTCGGATGAAGATGGGGAAGCAGAAGATGAAGATTCAGAGGCTGATGATAGTGATTTCGATGTTGATGCAGAAGCATACAAAAAACTAGTAGAAGATGGCAGCAAAGAATTATTCCCCGGCTGCAAAAAATTTTCAAAACTACAATTCCTAGTTAGGTTATTAAACTTGAAGAATACCTGGAAAGTGCCTAATACATGCTACGATGAAATTTTGTCATTGTTTAAAGATGCACTACCAGAAGGCCACACCCTGCCAAAAAATTTTCATGCATCCAAGAGGTACATAAAAGATGTTGGCATTGGGTATGAGAGTATTGACGCATGTGAACATGACTGCATCATGTTTAGGGGAGAATACTCTGACCTCCAAGAGTGCCCGAGTGTGCAAGACTAGTAGATGGAAGAGTGTGAACACAGGGGTAGATGGAAAAAGGGTGTACAAGGTTCCTCAGAAGGTTATTAGACACTTCAAATTGAAGCCTAGGGCTAGAAGGCTTTTCATGTGTTCAAAAACATCACCATACATGACTTGGCACAATGATGGTAGAACTAAAGATAGAATGATGAGGCATCCAGCAGATTCTCCAGCATGGAAATCATTTGACTCCAACCACCGGTTGTTCGGTAATGATCCAAGAAATATAAGATTTGCTTTGGCAACAGATGGATTTAATCCATTTCGTAACATGAACTTGTCCTATAGCATTTGGCCTATTGTTCTCATTCCACTCAATCTGCCTCCTTGGATCTGTATGAAGGAATCCAATTTCATACTGAGTGTAATTGTGCCTGGTAGGAAGGGTCCTGGAAAGGAAATGGATGTGTACTTGCAGCTAACCATTGATGATCTCCAAGAATTTTGGAAACCAGGAGTGTGGACACATGATGCACGTACTGGGGAGAAATTTCTGTTGCGTGCTGCGTTGCTTTGGACTATAACTGACTGGCTTGGAAGAGGCTGCATAAGTGGTGAGAGCTTGAACATTTGCTCTCACTGTCTACTAAACACATGCAGAAGGTATTTGAAGCATGGGCGCAAGTCATGCTTCTTAGGGCACAGAAGATTCCTAGATGATAATCATGTGTACGAGTTAGATGCGGCTTCTTTTAATGGAAAGACCGAGTTCGGACAACCTCCGCAGCAACCATCCGGAGAAGAAATATCCGTTATGACTGCATGTCCGCATACAGATTATGGTAAGTTGCGTAAACAAAAAGGGGAGACAAGAAAAGGAAG
Organism: Lolium rigidum; assembly: GCF_022539505.1. Taxonomy (NCBI): domain Eukaryota; kingdom Viridiplantae; phylum Streptophyta; class Magnoliopsida; order Poales; family Poaceae; genus Lolium; species Lolium rigidum. Next base: position 28,576,033 of record NC_061509.1, read on the forward strand.
AAAATGTCCGAGGAAGATGAAAATGTTGACATTTATGTTCACCCTGTCGATGCAGCATTTAAAAAGAGAAGTGTGTTCTTCCAATTAGAATATTGGGACAAACTTCTTGTCAGAAACAATCTGGATATCATGCATATTGAAAAAAATACATTTGACAACATAGTAAATACCATACTTGATGTAGATAAGAGATCAAAAGATGGTTTAAATGCTAGAAAGGACCTTAAGGCTATGAAAATTAGGACTGATCTACATGCTGATATGACCGGACCTAAACCTACACTCCCTAAAGCAATTTATCAGATGAATACCGATGGAAAACATATTTTCTGCATGGTTATCAAGTATGCTAGATTTCCTGATGGTTATGCATCCAATCTTTTTCCCAAGGTGCACTTAGATACTAAGAAGTTAGTTGGCTTGAAAAGCCATGATTGTCATATTATTATGCAAGATTTGATGCCTTTAGCACTATGTAGATCTTTGCCTGAGAGTGTATCTATACCACTGATAAGGCTATGCAAGTACTTCAAGGTGTTGTACGGAAAGGTGATAGATGTCAAGGAAATTGAAGAATGGGAAGATGAAATTGTTGAAATTTTGTGCCAGTTGGAGATGATATTTCCCCCTTCATTCTTCGACATAATGGTCCATCTAACTATGCACCTTGCATCTGAAGTAAGAATAGCCGGGCCAGTGCATTACAGGGGCATGTGGTCACCAGAGAGGTTTATGGGTAAAGTTAAAAACATGGTTGGGACCACAAGTCACCCAGAAGGCTCAATTGCGGAAAGTTACCAGTTGGATGAAAGTCTGACATTCTGTTCAAGATATCTGCATGATTGTACTACCAAGCTTACTAGAGCGCCAAGGCATAATGAAAACCCTGGTCCTTCAAGCTGCTAGTCAATCCTACTCGACAACAATCGGCAAGCCTCTGTCGGCCTTTGCCGTAACTCAACCTGGATTTCGTTTCGTGGACACAAGCTGCTAGATGTGTACTTGTGTGCTATCCAAAAATTACAGCATATGCCGAGTGAGTTTTTGTCCTACCTTTTGTACTAGCAAAATACCATACATGGCTCTAAACCCGTTTAAATCGTGTAGGGAGCACAAAAAATACATTTCACTTGGTAGAAGGAAATCAAAGAGAGAGATTGAAAATGCTCATCACGAGAACATTCCATACTTGGTTTGTTGAGCATGTAAGACTTTCAATCTATAAATTATAGAATGAGAATTTACTATATATTAATATATGCTACTGTCATTTTTACATTCTTGTGTGTTCTTCTAGGTACAAAAACTCAGAGAACAGGGAATTGATCTGCCTCGTGATGTCATTACATTATCTCAACAACCATATATGATGGCCCGAAGATACAATAGCTATTTTATTAATGGCTGCACATATCATACCCATTCGTATGGTGTAGGCAAATCTACCCAATGTGATGGTGTTGCTGTTGTTGCAAGTACTTCTAGTTTTTCTAGTGCGAAAGATGATAATCCAGCAGTAGGAGATGTCGCATACTATGGTAGAATTACTGATATCATAGAGCTGAACTATTCAAACGAAGGACATGTGGTCCTTTTCAAATGTGATTGGGTAAAAAAAACGGAGTGAGGGAATTAGACAACTTTGGTATAACAGAGGTTAACTTTGATCATATTTATAATTCCCAGGACATACATTCTGAACCGTTCATTCTAGCTAGTCAAGCCAAACAGGTGTATTATGTAAATGACCCTCGTAGATACCGATTGGAATGCGGTTGTTTTTCCTACAACAAGAGATTATTATGATATGGAACCTGATCGAACGAGTGTGAGTGTAATTGCAAGTATGCTTTCATCATCATTAAATTATTTGAGGTGAACTAAAAAATCTTGTTCTTATTTCAGGAGCGATGATTAATGGAAGACAAGATTGGAGGAACAAGATTCTTGGCTTACAGGATGCGAGAGATGGAAGCATCCGAATATGAGAGAATAAGTCTACTAAAAGAAGAGAAGTTTAGAAAGATGTATTATGAGCATTTAGAAGTAAGTTTTAATGTTAAATTCACTTAAGCAAATTGGACAAGTCGAGGTTGTACTCGTTACTTGATAGTTTCAGAAAATGGCCGTAGTCATTATCGGCCGCATCCCTGCCAAGTCATTTTCTGTCATTTCCTGTCATGTTTTGTCCATTAGAAGCTCCCTGGAAATGCAAGTGTGTAATATAGTTAGGTCTAGCTTAAAAGGCACAATCAGGTAAAGACTTTGTATAACAATAGCAGTCACGAACTTAGTTAAAACTAGTTAGTGCAGTGATCTAGTTCACTTACCTTGTGCTTATTTAACAGAAGAGCTCAACTACACACCTTCAAGAACCTCCCATGTTTTAACAACTCTACAGCAAGTGCTGAACATTGCAAATGCTAGCAATGTTTAAAAATATTATATGCATTTGTAGTCTGCATCAGTGATGAATGTTAAAGTTTGATCAATTTAACATATTAATTGTAAATTTGTAGGCTGCCAGGGTTTATGATTCAGATGATGATGATGAAGAATCAGACGATGACGATGAAGAACATGACAAAGAAGATGATGCCTCGGATGATGAGACAGGGGATGAGAATGAAGTACATCACATTGCTGGTGATCATGCACAAGTACATCATCAAGGTATGAAATACGATTGTATCTAAAATGAAAAAATGAAACTGCAACTGAACAAATAATCTTTACCTTGCTCTTGATTAAAAATGAAGTTGCAGGTCAGGAAGAGAAAAGTACAAGAGGACCTACCAACATGAAAAAGTTTTGGGCAAAGCATGGGCCTAATAACAAGGTGCAACTGCAGTTTAACCATTTAGGACAGCCATGTGGTGTTAAGACATCCAAGCTATCAAACTTCATGAGTAGTTTGGTAAAAGGAAAAGACGTCTCTCTCGGTGCCAATACTTGGAGGGATGTGCCAGACTGTGAGAAAAATAAATTGTGGATGACATTGAAGGTAACACTCATAATTGGGATTCATTCATTCATGTTGCAACTTCATAAGACAGTATTTTGTACATGATTTTTTAAAAAAAAATTGCAAATGAAAAATTGCTCTAACCTTCTGCTTGTCAGGCTTACTTCAACCTTTCTGAAGAAAACAAGTACTGGGTAATGAAATCAGCTGCAAAAAAGTGGAGATCATTCAAGTACTACTTGAAGATTACATTTTATGATGCAAGATTGACTTTGAAACGAAATATTGCAAATGGCTGTGGGGGTAGGATTCATGAGAACCAGTGGGAGAAGCTATGCAAGTATTGGCGAAAGGAAAAGACAATGGTCAGTTCTGATGTATTACTACATGATTATTTAACTTGTTCACATGTGCTTGTCCATGGACTTACATAATCTTACGAGCGATGTCGGCAGTAAATAAAGCAACAAGGGCAAATCAGAACAATGCTCGACATACTGCTGGTACTAGGAGCTTCGCGGTTGTGCATGAACAGGAGGTAGGTTTCCTGGTTGGTCTGTGTGCTTTTTGGTGGTATAGTTGATCCATACATGTGTGCAATTTCCCAGCAAGTATGGACTATTACTGATAAGCAATTTCCATATAATTGTGTGCAAACTGAGAAGCAATTTTCATTTGAAGTTGTTGTCTTGTGCAAATTACAGGAAATTAAGCAAGGACAACTCGTATCTAGGTCTCAACTCGTACCGTATTGTCCATACAAACAAAGATGGACTTCCGGTAGACGATTATTCTGCAGCTAAAATTGTATGTACCATTCTCTTGTGTATACAACCGATAGCATTGTTGGCCGACAAGAAATTTTTAAAAAGTGTCGTTGCGTGCTTCGTTGACAGGGAGGAGATAACTCGCTGCTTTCCATGTGAAACCATCACCGATCCGTGAAGAACACGGAGAAGGAGATCTATATTCTCACATCTTCCCAAATCCCAGCAAGTCAAGAATGCATGGATTCGGGCTAGTGGTTGGTGGAAAGTCAAGTGTACCTGCTAAGTGAAGTCGTATCCGCATTTAGAGATTCAAAAGAAGAGAACCCGCAACTCGGAGGCCCGGTACAAACACTACCGGCAAGCCGTGCAGCTCTAACGAGAGAGGAGTCAACTAATGGAAGATAAATTGAACTCGTTCATAGCAACTCAAGAGCTGAAATCCACCTCTACAGCACAAGAAGAGGCAACCATTGCCGAGCAAATGTTGCCCGAGACTGAGCAAGTGGAAGCAACTGAAGGAGCAGCAGCAGCATCCATAAAAAGGTGCAGACAAGCAACTGAAGATAACAAAGATGAAGCAATCCGAGGAGGCAAGCACTTGAAGCAAACAGAGGAATCAATCAGAGGAGCCAAGCACTTGAAACAAGCAGCTCAAGCAAGCCAAGGAGCAAAGTACTCGCAGCAAACAAATGCAAGCAAGCCAACTTATAGGGAAGCAGGTTGAAGCACTCGTTCATAGCAACTCAAGAGCTGAAATCCACCTCTACAACGACAAGAAGAGGCAACCATTGCCGAGCAAATGTTGCCCGAGACCGAGCAAGTGGAAGCAATCGAAGGAGCAGACAGCAAGCATCCATAAAAAGGTGCGGACAAGCAACCGAAGATAACAAAGATGAAGCAATCCGAGGAGGCAAGCACTTGAAGCAAACAGAGGAATCAATCGAGGAGCCAAGCACTTGAAACAAGCAGCTCAAGCAAGCCAAGGAGCAAAGTACTCGCAGCAAACAAATGCAGCAAGCCAACTTATAGGGAAGCAGGTTGAAGCACTCGTTCATAGCAACTCAAGAGCTGAAATCCACCTCTACAGAGCACAAGAAGAGGCAACCATTGCCGAGCAAATGTTTCCCGAGTTCGAGCAAGTGGATGCAATCGAAGGAGCAGCAGCAGCATCAATAAAAAGGTGCGGACAAGTCGGAGGAACAGCAGCAAGTATTCAAGTACATGAAATCAAGCAAAGCAACAACAAAAGAAGCAACAACACTACCCAAGAAAAAGAAAAGGAGTGCAGCTGACTCCTTCAAGTCAACAACAACTGATTGCTTGAAGATAACAGGAGAAGCATATACACAAGTAGATGGAACAAGCCAAGAAGCAACAGTACCACCCAAGACTAAGAAACTGCAGAATATCATTGATTCTCAAGTTGGGGAAGTACAATGTGTAGGATAACGTTGCATAGAAAACAAAAATTTTCCTACCGCGAACACGCAATCCAAGCCAAGATGCAATCTAGAAGACGGTAGCAACGAGGGGGTATCGAGTCTCACCCTTGAAGAGATTCCAAAGCCTACAAGATGAGGCTCTTGTTGCTGCGGTAGACGTTCACTTGCCGCTTGCAAAAGCGCGTAGAAGATCTTGATCACGATCGGTTCCGGCGCCACGAACGGGCAGCACCTCCGTACTCGGTCACACGTTCGGTTGTTGATGAAGACGACGTCCACCTCCCCGTTCCAGCGGGCAGCGGAAGTAGTAGCTCCTCTTGAATCCGACGAGCACGATGGCGTGGTGTCGGTGGCGGTGTAAAAGTCCGGCGGAGCTTCGCTAAGCTATGCGGGATGTGGAGGAGCGGGCGGCTAGGGTTTGGGGAGAGGGGGGCGCCGGCCACTAAGGGGTGCGGCCACCTTGGTGGTTCTTTGGGTGGCCGGCCCCCTCCCCTTGGTCCCTCATTATATAGGTGGAACCCCAAGAGGTGGTGTCCAAGTCTTCGAATAAGACCCGAACCAAATCCTTCCATAGGAGGGGCAATCCTAGCCCAACTAGGACTCCCACCCAAAGGTGGGATTCCCACCTCCCATGTGGGGGTGGCCGGCCCCTAAGGGGAGTCCACTTGGGACTCCTCCCCCACTAGGGTTGGCCGGCCATGGAGGTGGAGTCCCTTGTGGACTCCACCTTCCTTGGTGGTTTCTTCCGGACTTTTCTAGAACCTTCTAGAACCTTCCATAGAACCTTCCGCGACATTTTATTCACATAAAATGACATCCTATATATGAATCTTATTCTCCGGACCATTCCGAACTCCTCGTGATGTCCGGGATCACATCCGGGACTCCGAACAAATATACCAACTCCATTCCATATTCAAGAACTACCATTTCAACATCCAACTTTAAGTGTGTCACCCTACGGTTCGTGAACTATGCGGACATGGTTGAGTACTCACTCCGACCAATAACCAATAGCGGGATCCGGAGATCCATAATGGCTCCCACATATTCAACGATGACTTTAGTGATCGAATGAACCATTCACATATATTACCAATTCCCTTTGTCTCGCGATATTTTACTTGTCCGAGGTTTGATCTTCGGTATCACTCTATACCTTGTTCAACCTCGTCTCCAGACAAGTACTCTTTACTCGTACCGTGGTATGTGGTCTCTTATGAACTCATTCATATGCTTGCAAGACATTAGACGACATTCCACCGAGAGGGCCCAGAGTATATCTATCCGTCATCGGGATGGACAAATCCCACTCGTTGATCCATATGCCTCAACTCATACTTTCCGGATACTTAATCCCACCTTTATAGCCACCCATTTACGCAAGTGGTGTTTGGTGTAATCAAAGTACCTTTCCGGTATAAGTGATTTATATGATCTCATGGTCATAAGGATTAGGTAACTATGTATCGAAAGCTTATAGCAAATAACTTAATGACGAGATCTTATGCTACGCTTAATTGGGTGTGTCCATTACATCATTCATACAATGATGTAACCTTGTTATTAATAACATCCAATGTTCATGATTATGAAACTAATCATCCATTAATCAACAAGCTAGTTTAAGAGGCATACTAGGGACTTCTTGTTTGTCTACATATCACACATGTACTAATGTTTCGGTTAATACAATTATAGCATGACATATAAACATTTATCATAAACATAGAGATATAAATAATAACCACTTTTATTATTGCCTCTAGGGCATATCTCCTTCAGTCTCCCACTTGCACTAGAGTCAATAATCTAGATTACATTGTAATATACCTAACACCCATGGCATTCCGGTGTTGGTCATGCTTTGCCCTAGGGAGAGCTTTAGTCAACGGATCCGCTACATTCGGATCGGTGTGTACTTTGCAAATCTTTACTTCTCCATCTTCGATGTACTCGCGAATCGAGTGGTAACGCAGCTTGATATGCTTCGACCTCTTGTGTGACCTTGGCTCTTGTGCATTGGCGATGGCACCCATGTTATCACGATAAATGATTAATGGGTCTAATGCACTAGGAACCACACCGAGCTCTACAATGAACCTCTTCATCCATACCGCTTCCGATGAAGCCTCCGAAGCCGCTATGTACTCCGATTCCGTTGAAGACTTCGCCACCGTGCATCGCTTCGAGCTTGCCCAGCTTCATCGCAGCACCATTCAATATAAACACGTACCTGGATCGTGACTTAGAGTCATCGGGATCGGTGTTCCAACTTGCATCGGTGTAACCATTTACAACGAGCTCTTGGTCACCTCCATAACAAAGAAACATATCCTTAGTTCTTTTCAAGTACTTTAGGATATTCTTGACCGCTGTCCGAGTGTTCCATTCCTGGATCACTTTGATATCTCGCTAGTCAAACTAACAGAGCATGTGCTATATCCGGTCTAGTACATAGCATGGCATACATGATAGATCCTATCGCCGAGGCATAGGGGATATTACTCATCCTTTCTCTTTCTTCTGCCGTAGCCGGTCCTTGAGTCTTACTCAAGACCTTGCCCGGTAACATAGGTAAGAACCCTTTCTTACTTTCGTCCATTCTAAATTTCTTTAGAATCTTGTCCGGATATGTACTCGCGATAGCCCTATTAGGCGTCTTGATCTATCTCTATAAATCTTGATGCCTAATATATACGATGCTTCACCAAGGTCTTTCATTGAAAAACTATTATTCAAATAACCTTTTACACTGCTTAATAGTTCTATATCATTCCCAATTAATAATATGTCATCTACATATAATATCGTGAATGCTACGAGCTCCCACTCACTTTCTTGTAAATACGAGCCTCTCCATGACACCGTATAAACCCAAAGTCTTTGATCACCTTATCAAAGCGTCGGTTCCAACTTCTTGATGCTTGCTTCAGTCCATAGATTGAACGCTGAAGTTTGCATACTTTGTCAGCATTTTTAGGATCGACAAAACCTTTGGGTTGTACCATATACAACTCTTCCTCAATGTCTCCATTAAGGAACGCCGTTTTGACATCCATCCGCCAAATCTCATAATCGAAAAATGCAGCTATTGCTAACAAAATCCTCACAGATTTTAGCTTCGCTACAGGTGAGAAAGTCTCATCGTAGTCAACTCCTTGAATTTGTCGGAAACCCTTTGCGACAAGTCGAGCTTTATAGACGGTAATATTACCATCGAGCATCTGTTTTTCTCTTGAAGATCCATTTATTCTCGATGGCCTTTCGGCTATCGGGTAAGTCTACCAAAGTCCATACTTTGTTATCATACATGGATCCCATTTCGGATTTCATGGCTTCTTGCCATTTGTTGGAATCCGAGCTCATCATCGCTTCTTCATACGTCGCAGGGTCCTCATCATTGTTATCCACAATCATGACATTTAGACAAGGATCATACCAATCAGGAGTGGCACGTTCCCTTGTCGATCCGCGAGGTTCGAGTAGTTTCCTCGTTCGAAGTTTCATGATCATTATCATTAGCTTCCTCTCGTTGCCGGTGTAGGCGGTACAGGTACAACTTCCGGTCATTGCGCTACTCGATCAACGAGTATAGATTCATCAATCTCATCGAGTTCTACTTTTCTTCCAAGTCACTTCTTTAGTGAGAAATTCTTTCTCAAGAAAGGTTCCGTTCTTTGCAACAAATATTTTGCCTTCGGATTTGTGATAGAAAGTATACCCTATAGTTTCCTTAGGGTATCCTATGAAGACGCATTTCTCCGCTTTGGGTTCTAGCTTGTCCGGTTGTAACTTCTTTACATAGGCTTCGCAACCCCAAACTTTCGAGAACGACGACTTAGGTTTCTTATTAAACCATAATTCATACGGTGTCGTTTCTACGGATTTTGATGGTGCTCTATTTAAAGTGAATGCGGCTGTCTCTAATGCATAACTCCAAAATGATAATGGCAAATCAGTAAGAGACATCATAGAACGAACCATATCTAAGAGAGTTCGATTACGACGTTCGGATACACCGTTTCGTTGTGGTGTTCCCGGCGGTGTCAATTGTGAAAGTATTCCGCATTTCTTTAAATGCATGCCAAACTCATAACTCAGATATTCACCTCCACGATCGGATCGTAGAAATTTTATCTTCTTGTTACGTTGATTTTCTACTTCACTTTGAAATTCCTTAAACTTCTCGAAAGTTTCGGATTTATGTTTCATGAAATAGATATACCCATATCTACTTAGATCATCTGTGAAGGTTAGAACATAACGATAACCACCGCGCGATGCTACACTCATTGGTCCGCACACATCGGTATGTTGATTTCCAATAAGTCGGTAGCTCGCTCCATTATACCAGAAAATGGAGTCTTAGTCATTTTTCCCATTAGACATGCTTCGCATCTATCAAGTAACTCAAAGTCAAGTGATTCAAGTAATCCATCAGTATGGAGTTTCTTCATGCGCTTCACTCCAATATGACCAAGACGACGAGTGCCACATATAAGTAGAATTATCATTCAATTTAATTCGCTTAGCATCAATGTTATGTATATGCGTATCACTACTATCGAGATCTAACAGAAATAAGCCATTCTTTTGTGGTGCTCGACCATAAAAGATATTATTCATAAAAATAGAACAACCATTATTCTCGAGACTTGAATGAATAACCGTCTTGCATTAAACAAGATCCAGATATAATGTTCATGCTCAATGCGGGTACAAAATAACAATTATTTAGGCTTAAAACTAATCCCGAAGGTAGATGTAGAGGAAGTGTGCCGACAGCCGATCACATCGACTTTGGATCCATTTCCAACGCGCATTGTCACTTCATCTTTCGGTAGTCTTCGTTTATTCTTTAGTTCTCGTTTCGAGTTACGGATATGAGCAACCGAACCGAGTATCAAATACCCAGGTACTAGAACGAGAACCAGTGAGATAAACATCTATAACATGTATATCGGATATACCTTCTTTCTTCTTCTTGACAAGGCCGCTCTTCGGATCAGCCGGATACTTGGAGCAATTACGCTTCCGGTGTCCCTTCTCCTTGCGAGTAATAGCACTCAGCATCAGGCTTAGGGCCGTTCTTAGGTTTCATAGGAGGCGTGGCAGCTTTCTTGCCACCCTTCTTGAATTTTCCCTTAGACTTGCCCTGTTTCTTGAAACTAGTGGTCTTGTTGACCATCAACACTTGGTGCTCTTTCTTGATCTCAATCTCAGCGAGCTTTTAGCATGCCAAAGAGTTCGGGTAACTCCTTGTTCATGTTCTGCATATTGTAGTTCATCACAAAGTTCTTGTAACTTGGTGGCGGTGATTGAAGGACACGATTAATCCCCGATCCGTTAGGAATCACTATTCCCAAGTCATCGAGTTTCTTCGCATGCTCGGTCATGGCGAGCATGTGCTCACTAATGGAGCTGCCTTCTTCCATCATACAGCTGAAGAAATGTTTCGATGCTTCATAGCATTCCACGGCCGCATGAGTCTCGAAAATAGTCTTCAACTCTTTCATCAACTCATGAGGATCGTGGTGCTCAAAACGTTTTTGAAGATCGGATTCCGGATCGCACGAGGATGGCACACCGAACTTGAGAGTACCGAGTTTTCCGAGTCTCGTAAACAGCTTTTACTTCATCGGTTTCGGTTCTACGCGGAGGGTCACCTAGCGGTGCATCAAGCACATATTGCAGATTTCCGCCGGAGAGGAAGATCCTCACATGACGGAACCGGTCGGTGAAGTTGCTACCGTTGCTCTTAAGCTTTTCTTTCTCTAGGAACTCGGTTAAAATTGATTGGGGACGCCATCTCTACAACATATATTTGCAATAGTTTAGACTAAGTTTATGACAAATTGAGTTCAAATTTTAATTCAATATAATTAAAAATCTAGGTGAACTCCCACTCAAAACAATATCCCTCGCATTGTCTTAGTGATCACATGAACCAAATCCACTACACCATAGTCCGATCATCACGAGACAAGGTGTAATTTCAATGGCGAACACTCAAAGTGTTCATCATATCAATCATATGATTCATGCTCTACCTTTCGGTATCACGTGTTCCGAGACCATGTCTGTACATGCTAGGCTCGTCAAGGCCACCTTAGTATCCGCATGTGCAAAGCGGCTTGCACCCGTTGTATGCACTTGTTGATTCTATCACACCCGATCATCACGAGATGCTTCGAAACGACAAGTCTTGGCAACGGTGCTACTAAGGATGAACACTTTATTATCTTGAGATTTTAGTGAGGGATCATCTTATAATGCTACCGTCGCGATCTAAGCAAAATAAGATGCATAAAAGGATTAACATCACATGCAGTTCATATGTGATATGATATGGCCCTTTTGTCTTTGCGCCTTTGATCTTCATCTCCAAAGCACGGACATGATCTCCATCATCTTCGGGCATGATCTCCATCATCGTCGGCGAAGCACCAAGGTCAATGGCGCCGTCTTCATGATTGTCCTCCATGTAGCAACTATTACAACTACTTTGAAATACTACTCAACATGAAATTTAAAGACAACCATAAGGCTCCTGCCGGTTGCCACAATACAATAATGATCATCTCATACATATTCATCATCACATTATGGCCATATCACATCACCAAACCCTGCAAAAACAAGTTAGACGCTCTCTAATTTGGTTTGCATATTTTACGTGGTTTAGGGTTTTCGATATAGATCTAATCTACCTACGAACATGAACCACAACGTTGATACTAATGTTGTCAATAGAAGAGTAAATTGAATCTTTACTATAGTAGGAGAGACGAGACACCCGCAAAGCCTCTTATGCAATACAAGTTGCATGTCGAACGAGGAACAAGTCTCATGAACGCGGTCATGTAAAGTTAGTCCGAGCCGCTTCATCCCACTATGCCATAAAGATGCAAAGTACTCAACTAAAGATAACAAGAGCATCAACGCCCACAAACCATTGTGTTCTACTCGTGCAACCATCTATGCATAGACACGGCTGCGATACCACTCTGTAGGATAACGTTGCATAGAAAACAAAAATTTTCCTACCGCGAACACGCAATCCAAGCCAAGATGCAATCTAGAAGACGGTAGCAACGAGGGGGTATCGAGTCTCACCCTTGAAGAGATTCCAAAGCCTACAAGATGAGGCTCTTGTTGCTGCGGTAGACGTTCACTTGCCGCTTGCAAAAGCGCGTAGAAGATCTTGATCACGATCGGTTCCGGCGCCACGAACGGGCAGCACCTCCGTACTCGGTCACACGTTCGGTTGTTGATGAAGACGACGTCCACCTCCCCGTTCCAGCGGGCAGCGAAAGTAGTAGCTCCTCTTGAATCCGACAGCACGACGGCGTGGTGTCGGTGGCGGTGTAAAAGTCCGGCGGAGCTTCGCTAAGCTATGCGGGATGTGGAGGAGCGGGCGGCTAGGGTTTGGGGAGAGGGGGGCGCCGGCCACTAAGGGGTGCGGCCACCTTGGTGGTTCTTTGGGTGGCCGGCCCCCTCCCCTTGGTCCCTCATTATATAGGTGGAACCCCAAGAGGTGGTGTCCAAGTCTTCGAATAAGACCCGAACCAAATCCTTCCATAGGAGGGGGCAATCCTAGCCCAACTAGGACTCCCACCCAAAGGTGGGATTCCCACCTCCCATGTGGGGGTGGCCGGCCCCTAAGGGGAGTCCACTTGGGACTCCTCCCCCACTAGGGTTGGCCGGCCATGGAGGTGGAGTCCCTTGTGGACTCCACCTTCCTTGGTGGTTTCTTCCGGACTTTTCTAGAACCTTCTAGAACCTTCCATAGAACCTTCCGCGACATTTTATTCACATAAAATGACATCCTATATATGAATCTTATTCTCCGGACCATTCCGGAACTCCTCGTGATGTCCGGGATCACATCCGGGACTCCGAACAAATATACCAACTCCATTCCATATTCAAGAACTACCATTTCAACATCCAACTTTAAGTGTGTCACCCTACGGTTCGTGAACTATGCGGACATGGTTGAGTACTCACTCCGACCAATAACCAATAGCGGGATCCGGAGATCCATAATGGCTCCCACATATTCAACGATGACTTTAGTGATCGAATGAACCATTCACATATATTACCAATTCCCTTTGTCTCGCGATATTTTACTTGTCCGAGGTTTGATCTTCGGTATCACTCTATACCTTGTTCAACCTCGTCTCCCGACAAGTACTCTTTACTCGTACCGTGGTATGTGGTCTCTTATGAACTCATTCATATGCTTGCAAGACATTAGACGACATTCCACCGAGAGGGCCCAGAGTATATCTATCCGTCATCGGGATGGACAAATCCCACTGTTGATCCATATGCCTCAACTCATACTTTCCGGATACTTAATCCCACCTTTATAGCCACCCATTTACGCAGTGGTGTTTGGTGTAATCAAAGTACCTTTCCGGTATAAGTGATTTATATGATCTCATGGTCATAAGGATTAGGTAACTATGTATCGAAAGCTTATAGCAAATAACTTAATGACGAGATCTTATGCTACGCTTAATTGGGTGTGTCCATTACATCATTCATACAATGATGTAACCTTGTTATTAATAACATCCAATGTTCATGATTATGAAACTAATCATCCATTAATCAACAAGCTAGTTTAAGAGGCATACTAGGGACTTCTTGTTTGTCTACATATCACACATGTACTAATGTTTCGGTTAATACAATTATAGCATGACATATAAACATTTATCATAAACATAGAGATATAAATAATAACCACTTTTATTATTGCCTCTAGGGCATATCTCCTTCACAATGTGTGGTTGCACCAGACTGTGCAAAACCAAAACCCAAGACATCATACAAGAAGTTGTTAGAAGGCTGCGAAGAATCGATCAAAATTAAGGAAGAGAAGGTAGAAGAAATCATTGCAAGTAAGAAGCGTAAAGCTTGGTTTCCACCAAGAAAAGCAATGAAGGTAAGCTTACAATATTAAAACTTGAAATTATTGAGTAGTACTTGATATGAGTATACATAGTTATGTTGTATCTTAATGGTCAGGTTGACAAAATCAAAACAGGGATGGAAGTGGGATTGACCTCACCAAACAGACTTACGAGTTGGTTGCACTAGGAACAAGTACAAGATGTAGAAAGCGAAGAATTTGTTGAAGTTCTTGTTAACATTGTTTACAAGAAAACCACAGTACTGCCTAAAGCTAAAGGCAGGATAAAAAATGTAGGACAAGCTGAAGCACACTGCATACCTTGGCCAAAAAAACATGTAGGTGACAATGACTGCACTAAAATATTCTTTTCACATCTAAATGCTGCCATGACACATTTACAAAATTATAGCTGACAAACTTTTAGCTATCTGACATTGACTTGCAGCTGACAGAGCTAGAACTGGATAGCATAAATAAAGAAGTTGTGAGAAAGGTGCGTAAAGAGCTGTGGGAAAATGACCCTCGAGATGTGAAGTGCAAGAAGAGGAGAAGTAGTAAACCACAAGGTACAAATGTCACTTAACTATTAGTAGATTTGTGCACATACCATGACCATCTAAAACAATGCTATGCGGAATATTAGCCCCGCATAATTATTGATTCCCGACCATTATTGATTCCTGATTTCCCCCTCATAATTTATCTCGCTGCATGCCAATTATCTATGCATTTACCTGGTACCTGTCCCACATGTCACATGTGAATAGTTACATAAAAACATGCGCTTTGCAAAAATACAACTTGTTTAGTTCAGCACTAGGATTAAGCCTTGCTCTGGTTCTTATCCTCTGCACTGTCCATGGCATCATTCCTGTTTGTTCCGTCGCTCCGTGATTTCTTCTTGACAAACAATGTTGTTTCAAGGACTTCCAAACCAATTGCCCTTGACTCTTGCACTCGCCAAGTTGTATTTGACGGCTTTTGCTCCGTAATCGACTTGGCTGCTAAGTACTAATTTGGTCCTAGTAAAGCAGTGTTAGCAACTGGCGCAGATGTACCGTGTGGTTTCAGTACCGACAGCATAGATGCCCCGCCAACTGTTTCCAGTCCTACAAGCCCATGGTTTGTTCTTGATTTAGGTTGTTTGCCCCCATGC
Source organism: Lolium rigidum (assembly GCF_022539505.1). Taxonomy (NCBI): domain Eukaryota; kingdom Viridiplantae; phylum Streptophyta; class Magnoliopsida; order Poales; family Poaceae; genus Lolium; species Lolium rigidum. The sequence continues at coordinate 28,591,298 of NC_061509.1, forward strand.
TGGGTGGCATTAGTTGTTTAGAGCTAAAGCTGGGATTATGTTCTTGATTTCCTGGACATTCTCAAGTGCTTCTCAGATGGACAGACTAGTTGCTTTTTGTCCAAACAACAGATTGTTCCTATAGTGTTTTGCTTTTGCATGAACTTATTGGATCAAGTACTTCATCCATCCATTTTAATAACATCTCCACTTCTCTGTAACCCAACATACAAGCCCTTAGCAAATCCAAGCATCACTACCCTTGCTCCGCATATTTGCATACTACAGCGGGCAGAAAAAATACCGAAAAAAGCATTTATTAAATGACCCTCAGTTTGCATGCTAGGAAAAAGTACTTCACATGGGCAGGCTGGTACTTGCATTAATCCAAGCCCCTCTTTCTCTTCTTACTTTTCTGAAGAAATGCATACTGTAGATGGAGATATTAAACTACTTACTGTCATCTGAGCATGGACAGTGCACTTCTATTTTTCATCTACTTTTGTTTAATCATATTACTATTTCTCTCAAGGTACAATGCTCAATACTCAAGGTACAATGCTCAATACTCAAGGTACAATGCTCAATACTCAAGGTACAATGCTCAATACTCAAGGTGATGCTGCTCACTGATGCCTCGTCTGGGGTACAACCGATGCTCGGCATTGATCGCTTATGATGTTCGAAGTCGAACCATGGTGATGATTAGACGAGTATACAAACCGAGAGTGTCATAATTTCCGTCTCCGTTTTGCTCTGTGAGACATAGTGAGATATTATGTTGGACGCGACAAAGTGTATTGGATTCTTGTATGACAGATGTGTACGACAGTATATATGTTGGTACTGTTTGTTCTTATTCTTGTATGACAGTATTTGCTCATTCTTGTATGACATAATGTTCATGTTGTGTGCTCATTCTTGTATGACAGTACCCCTAATTGAGTATATGAAATGGTATTTGAGTATATGGGGCACATCTCAAAGTACCCCTAATTGGATTTAGTGGCACTTGGCAAAGTGCCCCTAATTGAATTTAGTGGCACTTTTAGAAGTGCCCCTAAATGCATTTAGTGGCACTTGGCAAAGTGCCCCTAATTGGATTTAGTGGCACTTGGCAAAGTGCCCCTAATTGGATTTAGTGGCACTTTTAGAAGTGCCCCTAATTGGATTTAGTGGCACTTGACAAAGTGCCCCTAATTGGATTTAGTGGCACTTTTAGAAGTGCCCCAAATTGGATTTAGTGGCACTTTTAGAAGTGCCCCTAATTGGATTTAGTGGCACTTGACAAAGTGCCCCTAAATGGATTTAGTGGCACTTTTAGAAGTGCCCCTAATTGGATTTAGTGGCACTTGACAAAGTGCCCCTAATTAGATTTAGTGGCACTTTTAGAAGTGCCCCTAATTGGATTTAGTGGCACTTGACAAAGTGCCACTAGGTAGTGCCCCAAATACTTTTAGAGACGCAAGTAAAGGTGGCACTTGAAAAAGTGCCCCTATAGCTAATTAGTGGCACTTTGGTTCAAATTTGGGGCACTTTGAAATGCCCCAAATTTTATACCGTGATGTAGTGACACGCAGCTAACTAACTAGCTAGCAACTAATTACAGCTAATAATTGAAAAAGAGTTCATGTTACTCCCTTCCGTCCTATAATGGAGCTCGATGCGTGTGGATGTCGAGCTTGCAGCAGGCGCGACAAAGCTAGCTCCTCGGCGTCAACAACCTTGATCTGTGTGATTAGAGGGCCATAGCGTGTATGCATTGGATCCTTCTGCACATGTGTACTTGAGCATTTCTAGCTAGCTAGTAGATGAAATGCTTTGCTTCCCTTCACTTGTCAGCTGCCTGCTGGCGTCGGTGCCGGTCCGGCCGTGTGCGTTGGTGTTGACGACGTGGGGCGTACATGAGGAAGAGCACCGTGTTGGTAAAAACAATGACGTCCACCCATCTAGCTCCTGGCAAGCATGGTGTGTAGCCACCCCTGCGTCGGCGCCGTATGAACGAGTAATGACGAAGGAGGTTTCGGTGGTGATCATGATGGCGAGCCCCTGGCATCACCTTGGACGCGCTTATGGGCGTCGATGGGCTCGATGAAAGCAGGGTCCACCCTGCAGCTTGATGCAACCACAATGGTGTTTAGGTAATGGAGGAAATGGATCTCATCCCCGTGGCATGGCCTGCATTTCTACTGCTGGCATCACCGGGTGCACGCCGACGAGCTGCATATGGGAAGCTCCAGCGACGGTGTCCTCATCGACGGAGGCAATCTTGTTCGCAACGGACTGTGGTGGCGTGAAGGAGCAGGGCCGGACATGGTCGGCGTCGTCGGAGCGATGGCTAAGCTTGCCTTGTCAGCGTCGCTTGATGTGCATGCATCACGGCGTGGCGTCGGGTCGCTGCCGGACATGCCATGTCCCCGACGTCCTTGACCGGTGACCGCCGGTGATCCGGCCTCTGTCTTCACGTCGTGGGGCACGTCGTCCGTTCCCTGGGTTCTTCTCTTGGCGCGTCGCCCGCTACCTTCAGTTTCTTGTGTCTTGTTGGCGACATGGCATGTATTTTTACGGCTGCGGACATCACTGGTGCATGTTGACAGGCTGCCTAGGGGAGGTTCCGGCCGTGGCTTCCTTGTCGACGGTCGACGGAGATGATCTTTTTCATCGCGTAGCTGGTGGCGTCACCATGGTCGGCGTCGTCGGCCCCGGCTTCTCGTCTTCAGCATCGCAGCGAGATCGGGCTCTGCATCGCGACACCCTCCTGCGTATGTGTCCGGCACGTCGGCGCCGTACATGGCTGCCGCCGTTGAGCCTGAGGTCCGTCGCTCCCGATCTCTCATCTTGTTAGGCGCGTCGTCCGCGCCTCTTCCTCAGCTGTTGCTCCGTCCGTTTTATCTCATTCCGCCCGCTGGCCAAACCATATCCATCAGCTAAATAGATGTCGACATCACGAGTGTGGCACCAGGCGCGCACGACACGAGCCTGACACTAGCTAGGCACTCCGGCCACTTCCATATCCTTCAGCCTGGGCTGGATGCCTGGATACGTAACTCTTACACGCCCATGTACATGGACGAGTACGTATATGACCCATGTGCTGTGAAGACCCTGCATGCATAGAGAGCTAGCAAGGGATTGATCGATGTGAACGTATAGCCAATACATTTAAATAAGAGATTAGGGTAAGCAGCCATAAGTACTTATAGGGCCGCTCTATCATGTGTATTTATACCTGTGTATTGCACACTCAAAATGCCACATGATTTTCGTTTGTGGTACAAAATCACATCGAACACTAGCTTCCGTGGATGGGTCAATAGCAGCTTCCATGTCCAGACCATTAAAAAATAATCTATGGATCTGTAAAAGATAATCAAGTACACCCATGTGCCGGTCACTATATGGGTTGGCCGGATTGCCCAGACCAGATAAGGCCCATGCTATTGGCACAAACGGCCTTGTTCTGGCCTACAGCAGAAAAGAGCACATGGATAACCACGGAACAGCCATGCATCCCCATATTTTAGTCCCACCTCGCTTAGACAAGGTTGTTTGGAGCAGCTTATAAGGTGAGGTGTTGTAGCTGTATAAATTGCTAGAAACACACATAGGGTTGCACCACATAGCGCGTGCGCTCGCGTGAATATTCGCGACTTAAGACTTTGGACGCTTGGCGGACAACACGACGAACCCCTGTCCGAGAAGCCGGACACACCTGGGGGGTAGCCTTGGATATAGAACCATCTCAAATCACTTTTGTGCATTCCATGTGGACACACACAAGTTTTGGGGCCATTCCCTAGATCCGATGCTCGATTTCCGACGAAACCCTAGTTCCGTTGACCGCGCGGTCTACCCCTTTGATCGCATCCCATCGGGGTCCCCCGGTGGGCATATGCCTCAATTTGAGCTTGGTTAGGTCATAGGTACATGTGGAAACAAGGATCATCACATATGATCTCAAGTTTCTCTCCGGTTCACCTCCGAGGGAGTTCCCCCCTATACATGCATAATCTCGCCTAAGTGTAGGAACCCCCGTCCGAGAAGCCGGACACACTCGGGGGTAGCCTTGGATATAGAACCATCTCAAATCACTTTTGTGCATTCCATGTGGACACACACAAGTTTTGGGGCCATTCCCTAGATCCGATGCTCGATTTCCGACGAAACCCTAGTTATGTTGACCGCGCGGTCTACCCCTTTGATCGCATCCCATCGGGGTCCCCGGTGGGCATATGCCTCCATTTGAGCTTGGTTAGGTCATAGGTACATGTGGAAACAAGGATCATCACATATGATCTCAAGTTTCTCTCCGGTTCACCTCCGAGGGAGTTCCCCCTATACATGCATAATCTCGCCTAAGTGTAGGAACCCCCGTCCGAGAAGCCGGACACACCCGGGGGGGTAGCCTTGGATATAAAACCATCTCAAATCACTTTTGTGCATTCCATGTGGACACACACAAGTTTTGGGGCCATTCCCTAGATCCGATGCTCGATTTCCGACGAAACCCTAGTTCCGTTGACCGCGCGGTCTACCCCTTTGACTCGCATCCCATCGGGGTCCCCGGTGGGCATATGCCTCCATTTGAGCTTGGTTAGGTCATAGGTACATGTGGAAACAAGGATCATCACATATGATCTCAAGTTTCTCTCCGGTTCACCTCCGAGGGAGTTCCCCCTATACATGCATAATCTGCCTAAGTGTAGGAACCCCCTGTCCGAGAAGCCGGACACACCGGGGGGGTAGCCTTGGATATAAAACCATCTCAAATCACTTTTGTGCATTCCATGTGGACACACACAAGTTTTGGGGCCATTCTCTACATCTGATGCTCGATTTCCGACGAAACCCTAGTTCTGTTGACCGCGCGGTCTACCCCTTTGATCGCATCCCATCGGGGTCCCCGGTGGGCATATGCCTCCATTTGAGCTTGGTTAGGTCATAGGTACATTTGGAAACAAGGATCATCACATATGATCTCAAGTTTCTCTCCGGTTCACCTCCGAGGGAGTTCCCCCTATACATCCGAGATCCGCCTAAGTGTAGGAACCCCCTGTCCGAGAAGCCGGACACACTCGGGGGTAGCCTTGGATATAGAACCATCTCAAATCACTTTTGTGCATTCCATGTGGACACACACAAGTTTTGGGGCCATTCCCTAGATCCGATGCTCGATTTCCGACGAAACCCTAGTTCCGTTGACCGCGCGGTCTACCCCTTTGATCGCATCCCATCGGGGTCCTCCGGTGGGCATATGCCTCCATTTGAGCTTGGTTAGGTCATAGGTACATGTGGAAACAAGGATCATCACATATGATCTCAAGTTTCTCTCCGGTTCACCTCCGAGGGAGTTCCCCCTATACATGCATAATCCGCCTAAGTGTAGGAACCCCCCGTCCGAGAAGCCGGACACACCGGGGGTAGCCTTGGATATAGAACCATCTCAAATCACTTTTGTGCATTCCATGTGGACACACACAAGTTTTGGGGCCATTCCCTAGATCCGATGCTCGATTTCCGACGAAACCCTAGTTCCGTTGACCGCGCGGTCTACCCCTTTGATCGCATCCCATCTGGGGTCCCCGGTGGGCATATGCCTCCATTTGAGCTTGGTTAGGTCATAGGTACATGTGGAAACAAGGATCATCACATATGATCTCAAGTTTCTCTCCGGTTCACCTCCGAGGGAGTTCCCCCTATACATGCATAATCTCGCCTAAGTGTAGGAACCCCCTGTCCGAGAAGCCGGACACACTCGGGGGGGTAGCCTTGGATATAAAACCATCTCAAATCACTTTTGTGCATTCCATGTGGACACACACAAGTTTTGGGGCCATTCCCTAGATCCGATGCTCGATTTCCGACGAAACCCTAGTTCCGTTGACCGCGCGGTCTACCCCTTTGATCGCATCCCATCGGGGGTCCCCGGTGGGCATATGCCTCCATTTGAGCTTGGTTAGGTCATAGGTACATGTGGAAACAAGGATCATCACATATGATCTCAAGTTTCTCTCCGGTTCACCTCCGAGGGAGTTCCCCCTATACATGCATAATCTGCCTAAGTGTAGGAACCCCCGTCCGAGAAGCCGGACACACTCAGGGGGTAGCCTTGGATATAAAACCATCTCAAATCACTTTTGTGCATTCCATGTGGACACACACAAGTTTTGGGGCCATTCTCTACATCCGATGCTCGATTTCCGACGAAACCCTAGTTCCGTTGACCGCGCGGTCTACCCCTTTGATCGCATCCCATCGGGGGTCCCCGGTGGGCATTTGCCTCCATTTGAGCTTGGTTAGGTCATAGGTACATTTGGAAACAAGGATCATCACATATGATCTCAAGTTTCTCTCCGGTTCACCTCCGAGGGAGTTCCCCCTATACATCCAGAATCCGCCTAAGTGTAGGAACCCCCGTCCGAGAAGCCGGACACACTCGGGGGTAGCCTTGGATATAGAACCATCTCAAATCACTTTTGTGCATTCCATGTGGACACACACAAGTTTTGGGGCCATTCCCTAGATCCGATGCTCGATTTCCGACGAAACCCTAGTTCCGTTGACCGCGCGGTCTACCCCTTTGATCGCATCCCATCGGGGGTCCCCGGTGGGCATATGCCTCCATTTGAGCTTGGTTAGGTCATAGGTACATGTGGAAACAAGGATCATCACATATGATCTCAAGTTTCTCTCCGGTTCACCTCCGAGGGAGTTCCCCCTATACATGCATAATCCGCCTAAGTGTAGGAACCCCCTGTCCGAGAAGCCGGACACACCCGGGGGTAGCCTTGGATATAGAACCATCTCAAATCACTTTTGTGCATTCCATGTGGACACACACAAGTTTTGGGGCCATTCCCTAGATCCGATGCTCGATTTCCGACGAAACCCTAGTCTCGTTGACCGCGCGGTCTACCCCTTTGATCGCATCCCATCGGGGTCCCCGGTGGGCATATGCCTCCATTTGAGCTTGGTTAGGTCATAGGTACATGTGGAAACAAGGATCATCACATATGATCTCAAGTTTCTCTCCGGTTCACCTCCGAGGGAGTTCCCCCTATACATGCATAATCTCGCCTAAGTGTAGTAACCCCCGTCCGAGACGCCGGACACACCTTGGGGGTAGCCTTGGATATAGAACCATCTCAAATCACTTTTGTGCATTCCATGTGGACACACACAAGTTTTGGGGCCATTCCCTACATCTGATGCTCGATTTCCGACGAAACCCTAGTTCTGTTGACCGCGCAGTCTACCCCTTTGACTGCATCCCATCGGGGGTCCCCCGGTGGGCATATGCCTCAATTTGAGCTTGGTTAGGTCATAGGTACATTTGGAAACAAGGATCATCACATATGATCTCAAGTTTCTCTCCGGTTCACCTCCGAGGGAGTTCCCCCCTATACATCCGAGATCCGCCTAAGTGTAGGAACCCCTCGTCCGAGAAGCCGGACACACCTTGGGGGTATCCTTGGATATAAAACCATCTCAAATCACTTTTGTGCATTCCATGTGGACACACACAAGTTTTCCAGACGATTCCGACGCTCCGGTGGTCCGTAACTTGGAAAACCCTAGGGCGGGGACCCCACACATCTACCCCTATAGCTTTCTCCGTGCGAGGGTTTACCAAGTGGACTTTTTTATTTAGTTTGCTTTGTTTAGGACATATGTACATGGAAACAATAGGTTGGGCATACTTTACCATAAAATAGGCTCCGTTCGAGCCATGGCGGGGGTTTCCACATACAGATCCTGGATTTTACCAACTGGTAGCCCATTATGCGGAAATCGTCAACGCCGGGTACATCCAAGGTTAGCCAAACCTTACATCACACTTGTACATGTATGTTAGGGGCAGAAGCAAGTTTTCCAACAATTTCGACGCTCCGGTGATCTCGTTTCTTGGGAAACCCTAGGGCGGGACCCCTAGGGTTAGGGTTTTACCAAGTGATCTGTTAGGGTTATAGTTAGGGTTAGCAATGTATGTGGAAACCCTAGGGTTAGGGTTAGAGTTAGGGTTAGGTTAGGGTTAGAGTTAGCAATGTATGTGGAAACCCTAGGGTTAGGGTTAGGGCTAGAGTTAGGGTTAGGGTTAGAGTTAGCAATGTATGTGGAAACCCTAGGGTTAGGGTTAGGGCTAGAGTTAGGGTTAGGGTTAGGGTTAGAGTTAGGGTTAGAGTTAGGGTTAGAGTTAGGGTTAGGGTTAGGGTTAGGGTTAGGGTTAGAGTTAGGGTTAGGGAAACCGTTGGGCGGGGACCCCGCGGATCTACCCATATGTACATCGATAGCAAATGTTGGGCCTAGTGGCTCCGGTTGACCCGTCTGCGAAGAGCGTCACCCGTGGGACCTACATATGCCATCTACGAATTCTTAAAAAACAGAACCATTTTTTACATAATGCATACTAGTAAATAAATAATAGAAACATAATATAAAGTAATATGAGAGAGAGAAAAAAGAAAAAAATAAAAGAAAAATCTATATGCCGAGGGTGGCCGTCGGCATAGGGTGGCCATGCCCTATGCCGAGGGTAGCCCTCGGCGTCTGTCTGACGCCGTGAGAGGGCGGCGACGGTGCGGGTGCGAGGGGAGGTGATGGAGACCTCTACGCCGAGGGCCGGTGTAGACGCCGACGGCGGCCCTCGGCGTAGGAGACTATACGCCGACGGTACCTAGACGCCGACGGTCGGCTTCCGGCGCTGCCCTGGCGAGGCCGTACGCCGACGGCCCCGATAAAATGCCCTCGGCGTAGGGTTTGGCCGTCGGCGTCTAGGCCCATTCCTGTAGTGCCACTTATATACAGACTGAAGGGGTGTGTTGGGGAGACACCTCTTCCCCAACAGACACCTCCTGGGAGGCATCCCTCCCATACACAATTGATCACATGTATTATTTCCTAACAGGAATCATGGCCGTGAGTGCGTTTTGCATATATAGCGTAGATTTCTTTGCCTGGTTGGATGCCCTTGACCTCGCCGCGTCCGCCCTCCCGCGCAGCACGACGACGGCGACCAGTTCGTGGACTTCCCGTGACCGCGAGCGAGCAACCGGCGGCGACGTCCATCGGGCTCCAGCTAGCTTGTTTAGTTAGCTGGCATGCATGCACGGACGGCCTCCATCTCGGATCGGTGCACAGTAGAGACGACGGCGGCGACAGGTAGCGACGTGGTAAAAGACGTGTGAAGCGCAACAACGACAGCGTCGTCTCTATCGATATATCAGCCAACGTTCTGCATCCGATAGTCCCGGCATAGCAAATTCGCTTTACTTATGTTCACAGGTCAGATCAGAGCTCAACGCTTCGGCCTAGGAGGACTTCCTTTTGAGAACAGGACCTGGTCCACGTGGACTGTGCAGGATTCCAGCCTGGCATGAAACTTAGTCTCCGTGGCAGCATGTTGACGTCGTCCGGAGAGGGGTGGAATAGTCATACACCAAGGCGGTGTCGATATATATTCCTCCAAGATCAATGGTGTGTAGGAAGGCCGCGCGCGATCGATGCTTGTGGTAGTTGACTAGAGGATTTTGCAGGAGGAAATTGCAGCTTCCACCAGGTTCTGTTCATTTGGTTGCGCAAAACACTACATTGACAAAACTTTTGCAGTCTCCACCAGGTCTACATCTAATCAGTTGCAACCCAGTCTAAATACTCACTTTATCATCTTTAATAGCTAAACTGACAAGTCAGTCCCACAAAGGTAAGTCTGTTTTTAATCTTGTATCGCATCTCCCCATGTGTTGTGTCCACCGTAGGCGGAACACGAACGGAAACGGCTCACGCTTAGAGTATCCCTGCCATGTGTTACCAACGACGTCTGGACTCTAGCGTAAACTTTGGAAACATCCCATTTTATTGAAATTTCGTTAAATTTACAAGTTTAAATGAAATACGTGAAATTTGAACACCTAAACTAATTACGGTGTGGGTTGACGCACCGTAACTACTCCATATCGGGCTCCTCCTCCGCCGCATCCTCCTCATTGATGGCCGAGTTGCCGCCCGGGCCTGCTCCTACCGTGTCGGCTGCACTAGTTCCTTCGCTGGCCGTGAGGTCAACGAGTTTGCCTGACTTGCTGGCCGACCATGCAATGCCGACGGAAAGCGGCGCCTCCCAAGCGCGTCGGTCGTACATCGAGTTGTTTGGGCTTGAAGAAGCCTCGGATCCATCTCGGGGTCGCTGGCGCTATGCATCACCACCACCTACGGAGTGTACTCCTCCAGTCCTCCTCCTCCCAACTCTACCTGGCGGAGGCGTCCGCGGGCTCGTGCTTCATGCAAACTTGACCGTGAGGCGGCTATGGATAGCGCGCCTCACGGATCATAATCCCGCCAGTGCGGCGGCTCCTTGGAAGAGACATCGGCTCCTCCTTCGAGATGATGTACGTCGGCATGTCATGGATGAGGAGGAGCGCGAGGACGACGAGACGGACGCCGTCCTCCTGAGAGCCCACCTCTATAGCCAATGATGTGCACTACGAACTTGTAAATTGTCAATATGAACTATTTTATATTCTAAACTGCAAAAAAATGACAAAATCTGACAAATTTTGTAGTGTTGAAATGTGCACTATTCACTATAAAATTTGTCGGATTTTGTCATTCTTGTGTGTCTTAGAATACGAAGTAGTTTGTATTGAGATTTTACAAGTTCGTAGTATACATCAATGGCTACCTCTAGAATTTTATTTCAGATATTTTCTAAAACTCTCAAATACAACTTTCGAGTGTTTGAAAAGAAAGCGGTACATGTAGCTTTTGCTTCCATTTTAAGTTTCTCCACTGTTATGGTCATATTCTATTTTATATATCGTGCACTGTTAATACTTATTGTCTCCTAAATTACACTCTTAGATTGCTGCACCATTTCTGATTTTTTTGGCATGCACTTAACTAAAACAGCTTCCCATTGTAATTTTGTTGCTAGGTTAGCTGTCAACATGGTATTAGACTGGACTGCAAAGGATTAGATGTAGACCTGGTGGAATGTGCAAAATTTCTATCGATGTGGTGGTATGTGCAACGGTTTGAGATGAGCCTGGTGGAGAGTGCAATTCCCTCGATTTTGCAGTTATAGGACGACGGCTACACGGTGTTACTACCTCAGTTTCAAAATGTGAGGATTTTTGAAAACTAAATTATAGAGCTAAATTATTTGCCTTCCGAAAAAGCCTTACATTTTAAAATAGAGTAGTACTGTCTCCGTTTGATGAAAGATATCTCAACTTTATCTAAATCTAGATGCATTTAGATATTATAAAGTGCTTAGATGCATTGAAATTTAGAAAAAAATTGAAGCATCCTTTTCGAAACCAAGAGAGCATTTGTTTACTCCCTCCGATTCATATTACTTCCTCCGTCCCATCAAAAGTGTCTCAACTTTATTAAAATTTTAATATACTAGATACATTCAAATTTTGATCAAGTTGAGACACTTTTAGTGGGGCGGAGGGAGTACTTGACACTAATATAGATGTATCTAGAGTTCTAGACACATTTAATTATAGATACATCCATTTTAGTGGCAATTAATATGGATCGGAGGAAATATTATAATATTAGAGCACTTATGTAATCCAAAAAAAGTGGAGGTGAGGGGATAAGATATGCGTACCCATGTGTTTGTTGAAATATTGGCCCACTTTTAGTGGCCCAAATTAGATTTCAGTTTTTCCTATAAATCTCAAAGCCCACATAGTGGCAGCCATGTGAGTTTGAGCCCAAGTTGGTGGCAGCTCACTAGGGAGTGGCAAGAGGTGGGAAGTTTAGTCCCACATGGAAAGTTGGGAGGAAGTTAGACCACCTTATAAGGTGGGTTGTTCCACCACTAGTAAGTGAGTGAGAATAGGAGTGCTACACGCGCGCTCCTCCTCCTCCTCGCTCGCTCGTCTCGTCTCGACTCGACTCGACTCGACACGTCACGACGCGCGCCGCGCTCGTGGTGAGTGGATTGAGCCTCGAGCCGAGACTTTCCTTACTTTTTGCAGCTCGGGAAAACGAACGAGTCCTAGACGGACGCGTCGCGGTTAGTCGGTTCGGGTCGCTCCCGGATCGTGGGCTATCTGTAACCGACTCGAAACGTTCGTGCGACGTGGGCGTGGCCCACGTTGCCTAGGGTTTCCCGAGCCTATATAATCTCCTGCCCGGCTACCGCAGAAACACATCAAATACACGAGTTAGGGTTTCCACCTCTCTCTGCTTGCGCCGCCATCATAGCCTACTCCATCTCGCGCGCCGACGTGCATCGGCGAACGAGAGAGCAGGTCTCCGGAACCACTCGTCCTTGCGATCCTGTACGGGAGAGGGCGAATTAGGTTTTTGGGAAGCGCTCTGCGCGACTGCTCAAGCTCTTCATCACGGGTCGCCTTCCGTCCAAGTCGGGCGGTGCTGCCTACCGTCGTCTACAACGCCGTCTACTTCGACCCGTCGTCCCCGTCATCAACAACGTTGTCATCAACAACGTTACTGCTGCGACATCATCCGCTACACCTCCACCGCCACCTCCACCAGATCGGTACGTGCCACATATCTCGATCTGTTTAGCGATGGATGTTGTACTTGTTTGCTATGCTACTGTTCATGTTGATCACTACATCTAGTATGTTCGAGTTTCACATGTTAGTAGTTACTCGTCGTCATGCTTAATATTCTGGAATTAATCATGGAAATTGTGCCTAATTATCCAACAATCCAAAAACCTAATTGTAGGCAATTTCCTGAGTTAACAATGGCTGGTTTTTCCGATGCACCGAGGCCGGATAAGTTTACCGGTGTGCACTTTAAGAGATGGCGAGTATAAGGCCATGCTGCGGCTTACTCATCCGAAAGTGTTCGATGTTACCGATGGTTTACCCGAAGGAACTATATCTGATCAAGATCAGAACAAGTTCAAGGAAAACAATACTCTCTTTGTCGGATGCGTTCGAGCATTCTTGCCGATCGTCCGTGTGATGTGTACATGCACATAACGGATGGTAAAGAGCTTCCGGGAGGCACTGAATGCTAAGTTCGGTGCAACCGATGCGAGCGATGAACTGTACATCATGGAGAACTTCCATGACATCGGGATGGTTAACAACCGTTACGTTGTCGAACAAGCTCATGAGATACGGTGCATTGCGAAAGAGCTTGAGCTCCTTAAGTGTGCCTTACCCGACAAGTTTGTGGCTGGATGCATCATCGCTAAGTTGCCCCCTTCATGGAGGAACTTTGCCACAACTCTCAAACACAAGAGACAGGAGATATCGGTTGAAAATCTGATAGCATCTCTTGATGTTGAGGAGAAAGCTCGGGCTAAGGATAATGCGAGAAAGGAGAGGGTCGGTCTAGCGCCAACATGGTGCGAAGAAACCCTACGAGCAAGAACAAAGGGAATAACAAGCCCTCCTTCAATAAGCCTATGAAGACTACAACCTTCAAGAAGAAGAAGATGATAAACAAAGCAGATCCGAGCTGCTTTACATGTGGAGAGACTGGCCACTTTTCTAAGGACTGTCCGAGAGAGGGCGGACCGCAAGAAAAAGGCGAGGCAAGTCAACACGGTGACCGCTAGCAATGCTGATGGGTACGGTAATCTCTTTACTTGTTCTTTCGGTACTTCAATCTCCATGTTGGTGGATTGATACAGGTGCTAATGTTCATGTGTGTGCTTGACATATCCATGTTCACTTCTTACCAGGTCGCCCGGGATTCTTCCGTCTTGATGGGGAATGGGTCACATGCTTCGTTCGTGGTGTTGGCACGGTAGATCTGAAGTTCACTTCGGGGAAGATCGTGCGGGCGAGGAACGTGCGGCATGTCCCTACTATGAACAAGAATCTCGTTAGCGGCTCCCTTCTATGCGAGAGATGGGTTTAAGGTTGTTTTAGAGTCGAATAAAGTAGTTGTTTCCAAGTTTGGACAATTTATTGGTAAAGGCTATGAGTGCGGAGGCTTGTTCCGCTTTTCGCTTTACGATTTCAGTAATAAGTCTCGTGAACCATATATGTGGCAATGTTAGTGATGATACCGGTGTTTGGCATTCTCGTTTATGTCACATTAATTTTGGTTTAATGTCTCGGCTATCCGAGTTTAAGTTTAATTCCGAATTTCACCATTGCCAAAGGTTCTAAGTGCCATAGTTGTGTGCAATCAAAGCAACCTCGGAAGCCTCACAAGGCGGCCGAGGAGAGAAACTGGCACCTCTAGAACTCATACATTCGATCTATGCGAGATGAATGGTGTGTTGACAAAAGGTGGAAAGAGATATTTCATGACATTGATTGATGATGCGACTAGATTTTGCTATGTTTATTTGTTGCGAACTAAAGATGAAGCTTTAGACTACTTTAAAATTTATAAGGCTGAAGTTGAAAATCAACTAGAGAGAAAGATCAAGCGTCTTAGGTCGGATCGTGGTGGCGAATATTTTCCTAAAATCTTTGATGAATTCTGTGAGGAACATGGCATTATTCATGAGAGGACGCCTCCCTATTCGCTCCAATCAAACGGGGTTGCCGAGAGGAAAAACCGCACGCTGGTCCGACTTGGTGAATTCCATGTTAGCCACTTGCTGGTTTATCAAAGGCATGGTGGGGGAGGCTTTATTGACTTCATGTCATGTCTCGAATAGAGTTCCTAACAAGAATAAAGATAAAACCCCTTACGAGGAGTGGTGCAGGAGAAAACCATCACTTTCGTATTTGCGCACATGGGGATGTTTGGCGAAAGTCAATATTCCAATTACTAAGAAGCGCAAACTCGGACCAAAGACGAGTGGATTGTATCTTTCTAGGTTATGCTCCGCGGAGTGTAGGCTATAGATTTCTAGTAGTTCAATGCGAAGTACACGATATGCATGTTGATACTATTATGGAATCTCGTGATGCAACATTCTTTGAGAATATGTTTCCTATGAAAGATATGCATAGCATTGCTAGAATTTCTACTGAGATAGTTCCTGAATCTAGTACATCTAATGAGTATTTTGAACAATCACATGAGATTGTCATTGAGAAGGATGACAATGAAGCTCCTAAACGGAGCAAGAGACGGAGGATTGAAAAATCCTTTGGTGATGATTTCATTGTGTACCTTGTGGATGATACTCCCACGTCCATTGCGAGAGGCATATGCATCTCCGGATGCGGATGACTGGAAGAAAAGCTTGTCCAAAATGAGATGGACTCGATTCTTTCTAATGGAACTTGGGAGTTGTCGAAACGACCCCACGGATGCAAGCACTGTAGGCTGCAAATGGGTGTTCAAGAAGAAGCTAAGACCTGATGGTACTATTGAAAAGTACAAGGCGCGGCTTGTAGCGAAAGGCTACACACGGAGAGAAGGCGAAGATTACTTCGACACCTATTCACCTGTCGCTAGACTTACGACCATTCGAGTACTACTATCCATGGCTGCCTCCTATGGTCTTATCGTTCATCAAATGGACGTAAAGACAGACTTTCCTTAATGGAGAGTTGGAAGAGGAAATCTATATGGATCGGCTTGATGGGTTTGTAGTAAAAGGTGCGAGAGAGAAAGGTGTGCAAGTTGCTGAAATCTTTATATGGCACTGAAACAAGCACCTAAGCAATGGCATGAGAAGTTTGACAGAACTTTGACTTACGTAGGCTTTGTTGTCAATGAGGCTGACAAGTGCGTTTACTATCGCCATGGTGGGGGCGAAGGTGTTATACTATGTTTGTATGTGGATGATATTCGATCTTTGGTACAAACATGGAAGTAATACACGAGGTCAAGTCTTTCTTGTCAAAGAGTTTTGATATGAAAGATGCGGGAGAAGGCTGATGTGATTCCGAACATCAAGCTGATTAAGAACGAGAGTGGGATTACTCTAACGCAATCCCATTATGTTGAGAAGATCTTGAGCCGGTTCGGCTATATTGATAGCAAGCCTTCTTCAACACCTTATGATCTCAGTGTGACACTACGCAAGAACCGGAGGATTGCCATAGATCAATTGAGATATTCTCAGATCGTTGGCTCACTCATGTACTTAGCGAGCGCGACTAGACCCGACATCTCTTTTGCTGTTAGCAAGTTGAGTAGGTTCATGTCAAACCCGGAGTACTGATCATTGGCATGCACTTGATAGGGTCATGCGCTACCTATGTGGTACAATGAGTTATGGGATTCACTATTCGGGGCACCCAGTTTGTGCTTGAAGGATATAGTGATTCGAATTGGATCTCGGATGTAGCTGATGCGTACGCCACAAGTGGGTATGTATTTACCTTTGGAGGTGGCGCGGTATCATGGAGATCTTGCAAGCAAACCATATTGACGAGGTCAACTATGGAAGCAGAACTTACTTGCTTTGGATACAACTACTTGTTGAATCGGAATGGTTGCGTGAGCTCTTGATGGACTTGCACTGTGGTTGAAAAACCTGTTCCGGCAATCCTTTTGAATTGTGACAATCAAGCTGTAATTGTCAAAGTGAACAATTCTAAGGATAACGCGAAGTCATCAAGACACGTCAAGAGACGTTTGAAGTACTGTCGGGAAATTGCGAAACTCCGGAGTAATAAGCTGTTACATATATTCAAACGGACAAAAACACGGCAGATCCCTTTACAAAGGGACTATCACGTAATGTGATAGAAAGTGCATCGAGGAGATGGGTTTGAGACCCGTTGATGTTACACCATAGTGGTAACCCAACCTTTGTGATCGGAGATCCAGTGAATTAGGACACAGGAAGAACAAACTAGTGGTTTAATTGAGGAGAGTATTACTGTAACCCTCTCTATGTGAAGATGCACAACTCTCAATTGCTTGTAAGGCAGGTTGGCAACAAGCCTTAATGTGTTTATGTTGGCTATTTTAGCAAAGGTGCTGTCCTACTGAGCATTCTTGAAATAACACACCTATATGAGTCCGATTGTTAAACATCGCAATCTATGAGATTTGGGTGATCTCTAGTAAACTCATGAAGAGACCACGAAGTATGACGCATATGCTTCACCCGCGGGGTAGGCTGCTGGCAGCTATGTACTGGTCATGACTTTGAGTGAAACCCTGTTCACGCAAAACTTGCAATTCAAGGCTTAGTCCATTGTTCAAGTGTGAATGGATGTAGCTTAAGGTTCTAGGCGGAAGTTCAACTTAACAGTCTCAGTTGAAACACTTGGTATATAAACAAGCGGCGAGTATTGGTAAATCTCTAAATGGGATTTGAGATGCTGGTGGGGGATTGTTGAAATATTGGCCCACTTTTAGTGGCCCAAATTAGATTTCAGTTTTTCCTATAAATCTCAAAGCCCACATAGTGGCAGCCATGTGAGTTTGAGCCCAAGTTGGTGGCAGCTCACTAGGGAGTGGCAAGAGGTGGGAAGTTTAGTCCCACATGGAAAGTTGGGAGGAAGTTAGACCACCTTATAAGGTGGGTTGTTCCACCACTAGTAAGTGAGTGAGAATAGGAGTGCTACACGCGCGCTCCTCCTCCTCCTCGCTCGCTCGTCTCGTCTCGACTCGACTCGACTCGACACGTCACGACGCGCGCCGCGCTCGTGGTGAGTGGATTGAGCCTCGAGCCGAGACTTTCCTTACTTTTTGCGGCTCGGGAAAACGAACGGAGTCCTAGACGGACGCGTCGCGGTTAGTCGGTTCGGGTCGCTCCCGGATCGTGGGCTATCCGTAACCGACTCGAAACGTTCGTGCGACGTGGGCGTGGCCCACGTTGCCTAGGGTTTCCCGAGCCTATATAATCTCCTGCCCGGCTACCGCGAAACACAACAAATACACGAGTTAGGGTTTCCACCTCTCTGCTTGCGCCGCCATCATAGCCTACTCCATCTCGCGCGCCGACGTGCATCGGCGAACGAGAGAGCAGGTCTCCGGAACCACTCGTCCTTGCGATCCTGTACGGGAGAGGGCGGATTAGGTTTTGGGAAGCGCTCGCGCGGCTTGCTCAAGCTCTTCATCACGGGTCGCCTTCCGTCCAAGTCGGGCGGTGCTGCCTGCCGTCGTCTTCAACGCCGTCTACTTCGACCCGTCGTCCCCGTCATCAACAACGTTGTCATCAACAACGTTACTGCTGCGACATCATCTGCTACACCTCCACCGCCACCTCCACCGGATCGGTACGTGCGACATATCTCGATCTGTTTAGCGATGGATGTTGTACTGTTTGCTATGCTACTTGTTCATGTTGATCACTACATCTAGTATGTTCGAGTTTCACATGTTAGTAGTTACTTGTCGTCATGCTTAATATTCTGGAATTAATCATGGAAATTGTGCCTAATTATCCAACA